>NW_026998001.1:0-325374 GCF_035044405.1 Drosophila montana
CAAAAAGGTATAACTTTAAAAAATCAGACATTATTTGCCCGAGATTTAAAAAAAAAATCATCAAAACAGTGTTGATTTTCGAATCGACCCCGATTTTGAGGAAAAACGTGATGTTACCCCTTGCCATTTTGACGATTTGGGCCAAAATTTAGATTTTCAGTTTTTTAATGCAGATCGATAGTACTGATACTTACGAGTCCAAAATGGTATAAAATTCCAAAATCGGACAATATTTGGCCGAGATATGCCAAAAAATCATCAAAATAGGTTGACTTTACAAACGAATCGTTTTTTGGTCTACAACTATTTTTAACCCATCGATTTTTAAAATGTTTGAATGCCAATTGATAGTAGGGATCCGTACGAATTCAAAAAGGTATAACTTTAAAAAATCAGACATTATTTGCCCGAGATATTCAAAAAAAATCATCAAAAAAGTTTTGATTTTCGAATTGACCCCGATTTTGAGGAAAAACGTGATGTTACCCCTTGCCATTTTGACGATTTGGGCCAAAATTTAGATTTTCAGTTTTTTAATGCAGATCGATAGTACTGATACTTACGAGTCCAAAATGGTATAAAATTCCAAAATCGGACAATATTTGGCCGAGATATGCCAAAAAATCATCAAAATAGGTTGACTTTACAAACGAATCGTTTTTTGGTCTACAACTATTTTTAACCCATCGATTTTTAAAATGTTTGAATGCCAATTGATAGTAGGGATCCGTACGAATCCAAAAAGGTATAACTTTTAAAAATCAGACATTATTTGCCCGAGATATTCAAAAAAAATCATCAAAAAAGTTTTGATTTTCGAACCGACCCCGATTTTGAGGAAAAACGTGATGTTACCCCTTGCCATTTTGACGATTTGGGCCAAAATTTAGATTTTCAGTTTTTTAATGCCGATCGATAGTACTGATCCTTACGAGTCCAAAATGGTATAAAATTCCAAAATCGGACAATATTTGGCCGAGATATGCCAAAAAATCATCAAAATAGGTTGACTTTACAAACGAATCGTTTTTTGGTCTACAACTATTTTTAACCCATCGATTTTTAAAATGTTTGAATGCCAATTGATAGTAGGGATCCGTACGAATTCAAAAAGGTATAACTTTAAAAAATCAGACATTATTTGCCCGAGATATTCAAAAAAAATCATCAAAAAAGTTTTGATTTTCGAATTGACCCCGATTTTGAGGAAAAACGTGATGTTACCCCTTGCCATTTTGACGATTTGGGCCAAAATTTAGATTTTCAGTTTTTTAATGCCGATCGATAGTACTGATCCTTACGAGTCCAAAATGGTATAAAATTCCAAAATCGGACAATATTTGGCCGAGATATGCCAAAAAATCATCAAAATAGGTTGACTTTACAAACGAATCGTTTTTTGGTCTACAACTATTTTTAACCCATCGATTTTTAAAATGTTTGAATGCCAATTGATAGTAGGGATCCGTACGAATCCAAAAAGGTATAACTTTAAAAAATCAGACATTATTTGCCCGAGATATTCAAAAAAAATCATCAAAAAAGTTTTGATTTTCGAATCGACCCTGATTTTGAGGAAAAACGTGATGTTACCCCTTGCCATTTTGACGATTTGGGCCAAAATTTAGATTTTCAGTTTTTTAATGCCGATCGATAGTACTGATCCTTACGAGTCCAAAATGGTATAAAATTCCAAAATCGGACAATATTTGGCCGAGATATGCCAAAAAATCATCAAAATAGGTTGACTTTACAAACGAATCGTTTTTTGGTCTACAACTATTTTTAACCCATCGATTTTTAAAATGTTTGAATGCCAATTGATAGTAGGGATCCGTACGAATTCAAAAAGGTATAACTTTAAAAAATCAGACATTATTTGCCCGAGATATTCAAAAAAAATCATCAAAAAAGTTTTGATTTTCGAATCGACCCCGATTTTGAGGAAAAACGTGATGTTACCCCTTGCCATTTTGACGATTTGGGCCAAAATTTAGATTTTCAGTTTTTTAATGCCGATCGATAGTACTGATCCTTACGAGTCCAAAATGGTATAAAATTCCAAAATCGGACAATATTTGGCCGAGATATGCCAAAAAATCATCAAAATAGGTTGACTTTACAAACGAATCGTTTTTTGGTCTACAACTATTTTTAACCCATCGATTTTTAAAATGTTTGAATGCCAATTGATAGTAGGGATCCGTACGAATTCAAAAAGGTATAACTTTAAAAAAACAGACATTATTTGCCCGAGATTTAAAAAAAAAATCATCAAAACAGTGTTGATTTTCGAACCGACCCCGATTTTGAGGAAAAACGTGATGTAACCCCTTGCCATTTTGACGATTTGGGCCAAAATTTAGATTTTCAGTTTTTTAATGCCGATCGATAGTACTGATCCTTACGAGTCCAAAATGGTATAAAATTCCAAAATCGGACAATATTTGGCAGAAATATGACAAAAAATCATCAAAATAGGTTGACTTTACAAACGAATCGTTTTTTGGTCCACAACTATTTTTAACCCATCGATTTTTTAAATGTTTGAATGCCAATTGATAGTTGGGATCCGTACGAATTCAAAAAGGTATAACTTTACAAAATCAGACATTATTTGCCCGAGATATTCAAAAAAAATCATCAAAAAAGTTTTGATTTTCGAATCGACCCTGATTTTGAGGAAAAACGTGATGTTACCCCTTGCCATTTTGACGATTTGGGCCAAAATTTAGATTTTCAGTTTTTTAATGCCGATCGATAGTACTGATCCTTACGAGTCCAAAATGGTATAAAATTCCAAAATCTGACAATATTTGGCCGAGATATGCCAAAAAATCATCAAAATAGGTTGACTTTACAAACGAATCGTTTTTTGGTCTACAACTATTTTTAATCCATCGATTTTTAAAATGTTTGAATGCCAATTGATAGTAGGGATCCGTACGAATTCAAAAAGGTATAACTTTAAAAAATCAGACATTATTTGCCCGAGATATTCAAAAAAAATCATCAAAAAAGTTTTGATTTTCGAATCGACCCCGATTTTGAGGAAAAACGTGATGTTACCCCTTGCCATTTTGACGATTTGGGCCAAAATTTAGATTTTCAGTTTTTTAATGCCGATCGATAGTACTGATCCTTACGAGTCCAAAATGGTATAAAATTCCAAAATCGGACAATATTTGGCCGAGATATGCCAAAAAATCATCAAAATAGGTTGACTTTACAAACGAATCGTTTTTTGGTCCACAACTATTTTTAACCCATCGATTTTTTAAATGTTTGAATGCCAATTGATAGTTGGGATCCGTACGAATTCAAAAAGGTATAACTTTAAAAAAACAGACATTATTTGCCCGAGATATTCAAAAAAAATCATCAAAACAGTGTTGATTTTCGAACCGACCCCGATTTTGAGGAAAAACGTGATGTAACCCCTTGCCATTTTGACGATTTGGGCCAAAATTTAGATTTTCAGTTTTTTAATGCCGATCGATAGTACTGATCCTTACGAGTCCAAAATGGTATAAAATTCCAAAATCGGACAATATTTGGCAGAAATATGACAAAAAATCATCAAAATAGGTTGACTTTACAAACGAATCGTTTTTTGGTCCACAACTATTTTTAACCCATCGATTTTTTAAATGTTTGAATGCCAATTGATAGTAGGGATCCGTACGAATTCAAAAAGGTATAACTTTAAAAAATCAGACATTATTTGCCCGAGATATTCAAAAAAAATCATCAAAAAAGTTTTGATTTTCGAATCGACCCTGATTTTGAGGAAAAACGTGATGTTACCCCTTGCCATTTTGACGATTTGGGCCAAAATTTAGATTTTCAGTTTTTTAATGCCGATCGATAGTACTGATCCTTACGAGTCCAAAATGGTATAAAATTCCAAAATCTGACAATATTTGGCCGAGATATGCCAAAAAATCATCAAAATAGGTTGACTTTACAAACGAATCGTTTTTTGGTCTACAACTATTTTTAACCCATCGATTTTTAAAATGTTTGAATGCCAATTGATAGTAGGGATCCGTACGAATTCAAAAAGGTATAACTTTAAAAAATCAGACATTATTTGCCCGAGATATTCAAAAAAAATCATCAAAAAAGTTTTGATTTTCGAATCGACCCTGATTTTGAGGAAAAACGTGATGTTACCCCTTGCCATTTTGACGATTTGGGCCAAAATTTAGATTTTCAGTTTTTTAATGCAGATCGATAGTACTGATCCTTACGAGTCCAAAATGGTATAAAATTCCAAAATCGGACAATATTTGGCCGAGATATGCCAAAAAATCATCAAAATAGGTTGACTTTACAAACGAATCGTTTTTTGGTCTACAACTATTTTTAACCCATCGATTTTTAAAATGTTTGAATGCCAATTGATAGGGGTCCGACGATCAGGATCCGTTACAGAATTCAAAAAGGTATGAACTTTGAAAAACATCAGACATTGATTTTTTGCCCGAGATATTCAAAAAAAATCATCAAAACAGTTTTGATTTTCGAATCGACCCTGATTTTGAGGAAAAACGTGATGTTACCCCTTGCCATTTTGACGATTTGGGCCAAAATTTAGATTTTCAGTTTTTTAATGCCGATCGATAGTACTGATCCCTACGAGTCCAAAATGGTATAAAATTCCAAAATCGGACAATATTTGGCCGAGATATGCCAAAAAATCATCAAAATAGGTTGACTTTACAAACGAATCGTTTTTGGTCTACAACTATTTTTAACCCATCGATTTTTTAAATGTTTGAATGCCAATTGATAGTAGGGATCCGTACGAATTCAAAAAGGTATAACTTTAAAAAATCAGACATTATTTGCCCGAGATATTCAAAAAAAATCATCAAAAAAGTTTTGATTTTCGAACCGACCCCGATTTTGAGGAAAAACGTGATGTTACCCCTTGCCATTTTGACGATTTGGGCCAAAATTTAGATTTTCAGTTTTTTAATGCCGATCGATAGTGCACTGATCCTTACGAGTCCAAAATGGTATGAAGCAAAAGTGTCCTACGTCAAAATTACGAATCAGACAATATTTGGCC
This sequence comes from Drosophila montana, assembly GCF_035044405.1. NCBI lineage: Eukaryota > Metazoa > Arthropoda > Insecta > Diptera > Drosophilidae > Drosophila > Drosophila montana. The sequence continues at coordinate 5,078 of NW_026998001.1, forward strand.
AGAGAATATGCACAAAAAATCATCAAAATAGGTTGACTTTACAAACGAATCGTTTTTTGGTCTACAACTATTTTTAACCCATCGATTTTTTAAATGTTTGAATGCCAATTGATAGTAGGGATCCGTACGAATTCAAAAAGGTATAACTTTAAAAAATCAGACATTATTTGCCCGAGATATTCAAAAAAAATCATCAAAAAAGTTTTGATTTTCGAATCGACCCTGATTTTGAGGAAAAACGTGATGTTACCCCTTGCCATTTTGACGATTTGGGCCAAAATTTAGATTTTCAGTTTTTTAATGCCGATCGATAGTACTGATCCTTACGAGTCCAAAATGGTATAAAATTCCAAAATCTGACAATATTTGGCCGAGATATGCCAAAAAATCATCAAAATAGGTTGACTTTACAAACGAATCGTTTTTTGGTCTACAACTATTTTTAACCCATCGATTTTTTAAATGTTTGAATGCCAATTGATAGTAGGGATCCGTACGAATTCAAAAAGGTATAACTTTAAAAAATCAGACATTATTTGCCCGAGATATTCAAAAAAAATCATCAAAAAAGTTTTGATTTTCGAATCGACCCTGATTTTGAGGAAAAACGTGATGTTACCCCTTGCCATTTTGACGATTTGGGCCAAAATTTAGATTTTCAGTTTTTTAATGCCGATCGATAGTACTGATCCTTACGAGTCCAAAATGGTATAAAATTCCAAAATCGGACAATATTTGGCCGAGATATGCCAAAAAATCATCAAAATAGGTTGACTTTACAAACGAATCGTTTTTTGGTCTACAACTATTTTTAACCCATCGATTTTTTAAATGTTTGAATGCCAATTGATAGTAGGGATCCGTACGAATTCAAAAAGGTATAACTTTAAAAAATCAGACATTATTTGCCCGAGATATTCAAAAAAAATCATCAAAAAAGTTTTGATTTTCGAACCGACCCTGATTTTGAGGAAAAACGTGATGTTACCCCTTGCCATTTTGACGATTTGGGCCAAAATTTAGATTTTCAGTTTTTTAATGCGACCCTGATCCAGATAAAAGTCTGACAATATTTGCCAGATATGCCAAAAAATCATCAAAATAGGTTGACTTTACAAACGAATCGTTTTTGGTCTACAACTATTTTTAACCATCCAAAATGGATGCGATAAAAATTCACTTTAAAAATCAGACATTATTTGCCCGAGATATTCAAAAAAAATCATCAAAATAGTGTTGATTTTCGAACGACCCCGATTTTGAGGAAAAACGTGATGTTACCCCTTGCCATTTTGACGATTTGGCCAAAATTTAGATTTTCAGTTTTTTAATGCCGATCGATAGTACTGATCCTTACGAGTCCAAAATGGTATAAAATTCCAAAATCAGACAATATTTGGCCGAGATATGCCAAAAAATCATCAAAATAGGTTGACTTTACAAACGAATCGTTTTTTGGTCTACAACTATTTTTAACCCATCGATTTTTTAAATGTTTGAATGCCAATTGATAGTAGGGATCCGTACGAATTCAAAAAGGTATAACTTTACAAAATCAGACATTATTTGCCCGAGATATTCAAAAAAAATCATCAAAAAAGTTTTGATTTTCGAATCGACCCTGATTTTGAGGAAAAACGTGATGTTACCCCATCGATTTTCGTTTAAAATGATTTGAATGCCGATCGATAGTATGAGATCCAAAATGGTATCGAATCCAAAAAATATCAAAATAGGTTGACTTTACAAACGAATCGTTTTTTGTCTAAAACCATCGATTTTTAAATGTTTAATGCCAATTGATAGTAGGGATCCGTACGAATTCAAAAAGGTATAACTTTAAAAAAGACATTATTTGCCCGAGATATTCAAAAAAAATCATCAAAAAAGTTTTGATTTTCGAACCGACCCCGATTTTGAGGAAAAACGTGATGTTACCCCTTGCCATTTTGACGATTTGGGCCAAAATTTAGATTTTCAGTTTTTTAATGCCGATCGATAGTACTGATCCTTACGAGTCCAAAATGGTATAAAATTCCAAAATCGGACAATATTTGGCCGAGATATGCCAAAAAATCATCAAAATAGGTTGACTTTACAAACGAATCGTTTTTTGGTCTACAACTATTTTTAACCCATCGATTTTTAAAATGTTTGAATGCCAATTGATAGTAGGGATCCGTACGAATTCAAAAAGGTATAACTTTAAAAAATCAGACATTATTTGCCCGAGATATTCAAAAAAAATCATCAAAAAAGTTTTGATTTTCGAACCGACCCCGATTTTGAGGAAAAACGTGATGCCATTTTGACGATTTGGGCCAAAATTTAGATTTTCAGTTTTTTAATGCCGATCGATAGTACTGATCCTTACGAGTCCAAAATGGTATAAAATTCCAAAATCTGACAATATTTGGCAGAAATATGCCAAAAAATCATCAAAATAGGTTGACTTTACAAACGAATCGTTTTTTGGTCTACAACTATTTTTAACCCATCGATTTTTTAAATGTTTGAATGCCAATTGATAGTAGGGATCCGTACGAATTCAAAAAGGTATAACTTTAAAAAATCAGACATTATTTGCCCGAGATATTCAAAAAAAATCATCAAAAAAGTTTTGATTTTCGAATCGACCCTGATTTTGAGGAAAAACGTGATGTTACCCCTTGCCATTTTGACGATTTGGGCCAAAATTTAGATTTTCAGTTTTTTAATGCCGATCGATAGTACTGATCCTTACGAGTCCAAAATGGTATAGATGGTCCAAAATGGTATAAAATTCCAAAATCGGACAATATTTGGCCGAGAAAATGCCAAAAAATCATCAAAATAGGTTGACTTTACAAACGAATCGTTTTTTGGTCTACAACTATTTTTAACCCATCGATTTTTAAAATGTTTGAATGCCAATTGATAGTAGGGATCCGTACGAATTCAAAAAGGTATAACTTTAAAAAATCAGACATTATTTGCCCGAGATATTCAAAAAAAATCATCAAAAAAGTTTTGATTTTCGAATCGACCCTGATTTTGAGGAAAAACGTGATGTTACCCCTTGCCATTTTGACGATTTGGGCCAAAATTTAGATTTTCAGTTTTTTAATGCCGATCGATAGTACTGATCAGTCCAGGATTTTCAGTTTTTTAATGCCGATCGATAGTACTGATCCTTACGAGTCCAAAATGGTATAAAATTCCAAAATCTGACAATATTTGGCAGAAATATGCCAAAAAATCATCAAAATAGGTTGACTTTACAAACGAATCGTTTTTTGGTCTACAACTATTTTTAACCCATCGATTTTTTAAATGTTTGAATGCCAATTGATAGTAGGGATCCGTACGAATTCAAAAAGGTATAACTTTAAAAAATCAGACATTATTTGCCCGAGATATTCAAAAAAAATCATCAAAAAAGTTTTGATTTTCGAATCGACCCTGATTTTGAGGAAAAACGTGATGTTACCCCTTGCCATTTTGACGATTTGGGCCAAAATTTAGATTTTCAGTTTTTTAATGCCGATCGATAGTACTGATCCTTACGAGTCCAAAATGGTATAAAATTCCAAAATCTGACAATATTTGGCAGAAATATGCCAAAAAATCATCAAAATAGGTTGACTTTACAAACGAATCGTTTTTTGGTCTACAACTATTTTTAACCCATCGATTTTTAAAATGTTTGAATGCCAATTGATAGTAGGGATCCGTACGAATTCAAAAAGGTATAACTTTAAAAAATCAGACATTATTTGCCCGAGATATTCAAAAAAAATCATCAAAAAAGTTTTGATTTTCGAACCGACCCCGATTTTGAGGAAAAACGTGATGTTACCCCTTGCCATTTTGACGATTTGGGCCAAAATTTAGATTTTCAGTTTTTTAATGCCGATCGATAGTACTGATCCTTACGAGTCCAAAATGGTATAAAATTCCAAAATCGGACAATATTTGGCCGAGATATGCCAAAAAATCATCAAAATAGGTTGACTTTACAAACGAATCGTTTTTTGGTCTACAACTATTTTTAACCCATCGATTTTTTAAATGTTTGAATGCCAATTGATAGTAGGGATCCGTACGAATTCAAAAAGGTATAACTTTAAAAAATCAGACATTATTTGCCCGAGATATTCAAAAAAAATCATCAAAAAAGTTTTGATTTTCGAATCGACCCTGATTTTGAGGAAAAACGTGATGTTACCCCTTGCCATTTTGACGATTTGGGCCAAAATTTAGATTTTCAGTTTTTTAATGCCGATCGATAGTACTGATCCTTACGAGTCCAAAATGGTATAAAATTCCAAAATCTGACAATATTTGGCAGAAATATGCCAAAAAATCATCAAAATAGGTTGACTTTACAAACGAATCGTTTTTTGGTCTACAACTATTTTTAACCCATCGATTTTTAAAATGTTTGAATGCCAATTGATAGTAGGGATCCGTACGAATTCAAAAAGGTATAACTTTAAAAAATCAGACATTATTTGCCCGAGATATTCAAAAAAAATCATCAAAAAAGTTTTGATTTTCGAACCGACCCCGATTTTGAGGAAAAACGTGATGTTACCCCTTGCCATTTTGACGATTTGGGCCAAAATTTAGATTTTCAGTTTTTTAATGCCGATCGATAGTACTGATCCTTACGAGTCCAAAATGGTATAAAATTCCAAAATCTGACAATATTTGGCAGAAATATGCCAAAAAATCATCAAAATAGGTTGACTTTACAAACGAATCGTTTTTTGGTCTACAACTATTTTTAACCCATCGATTTTTTAAATGTTTGAATGCCAATTGATAGTAGGGATCCGTACGAATTCAAAAAGGTATAACTTTAAAAAATCAGACATTATTTGCCCGAGATATTCAAAAAAAATCATCAAAAAAGTTTTGATTTTCGAACCGACCCTGATTTTGAGGAAAAACGTGATGTTACCCCTTGCCATTTTGACGATTTGGGCCAAAATTTAGATTTTCAGTTTTTTAATGCCGATCGATAGTACTGATCCTTACGAGTCCAAAATGGTATAAAATTCCAAAATCTGACAATATTTGGCCGAGATATGCCAAAAAATCATCAAAATAGGTTGACTTTACAAACGAATCGTTTTTTGGTCTACAACTATTTTTAACCCATCGATTTTTTAAATGTTTGAATGCCAATTGATAGTAGGGATCCGTACGAATTCAAAAAGGTATAACTTTAAAAAATCAGACATTATTTGCCCGAGATATTCAAAAAAAATCATCAAAAAAGTTTTGATTTTCGAATCGACCCCGATTTTGAGGAAAAACGTGATGTTACCCCTTGCCATTTTGACGATTTGGGCCAAAATTTAGATTTTCAGTTTTTTAATGCCGATCGATAGTACTGATCCTTACGAGTCCAAAATGGTATAAAATTCCAAAATCTGACAATATTTGGCCGAGATATGCCAAAAAATCATCAAAATAGGTTGACTTTCAAACGAATCGTTTTTGGTCACAACTTTTTACCCATCGATTTTTAAATGTTTGCCAATAAGACCGTCGAATGGTTAACTTATCGACATTTTGCCAGATCTCAAAAGTTTTGATTTCGAACGACCCGATTTTGGGAAAAACGTGATGTTACCCCTTGCCATTTTGACGATTTGGGCCAAAATTTAGATTTCAGTTTTTTAATGCCGATCGATAGTACTGATCCTTACGAGTCCAAAATGGTATAAAATTCCAAAATCGGACAATATTTGGCCGAGATATGCCAAAAAATCATCAAAATAGGTTGACTTTACAAACGAATCGTTTTTTGGTCTACAACTATTTTTAACCCATCGATTTTTTAAATGTTTGAATGCCAATTGATAGTAGGGATCCGTACGAATTCAAAAAGGTATAACTTTAAAAAATCAGACATTATTTGCCCGAGATATTCAAAAAAAATCATCAAAAAAGTTTTGATTTTCGAACCGACCCCGATTTTGAGGAAAAACGTGATGTTACCCCTTGCCATTTTGACGATTTGGGCCAAAATTTAGATTTTCAGTTTTTTAATGCCGATCGATAGTACTGATCCTTACGAGTCCAAAATGGTATAAAATTCCAAAATCTGACAATATTTGGCCGAGATATGCCAAAAAATCATCAAAATAGGTTGACTTTACAAACGAATCGTTTTTTGGTCTACAACTATTTTTAACCCATCGATTTTTAAATGTTTGAATCCGTGAGCGAATTCAAAAAGGTATAACTTTAAAAAATCAGACATTATTTGCCCGAGATATTCAAAAAAAATCATCAAAAAGTTTTGATTTTCGAACGACCCGATTTTGAGGAAAACGTATGACCCCTTGCCATTTTGACGATTTGGGCCAAAATTTAGATTTTCAGTTTTTTAATGCCGATCGATAGTACTGATCCTTACGAGTCCAAAATGGTATAAAATTCCAAAATCTGACAATATTTGGCAGAAATATGCCAAAAAATCATCAAAATAGGTTGACTTTACAAACGAATCGTTTTTTGGTCTACAACTATTTTTAACCCATCGATTTTTTAAATGTTTGAATGCCAATTGATAGTAGGGATCCGTACGAATTCAAAAAGGTATAACTTTAAAAAATCAGACATTATTTGCCCGAGATATTCAAAAAAAATCATCAAAAAAGTTTTGATTTTCGAATCGACCCTGATTTTGAGGAAAAACGTGATGTTACCCCTTGCCATTTTGACGATTTGGGCCAAAATTTAGATTTTCAGTTTTTTAATGCCGATCGATAGTACTGATCCTTACGAGTCCAAAATGGTATAAAATTCCAAAATCTGACAATATTTGGCAGAGATATGCCAAAAAATCATCAAAATAGGTTGACTTTACAAACGAATCGTTTTTTGGTCTACAACTATTTTTAACCCATCGATTTTTTAAATGTTTGAATGCCAATTGATAGTAGGGATCCGTACGAATTCAAAAAGGTATAACTTTAAAAAATCAGACATTATTTGCCCGAGATATTCAAAAAAAATCATCAAAAAAGTTTTGATTTTCGAATCGACCCTGATTTTGAGGAAAAACGTGATGTTACCCCTTGCCATTTTGACGATTTGGGCCAAAATTTAGATTTTCAGTTTTTTAATGCCGATCGATAGTACTGATCCTTACGAGTCCAAAATGGTATAAAATTCCAAAATCTGACAATATTTGGCAGAAATATGCCAAAAAATCATCAAAATAGGTTGACTTTACAAACGAATCGTTTTTTGGTCTACAACTATTTTTAACCCATCGATTTTTTAAATGTTTGAATGCCAATTGATAGTAGGGATCCGTACGAATTCAAAAAGGTATAACTTTAAAAAATCAGACATTATTTGCCCGAGATATTCAAAAAAAATCATCAAAAAAGTTTTGATTTTCGAACCGACCCCGATTTTGAGGAAAAACGTGATGTAACCCCTTGCCATTTTGACGATTTGGGCCAAAATTTAGATTTTCAGTTTTTTAATGCCGATCGATAGTACTGATCCTTACGAGTCCAAAATGGTATAAAATTCCAAAATCTGACAATATTTGGCCGAGATATGCCAAAAAATCATCAAAATAGGTTGACTTTACAAACGAATCGTTTTTTGGTCCACAACTATTTTTAACCCATCGATTTTTTAAATGTTTGAATGCCAATTGATAGTAGGGATCCGTACGAATTCAAAAAGGTATAACTTTAAAAAATCAGACATTATTTGCCCGAGATATTCAAAAAAAATCATCAAAAAAGTTTTGATTTTCGAATCGACCCTGATTTTGAGGAAAAACGTGATGTTACCCCTTGCCATTTTGACGATTTGGGCCAAAATTTAGATTTTCAGTTTTTTAATGCCGATCGATAGTACTGATCCTTACGAGTCCAAAATGGTATAAAATTCCAAAATCGGACAATATTTGGCCGAGATATGCCAAAAAATCATCAAAATAGGTTGACTTTACAAACGAATCGTTTTTTGGTCTACAACTATTTTTAACCCATCGATTTTTGAAATGTTTGAATGCCAATTGATAGTAGGGATCCGTACGAATTCAAAAAGGTATAACTTTAAAAAATCAGACATTATTTGCCCGAGATATTCAAAAAAAATCATCAAAAAAATTTTGATTTTCGAACCGACCCTGATTTTGAGGAAAACGTGCCATTTTGACGATTTGGGCCAAAATTTAGATTTTCAGTTTTTTAATGCAGATCGATAGTACTGATACTTACGAGTCCAAAATGGTATAAAATTCCAAAATCTGACAATATTTGGCAGAAATATGCCAAAAAATCATCAAAATAGGTTGACTTTACAAACGAATCGTTTTTTGGTCCACAACTCTTTTCAACCCATCGATTTTTTAAATGTTTGAATGCCAATTGATAGTAGGGATCCGTACGAATTCAAAAAGGTACAACTTTAAAAAATCAGACATTATTTGCCCGAGATATTCAAAAAAAAATCAACAAAAAAGTTTTGATTTTCGAACCGACCCTGATTTTGAGGAAAAACGTGATGTAACCCCTTGCCATTTTGACGATTTGGGCCAAAATTCAGATTTTCAGTTTTTTAATGCAGATCGATAGTACTGATCCTTACGAGTCCAAAATGGTATAAAATGGTATAAAAAACGTGATGTAACCCCTTGCCATTTTGACGATTTGGGCCAAAATTTAGATTTTCAAATATCAATATGGGTAGATAAAGGCCAAATATGAATTATACTAATGTCTTTTAGAAATTTGTGAGCTTCGTAGAGAAAGTTCTTTTTTTTGTTTTACTAATTCATATTTGACGTATTTTAAATATAATTGTATATTAATTTACTCTTGATAATTACCAACAAATATTTTATTTTTGTTTTACATTTAAGATCTGCAATTACATCGGCAGTTTGCCGTCGGAGTTGCCTCTTTGCAAGTTACCCTCGTTTTCTATGCAATTTATTTTAAACTTTTCCCAGATTCTCTAGCGTTTTGGAAAAAAAGTAGCTCTACTTCAAAGCAGAAGTCAGATTTCCATTTAAGATATGCAAAAATGTGTTGTTTATTTTTGAGAGCCGTCAACGCCCACCAGACAGAGAAAGGAGGAAAGCGCCAGCCTTTAGCATAGGAGATTATTAGACGGGGAGAAACAATTCGCCATAAGCGATACACGATTAACGATGAACGAGACACGATAAACGATAAACGGCAATCAAAACGAACTTCAAACATTTAACGCGCTTTGCCCGCCCCAATGTTGATTTAATTATCACAGCATGGTTGCCACTGCCCGGGGCTGGTAAGCAACCCCCGGACGGACTGGACTTACCCCTGCGCTCGCGCTCAGCAGGCCCATTAGCAGCAACTGTTTCTGCATGTAATCTACACCATGCCACGCCTACCGAATTTTCAACCACCAGCGCTCTATGAGTGGTAGATACCCTCCAAAGTGGGCACAAATTATTAAGCTAATAAACAACAAAAACAAGGCGAGGATAAGCGACGGCGTCAGGCAGCAATTTGTGATCCGCTCTTGGGTACATGTTAGCGGGGTAGAGGGTGCCGTTTGTCGGTTGCCGGTTGTCCGGGTACCGGGTGCTGATAAGCGTGAAATATATCTATGTTGGCATTGTCCTGGGCCACTCGAAATGGGCCCGTTAACTGTCAACGGCAGCGGCCGCAAGGCTGCTTAGGCATCGCATATATTGCTCGGGTTATATGCATCGCTGATCTTTCGCACACTCAACGGGGCTTACATAACAGTAATTGAGTCGAGAGAAATGGGCCCCGTCGTCCAGTTGTTCCGTTTCGTTGAGTGCATCTGTTTGGGTTTTAAGCAACTGGCAACTGGCCTCGGACCAAAAACTGCCACTACCTAGCTCGAATCGGTATTGCTCGGCTTATCGCTCGTCTGCATCGGCTTAGCTGCGTTTGATTTCGATGTGCCTCTGCTATCTAAGTGTATCTGTATCTGTGTATCTGTATCTGTGTCTATATCTGTATATGCATCTGAATGTGCTTTGTTATTAGGTGTCGTAATCGTTGACATAGCTCAACCTAATTAGGCATAAATTGAGCGCCATAATGTCACAACTGTCGGATTAGCTGTGTCCAGAGCCGGAGCTGGTTGAGGAGGAGCAGCAGCAGGCGGCAGCCAGCAGATGGAGCTGGAGAATGGAATCAAATCAACTGACAAACGGGCATGTGATGTGTCACGGCGAATATGAAAGAAGAGTTAGCTAAGTGATTTTGATGGAAACATAAAAAGTAATGCATTGAGACTGTAAGAGGTTAACGCTGTGAGAGCTGTCTGAATAAAATATAATTCAGAGTAGCAGACAGTTGAGTGAAATGGAAATTACAAGTTCTTGGGAAAGAATTGAAGCCTTTACTTTTTGTATATTAATGTAAAGGTGTGTAAATGTATTTACTCTAAGTTATTTTATTCCGATTAAGATTAGAGAAAACATATATTGGCAAATAAGTATAAAAGGTATGGAAAGTTGAATATGTTGAATAACAAAAATGCCTTTGGCCTCAATAAAACATTTATTTACCGCTTATATCAGAAATTAATATACACTTTTCTTTTGAATTTTTAATAATTTAAGCCACACAAATTTATCAGAAAGTCTGACTGACAGCTACACGAGGAACTGACAAATAAATGATATGCCAGGAAAAGTCTGAGAGAGGTTTATAATTTGCGATATATTATGAAAATGTCACGATTAAAAATATTTTTTAAAAATGTTTAGTGATATTCATTTACTGCCTGTTATTTCGATTTTAATTAAAATTATTAAAATATATTTTTTATAATTCATATTATAATTATTTGCTCTTTTGATTGTAGCAAGTTGAATTCCATAGGTCCACGACAAGACTAAGCGACTATCCTTAGCCCGATTATGTCATCAGCTACCTACAGAAAAAAAATGCCAAGGCTCAACTCGAACAGCTCGACAAAATTAATTTGTTAGGCGCGCGAAGCGTTAAAGATGTTGTTGAGTGGTGCGAAAGGGGTGGGCGGAAGGGGGGATAGCTACCTCTATAAGTCGAGGGCATCGACTAAGCACTACGGCAACAGTTTTTGTCCTAACTGATTGATGATGCCAACACGCGCCTTCTTTGTACCAATAAATTCTGAGCAAATTCAGACAAATTCAAGAGGCGAACAAAATGAAAGAAATTCCTGAACAAGCGATAAGAGCACATACCAAAAATAAGAATAAAAGAAGTTCAGAAAAGAAGTGTGGAAAAGAATAATTACTAATGTATGCGTGTGTTTGTGTGTGTGTGTGTGTGGGGAGGGGGGGACTCTTCCGGTTAGTAGAGAGGGTAGAATCAGTTGAGAATTGCAGCCATAAATAATCAACTAGCATAATAATTTTGTTGCTGCTTCGTGATGAGCGTAAACAAATTAGAATTCAAAAATTGACCACAGCGAGTGACAGCATTTTGACTGTGTTTACTTAAGGTTGATAACAATGTTGAAACAATAAACATTTTTCTCGCACCACCGAACACACAAATCCACTTAGCCACGCGCTTCACCGAAAGAAAGGCCGGCCGACCACCCGAAACATTCGGGATGGAAATGGAGATGGTTGCTGCGACTTGGCAGATCGCGGGGACATATCATCAAGTGCGTTGGTGGTGTCTCTCTCCCTCTCTCCCTCGCTCCTCTGTCTTGTGGCGTCATATAACCAATGCGAGAACCGCAACAGAGGGCAATTTATTGATGAGTTTATTGCAACAACTCGGCGGCAGCCGCTGGCCCTGAGCTCCAGCTTCAGCCGCAGCCGCTGTCTGATGATGTCGATGATGTCTATGTCGTCGCAAGTCACGGGCACCATATGAGTTGATTCTTTGTGAGCTTTGGGCTCTTTTTTTCTTGGTTTTTCGTTTTTTGGTGGGTTGGGGGGGACAATTTGTAAATTTGGTTTTATGACAACGCGCGCGCTCCACCACGTAAAATAAAACCGATCGTCTGTTGGCAGCGCTCAGATCTTGAAAAAGTAAGAGAATGAAAAAAAATGCTAATTTAAAAAATTACGAGTTTCGTTCGCTTTTGGTCACACCTTAAAAATGCGCGCAACGTGGTTCAGTTTTTTTTTCCTTTCTCGTTTCGATCGCACTCTCCGCCGATCTTCTGGGGATCCGCTGGCTGGTTGGCATCTGTCGCCGGCGTATACGGTAGGTACAGCTCTAACTGTAATTTATCGTTAGACAAGACAAGCGGCAAGCTGCTCAAGCTGAGGAGGTAGCTCCTCCATGCTGCTGCTGCTCATCCGATATGATACTATTTATAACAACGATTATTTACGACATGCCAAAAACTTTGAATGCTTTGTTTTCGTGTATTTTTGTTTTTTTTTTCTTTTCTGTTGGTTATAAAAGTAGCAGGAACAATAACAACGACAGAAATTATGATTATATCTTAGACTTGTAGGTGCTATGAGCAGAGCTCACAGACTTGGCAGATGAGACTCGTTTGACTTATGAAGTTGTTGCCGTTAGTTGGCATTAAATATTTGGCTATATTTATAGCTTGTCTTAGCCAGCTGAATTTAATGTTTCGAAAATTGGTTTGAATTGGCAATGAATGTTAATCATTGAATACGAACAGCACACTCGAAGTTCGAATACCGTATACCGAAATTCAGAGCACGAGCGACCTCTAAAAATCACTTTATTTATCGCTAAAATTATGTTCTACAAGACATTCTACAAGATGTTCATTTAGAACAGGTTGAGAACAGTTTTAACCTAAATATCAGGTGTTTTCCGCCGGTTCACAAAGTATAAAATAATATGATCTCGGATAGAAGAGTGTATAAAAAAAAGTTCGATTATGTTCAACTCGAGAAAGTTCGGTCCAAAATCAGGTTAGATACCTTATGGAATTTACTAACTTTTAGTTTTAACTGTAAGCAAAAGAAAGAATTATAAATAATGCCAAAGTTCACACATAACTAAAACACAATAGAAAATCTGAAATTTGATAAAATTTTATATCGATTTCATATACCCTAGCTTAATTCCAGACTGATGGCTTATCTATAAAATTAAGTGAGTTTCTAACATATAATCTGTACAAAAACTCAAGTATCTTTATATGAGCTATTTTTGACCTAGACCGCATCCAGAACCCTTGATGTTGATACCAAGACCTTTAAGTCTATTCTATTTCAAAAGAATAAACAATATTAGACATGATTCAGCACTTGCATTATTATTTCTATACCAAATCTTAATATAAATAAATCCATCCATAAATCCATAAAAATAATATAAATCCATTCAATTACATACACTATTAATTTAATAATAATAAATGGTAACACTTTATTGCTTTAAATTAATACGGGCTCGTCAAATTTAAATGTTAAATAATAATATATTACTAAATAATACATACTTTTATAATAAACATTTTAAACTGTTCCCCTTTCCATCTATTAGTTGATACAACATTCCCTGATGTGTTTTTAAACCCGTTCTTTAAAAAATATTGATTATTTTCTGCTTGGAACATATCGCGCGACAAACGCATCAACTTTGGTTAATAAATTGTTGCCAATGGGTTGGACGTGTCATTGTTGGTTTTATTTAAATTGTAAATTAAAGCTCTTTTAAACACAAAATGTAAACATTAATATAAATGCTAATGCTTATAATAATATAGTTTTAAACATAAATATCAGCTTAAATAAATGTTTTTGCTGACAATCGTTTCTTTAGTTATGAGTACATAATATATTATAATAGCTTTTGAGCAGCTGGAAATACATTTAATTATATAAAAATAAATAATAAAAAAAGAAATAAAAAATTAGTAATGATTCATAAACTTAAGCAGTCAATAACAAATATGATCTTAGATATATTCACGATCTATATTTCCCCGAAGTGTAAGAAAATATATATCTCACATATTTTTCTTAATCCTCAATCATGAATTTAAAAAAGAAAATGATTAGATGCTGGGTCTCAAAAGTTGTTAGTTTTGCATTCAGTTTTGCTTAAGGTTCCGTTTGTGGCTTGTTTAAAATTATATATATAATATTTATGCATAATGATTGTTATGATATTACGGAGATGCAATCTATTGTTCTATTGATTCTGTGTTTTTAATTGTCGTCAAACTTTCTACTATAACTTCATTGAGGCTAACATGAATAAAGCTTCTTCCACTTGAGGCTAGACCCAGAAGTTATAGCAGTCTCTTTAATTCTGGTGCTCCATCAGTCGGTCATCAAAAATGAAGCCATTATGCAGAACGACCCATAGAAACTTGTACTAAACGTCAAACGTCATAAACTGTTCTCAAATATGATTTGATGTCGTTCTCAGCATAGTTCCACGTGTGTATGTATGTGTGTGTGTGTGTTGGGCCCAACAATGTTGCGCCATTCATGGAGTCGGAGCTGGAGGCCCCCATCGAGTCCGAGTCAAGACCCCGTCGGATAGGCGGCGCTGAGTAGGTGAGTGAGTGTTAAAGGCAAATAATTTTAACTGCAGTGCAAAGCGGTCGCTTGTCGTCTCTACTGATGTTGTTGTTGTTTTGTCTTTTGCCGAAAATATGATTTAACTAAATTATTACCTGGAGCACACCTTAAAGTAATACAAAGGCAACGAACGGCAACTACAACAACAACAACAATAAAGGAAACGCTTAATTTTGCATTGTCTTTTGGGCCCGAAAAACAGAAAGAAAAAAAAATGAAGCGAAGCAGCTCTTAAAATGAATGCATGGGGCGCTTGCTCGAGAGTTAGCTCCATGGATGCACCTTAAGCTACATTAACTTGAGGCTAAGGCTGAGGGACAGAGCAGGGCAGAGCCCAGCATGGCACACACACACACACACAAGCACACACACACTCAGTGAGCCTCAGTCATCATCATAGTTGGAGCTTTGGCTTTGGCTACAGCTGTGGATATGCTCGTGGGTGGGTATCATACATTTGAGTAGAACGCCTCTATTCGACGTGCTCATGAGTAAAGTGCGGCGGCGGGGGTGGGGAGGGGGGACTGGGGCTGTAGCAGGGGGAGCTGGCACCGCTCGCTGGGTCGTCGTCGGGTCTTGAAGTTGTGGAGCGAACGCATCACCATCACAATGTGCCATCAATAAGTGGTAACAGCGTGTGTTGTTGTTGTTGCTGTTGTTGTTGTTGTTGTTGTAGCCAAGTTCGTTCGTGAGCGAACGTCCATCAATGTGGGCACTGTGGTTGTTGTTGTTGTTGCTGTTGTTGTTGTCGTTGCGACGACGATCATAACTTGAAGTTCAATCGCAATGCCGCGGGCCATTTGCCGAGCCTTAGTGGCAAAGCCAAAGCCCAAAAGCAGCCACAGCCGCAGCTGAAGTTGAAGCTGAAGCCACAGCCACAGCCACAGCCTCGGCAATGAGGATGAGGCCATGAGGTACGAGAATCAATCGCCCACGTTTATGAATTGCTGCGGCGCCGCTTCAGTCCAAGTCCAACTTGAAGCCAAAGTCGTAGCGGCCGCCGACGCCGCCACCAGCAACGTGCAACATTTTAGCCAACGTCTGCCTCGCAACCACAAAACGTCGCCACTTGCGCCTCATAAAATCAAAAGAAACGAAACCAAAGCCAAAATAAGGGCTAGGCACACGCGCCGCCTGAAACTGTGGTAAAAAGACTTGCGCCGAGTTTTCCCTTCGACTGCGCCTGCAATGCATGCAGCTGCAGCCGCCGTGGCAAGCTCATGGCTTATGCCCCAGCTCCAGTCCCAGCCCCAGTCTCAGTAACTGCCGCAGCCCAATGCACATTTGCCCTGCGCCACCTACGCCGTTTGGATGCGCCAGTGCAGCGAGCGTCCATTTGGCGGCATCTTCTTCGTGTGCTCCGTCGCCATTGCATGCGACAAATATTTCAACACAGTATTCGACGATTCTAATAGACCGATTTGTCAGGGATCAGATTACATGCCTGCTAACGCCCACCTCCGGTGGAGAGAACTTGGCCGTTCCGAGATCGAGGCCGAGGCCAACACTTTACGCTTCAGCGCGAGTCCAATGAATGAATCTCGAGAGCTCTGAATGAACATGTTTTAGAAAATATTTTATGAAAATCAAGATGGAGCAGGTGTACAAATATGCAATTGGATATTTAAAGTTAAGAGTTGGAGGTTAATTTATATAAAATCTCTTAAAATGTAAGTGTATATTAATTATGTATGCTTACAATAATATTTGAGAGGAAAAAAGATTCATTAAAATTTGTAAATATAATTATTTTAAAATTCTTATTATTATTAAAATACTTATTATTATTATTATTATTATTATTGGTCTTATTGTATTTATTAAATATAGGTCATTCGACAAATAAAATATAATATGCGATTCAAGCCCGAAACTTTGTTATGCTTAGTAGAAACACTCTGATATTTTTTACCGACATTCTTTAAGATTTGAACGTTTTTAATTTTCAGTTTTGGAGATATACATATACTCAAGGGCCTTCTTCCATCTTATTATTAAGTTCAATTTCCTTTTCCCATTTTCTATCAGATTTCTCTGCTCAAATGTTCAAGTTGTTATCGCCCCCAGAAATCATAATACCCTAGACTCATAGATTTCTCATTTATAATACTATATTATTACGCTTATGCTTATTACTTTTGCTCCATTGTCAATTCTTTTGCGGGTAAATAAGCATTACGACTCTTTGAGGTGACTTTGCCACCAATTTCAAAATTTATATAAAGCAGAAAGTAGCCACTAAAGTTTTCAGCTGGGACATTGCTATGCGCCCTGCAGACAGCCACTTGCCGCAGCTCGGAGCTTGTCGCTCTGTTGCATGCCTCATTGTTTATGGTTAATCTTTATCAATTTAAAGAAATATCTTTGTTTCGACATTTGCACATAAACAGCGTAAAGCTTTGATTTCAGATTTCCACCGAGTTGTTGGTTGGGGGCGGGGCGGGATGGGACGGGACGGGACGGGCTGAACACGCCACAGTGGCGTCTCCAACGGAAGCAAAACCATGGGGGGTGGGCGTGGTGGCTGGCCGATAGTCTCGAATTCGGCGCCCGAGCAGGGACACCTTGAGTGCCCCCGACGACAAGAAGCACCAAAAAGCACAATTTTAATGAGAATATATTTTGTGAGGCAGGCAAATGACAGGCCAAGGGCCAAGGCCCCAACATGGACACATTGTTCGGCAGCTGAAATAATATTCCGTGAATTATGAAATGTAGGAGGAGAAATCCTTAACGAAGAGCCCCCATACGAATATACCAATATACGAATATACGAAAATGTCGTTCACACAGCGTGAAATGCTCCGCTGCCATAGCTTGAAGCTGTAGCTGTAGCTTTGTAGCTGGGAACTCTGAGAGACTCCCCCCCGCTGGTGTGCGATGACTACTACCAGGCAACTACTACTGTGCCCGGCCCGGGCCGGGCCGGCCCCAGAGCCCCAATCGTGGCCAGCTTTTATATGCTCATCAATAAAAATAAATCAAAGCGCATTTTTAGAAACCAAAACTTAAGGTCATAACATTTTTGTCTTGTGTGGGTTCCACGCACACACACTTACACACTTACTGAGATCTATAGAGGAGAAAGAAGTTGCTTTGGTATGTGTTTGCATATGGAAATTAAAAGATGACTGGCCAGGCACAATACACAGTCACACAGTCACACTTGGCACTTGGATGAGGCTTGTTATCCTTGGCGCATTGGCAAAAACAAACATTCATTCACATATGCCAAACATCGCTACCGGATTAAGGTATATGACTATATATATATATATATACGTATATATATTGCCAACTGTGACAGTGACTGAGTCCCAGTTGCAGACTTCGAGTCAATGCTGATGATGATCATCGTCATGCAGCCGGACTGGTGGCAGGCGGGGGGGACACGGAGCTTAGCTCACACACCACTTGGCACTCTCGGGTGTCTTGTTAACATATCAACATCATGTCGCACTCGCACAACAACTGCCCACAGTTGTGCGTTTGCGTTTGGATTTGGGTTTGGGATGGGATTTTCGGTTCGGTTCGGTTCGGTTTGAATCTTGAGTTTTGGACATCTCGGCTCTCGGCGACACGGCACGTCGCCTTTTTACGATTATTATTATCTTTTTTTACCGCTGTGGCATTTTAACGCCACAATCCACAAGGCGCCTGCCTGCCTGCCTGTTAACGTTTCGGGGCCTTATGGGGCCTACAGCTAATTGGGAATTATTTTTATGCATGAATTGTGTGAAGAAATTGGTAATCATTTGTTCAAGTCCACTCCACACACACTCTACAGCGCCGGGGACTTTTTTCCTTTACGTTCTGCTGCTGCTGGATTAATTACCTTTGGAATGATCGCTTCCATTGAAAACTGGCAAAAGTGCCAACAGCAGCTGTTACGTGGCTTGCCAGTGGATAATCCGGAGATTAATTTATTTGTTATATATTTTTTAGTATTCAGTTAGAATTTGAATGGCGAGATAGATAGATGCTATAATAGATAGAACTATCTAACTATATAAAAGAGTCCGTCTTGATTGCTGCGAGGACTAAGAAGTTGAAATTTTAACAGATGGCTTTGGGCTGAATGTGGGCAGGTAAGTGTTTTGGAAAGTACAAAATGCAAGTAAGGGTAAACGTACATTACGATTAGGTAAAGAGGGCGCTGCTTCAAATCTAAAAAGCTAGAAGCAACATTTTACAATTTTTGAGAGTCTGGAGTCCAACTTACAGTTGTATGTGTGTAATAGATCAAGATATATACTCTATATTCTAAAAACAGTACACATTTGCATAAATATTTGAATAGTTTTTACAAATGTACTTAAAGTGCGTACGGATAAACAATG
Source organism: Drosophila montana (assembly GCF_035044405.1). Classification (NCBI taxonomy): domain Eukaryota; kingdom Metazoa; phylum Arthropoda; class Insecta; order Diptera; family Drosophilidae; genus Drosophila; species Drosophila montana. Next base: position 23,930 of record NW_026998001.1, read on the forward strand.
TATTGTCAGCTTCTCAAAAGTTCACACATCGATCAACAAGATCATTAGTCATAGCTGGCCGCCCTCATCATTAGCCAATATCCGCTTCCGCGATCTCGACCGCAATTCTCACACATGCCAAACCACAAGCAGAAAAAGAATAAAAGTAAAAAAAATCACCGGAACTACGATCTATTCGAAATTCAATAAGCTCACGGCAGACATTGTTGTAAAGTACAAATTGATATTTCGCATTAGCGGTGCAGCCAGTGAGCCACAGTGAGATCCAAACAACAATGACAATGAATAAAGGTGACAAAGTCCAGGCCAGTCAGGGCCAATGCCAGCGGCGAGCTGCGTGGGATTGCAGCAGCCAGCTGCCAGTTGCAGCCCGAAAAAGGCTGGGAAGCTGACTGGCTGAGTGGCTGAGAAGCTGAGCTGGGAAACTGGAAAACCCGGCGACTGCATTGAGCCATTAAGACAAATGGCCAAGCATTCAAAGCAAAGCAAAGTGAAGCAAAGCAAATGGCTAAAGGCAAACAAAGCAAAGCTTCGGCAGCTGACAAATGAGCCAGCCGACTGGCGGCAGGGCAGAGGCGCGCAGACAATGTGTTGACACGCTTTTGGCCAGATCAGGCACAGTCGCAGGCTGCGCTGCGATGCGACGCGACGCGTATCTTACGGATACAGATACCAATTTGTCAGCAGAACAAATAGTGCGCGTACGTGAGCGAGCTGAGCGCGTACGTGAACTGGGGTGACACCAGCCACAAAGCTGATAATGTTAATGCTAATGATAATGATAATGATGATGATGGCGATGACGATGACGATGACGATGATTATGTGGCCCATGACTGCTGCTGCTGCTGCTGCTGCTGTTGCTGGTATCTATTGATCTCGCATTTGTCTGGCTGAAATCTTTGGCGAGCTGATGCGACACATCGCTTTGATTTCAATCTTGATCTTGATATACAGTTCGGCGCCTCTTTGATGGCACTGCCAACAAACAAATTCCTGGCTGGGCTGGCCAAGAGCTACACGACGACACCACAGGCAACACACGACCCCAATGTGCGCTGAATTGTGTAAACAAGCTGACTCCAAACATACCCAACATCATCAATTTCACAGGCCGTGCAACCGACTCTGTCTCGCTGTCCCGCTCTCTTATTGGAAATTATCATAGCAGAGCATCTGAGTTATGCCCTATGCCAACGACGTGGTCGTTGTGATTGTTGTTGTTGTTGTTTTTCTCCTGCCGATAATCAGACGCGCTTGGTGGCTCCTGGCCAACTTGAGCAGTGACCAGGCTGCCATTCCCCCCGCGGCGGCAACGCAGTTGGAATATTTCAAGCGAAAATCGCCCGGATTCGAATCGCGCGGTATCGATTGACTCTCCTCCGCTCACAGCCGAATGGGTGCAAAATCTTTGCCTTGTGTCGCGGCTGCATATGCTGCGGCCTTTCAACAAATTGACTCGACGATAATTGAAACTGACATGTGACTAATCTGCACAGAGACCCAGCTTCAACTGCCCAACTGGCCAACTGAGCACTGAGCATTATTCAAACTGGTTGCCACCAATCGCCCTCCCCCCAACCCCCTTGCCATTCCCTGCTTAATGCCCCACCGTGGCACGGGTGACAATCGGGCACTGTACTTTGCGCCATAAATTTCGACTGTTTCTCAAGTGGCCGGCCGGCTACTTTGTTGTACATATAAATATATACTTGTATACACGCACATTCATATACATAGTTATGCATGGTCTTGGTCTTGCCTAACATGCGGGCCCGCGTCTGTGGCACTCACTCACATGTGTGTGGGTGGCTCGGCGGCGTTATAGAAAATGTTACTTTTGATTATTATTTATGCGACATGATGAAGCCCGGCGGATCGATAGCAATGCGTGCGTGTGCCCACAAATATTGCCACAACAACGGCAACAACAACTGGAATAATAACAACAAAAAACTATGCCAAATTATAGAGCTATGATTGCGTATTGCTACAGCAGATGTGGGTGGCAGCAAGGAGAGAAAGTGTTGCTCAGTGAGCGGAAAGAGAGAAGCATCGAGAGTGACTCCCTTAAAGAGAAAGGCGAGAGACTTTTGTGTTTACTTCCTGGTCGCTAAGCTGTAGATATTTTGTACTAAATTTGTATTATAATCCCTACTTTTTTTATTTGAATTATTATTATTCTTATTAGTATTACATCAATAAAAATTGTTATTATTATCAAGGGAATCAAAAGCCGGATTTATGTTGTCTAAGTGGGTGGGCCACCCATGCAGCTCATTTACCGAGTGAAAACTGGTTAATTAATTATTCACTCATTTGTTTAACATTTACTTGGTCCAAAAATTAGACGAGGATTATCTCATTCATTTCTTAAGTATGCTTATAATATTAATACTTTAATAGGTTAGACAAGAGATTAATGAGTATGTTGAGGTAGGCACAATTATTTTATAAAATTAAAATTTTATAAATTTAACTAGCGGGTATAACCCGGCCTTGCCCGTGGAACGTATGTTAAAAATCAACGTTCTCAAAAAGCTTTGAAAATGATTTTGAAACTTATCGGACGGTAAACAAACACTTTTCATAGAAACGTTTTCCGCCAATTTACCAATGTTGCGAGTGGAATTTCCCAAATCGCTGAAACACGTATTCATTATATTCTTATGTAGAGCTTTGAAAATAAGTTTGAAGCAAATCGGACACAACTTAAAACTTCGCACAAAAAATCTTTGAGTCGCATTCCACCCGAAAAAGTTTGGATTTTGCGAAAAGTGTGAAACACGTCTCAAATGATTTTTCTTATAGATCTTTGGAAACGAATTTGAACACAAAACGTCATCCACCAAATCTTTGATCTCCATTTCCACCAAGGAGGAATGGATTTTCCTAAAAGTCTGAAACACCCCTCAAATGAATTTGAACAAAGATCTTTGAAAATAAGATTGAGGCCGATCCGATGGTAAACAAAAAAGTGACATACAAACGTTTTTCGCGATTGTTCCACACTTGCGGGTGGAATTTCCCGAAACCCCGTCTTAACGTGCACCTACATCACATAAGGTAACTATAGTGAAAATTTCAGCTTCCTAGCTCTTACGGTTTGGGCTGTGCGTTGATCACCAATCAGTCAGTCAGTCAGTCAGTCAGTCAGTCAGTCAGTCAGTCAGTCAGTCAGTCAGTCAGTCAGGACAAACAGTTTTATATATAGAGATAGCACAATTATTTTGACACTCCTTCTAGTCATTTTGACTTAGAGTGAGTCTGCTCTTTTAATAAGAAAATTTATATTATTTAGCCAATTATTTTGACTGTCATTAAATGTTTCTTTGAATCACATATTAATTACCAGAAAATGTTTCTAGTTTGCAATTATTCTGTTTACCTAACCTAGACCTAGTCTCTCCCACACGTGTGTCGCAATAAAATTTAAAGTACCCGTCGCTGGCCATCCCCAACACATTCCACAGTATCGGGTTATCGGTCAACATAATATGCGTCATTAATTGGCCAAAATGTATAATACCCTCGTTATAATTTGAATGGGTTCTATAAAGCGGTTGAGATAGGCAAACAGTAAAACAAAAGCAGAAGAACAGAAAATAAAAGCAAACTGCTCGACTTGGCGATACCCTGTACGCCTCCAAATTGAATCGAGCTCTATTTGGCATGAATTGTGGGTCATGGTCTTCAATGAATTAATTTTATAATAAATAATTTTAGTTTTTAATAAAATGTACTTATCAGGAGCCCAAATTTATAGTTGTTCAAGTATGCTGCCCATTTCTTTATTATTAACAATGAATCTGTTATTTCCTTTTAATGTGTTTTTCTTTCTATTGAAATTTTGTTAAATATGTGTACTTCGGAGAATTGGTAGAGTTTTCTTCTGCCAGCTTAATGATACCCCTTTTAACTATTTATTGGGTATATATTGGGTATATATATGAGTATCGTGGAAGTTCCAATTCCAGTAGTTTGCACTTGTGCCGATAAACCGATAATAAAGTGGGGAAAATTTAGATTTGATAAAGGCCCAATGGTACGGCGCCGCCCACAAGCTGCAGAGGCGATAAGGGCGCGTCGTATCTAAGCGATATCGACAGCCGCTCGATAACACGTCACACATTTGGCACACTTATCGAATGGCAACGGTGACTTTGACATTCTCTGCCCGATAATGGGCACTTAATTAGCGACGCCTAATTGCAGGCCGAATAGGAAAGACAGTCCAGACGAGCTCGGGAACTTGGCGACAATTTTATTTTTATTTTATTTCACAATGTTTATTAATTTTTTTTTCGTTTGTTTTTTATTTTTTTTTTTGTTGATAGCATCGAGCGCCATAAATTCAAAACGCACTGCATGGAGACAAATTTTCAAAATATTTTACTTGTTGTTGTTTTTGTTACTTTTATTTTATTTTATTTTTATTTTTTTGCAAAGGAACGCCACCATAAAGATAAACTCTAACATGCTTTATACATCATTAAACATTCCTGCACAGCCGCCAGGCAGTTAGCCAATTTCAGTTTTTATTGGAGCCCCAGACGCAGGTCTCTCCCCCCGGGAACGGGCCGAGAAGGAATGAGCTGGAACGAGCCGAAATGAGCTGAGATGGCCTGATGATGTTCGGCTAGGGGACGCGAGCTTTCGGTGATTTATATTTGACAGAGCTGCGGTATTTGATTCTGATTCGAGTTCGAGTTCGTGTTCGTGCCTTGGTGGGGTTCGTGCTGCTTGTGCTTTTTAATATGCACCCACTTTTATCGTTAAAGTGGCGTGCCAAAGCTACACGAGACTCGATAAATGTCACTGATATTTAATTAAGTCTGGTTCGCATATAAGGAAGGCGCTCAAACAAATGATATAGCTGGCGGGCTTATACCTGCACCTGATGAGAAGAAAGGGTATATTGAGCTGACAGACGAGCAGGATAAGCTTTGATAGAAGAAATATGCTGCAGGTCTTGTAAAAAGTATGTCCTCAAGAGTTTATCAACATTCTATCTGTCTTTATATTAAGCCGTAGCTCAGTTATTACTGATTCAGTTTTGCAGCTTTTTCTGTTTTTAGAAATTTCGAATTTTCGATATTTCTTATTTCTTACTTACTGAAATAAAAGAGAGTATAGGGTATGTTCAATAAGATCAAGCCCTAAAGCAAAGGACATCACAGTTTGCCAAATATTCTTCACGCCCCTCAAGTACAGATGTTACATCGTCAAGCAGAACATGCTATACATACCCTTTACTCTACAACTGTACAACTTTTTAATTGACAGAAAAATGCAGGGGAAACGTGGGAGTTAAGTACATTACGGAGGTGAGTTGGTTCGGAACGCCAGAGGGCGCCACACATTTGTATTGTTGTTAAGCCCATCAATTGGCAGCCATTTGGCGAATATAAAAAGGTGGCTGCCCGCATTCCAGGCGCTGACTCAGCGCCCATAAAGCCCGTAATTTACAACATTTGGGCCAGTTCGAAATGTTGCAGGGCATATGCCAAATGAAGAGTATCTGAAAAATCTGCGCTACCGCTGCACGCGCCATAAATATGTGTTAAGTAGGGGCAACCGCATAACTTATATCGAAAACTTGTGTTCATAACAATTTAATTTTGCTTTTGTTTCAACTGGTCTGGAAATCGAGGCAAGAACGAATCGTCGCTTATCCCCCAAAGATTGTCGCGTGTCCGAGACAAGTCGAACCGAGGATCGAACAACGCGCTCGACCAAGACGACAACGACAACAACGACAACAACAACGACGACAACAACGACAACATGGTGGACAGACAAGGCGTCGCAAAACTCAGACAAGAGCACTGCTAATGGGAATACTATGTAAACGGATGTTTTAATGTCCAAAAAGTAAACTGCGAAAATGCGCAACGGCAACTTTTAAAATCGCTCCACACTCAACGCCGCTCGCTTCGACGAGGCTCGACTTGGTGCGATGCGATGCGATTCGATCGATCGCCAACAACAAGAAAGTGTACATTATAAACACCTACGAGTATGTTTTTGTTGTTGCTGTTGTTGTTGTTTGTGGCCAAGATACACAAGTTTCGATATGCCGCCACCATTGAAAATGCGTACAAATTGCCCAGGAAAGTGGTGACAAGCTCGCAAAGCTGTAAAACGATCAAAAACAAAAAACCAAACACAGCAAAAATGAAACACAGTAAATGGATGAATGAAGTTCCACGCTGGAGCTGTGCGGGAGAAGTGATCAGAGTGATCGGTATATGAGCTACAGAAAGAAATGTCATAAACCTATCGATACATTGTGGTAAAGTTCTAGAAAATGAACAACTGAAAAGGCACTCGAATAGATTATTATATGGTAATTAGTACTTCATATATAATCATTACTTTCTATAAATAGCCCAAGTTTTACTGAGCTACTCTTACTATTTCTTTGTTATTATATGTTCATCTTCAGATCGGAAGTTAATTAAATCTTCTTTCATTTTATTGAATTCATTCGCAGCTCGCACATAGTTGACATTCTTTGAGCTTGCTTTTGCATTTCCTTCCACCAGCAAAATCCCAAGCAGCCATCTAATCTAAAATGATCCCATTTTGATCTTTCGCCTCTACATGCCGGTTTTGTGTAGCGCAAAGCTTAGCCAAGAAACTAAAACTGATCACCCTCATCAGCATTAAGGACAACAGGGGCAGCCAAAATGTCGTCCTACAAATTAACAAAAATTCCAAAAATTTCTGCCTGTTCCATTCGACATGCCTCCTTTACCCTTTTGTGTGTGCGTGTGTGTGTGTGTGTGTGTGTGTGTTCATGAAAGTTTTCTGCCACATTGATTCAATCATTTTGGTCTGCTATCAACAATACTCTGTCTCGCTCCTTCTCTCACGCATTATTCGTCTTCTCTGCCTCACGCACTTTGTTTCAGATTTGACAATCGAAAATGTTTCGGCTAGAGAAACAGTTGCAATGCGCTACATTATTTTATTTATTTTACAAGCTGTTCAATCAAAGTTCTGAAAACTCGATATAACAAAAATCACAGCAATCAAGCAAAATATCTATCAATATCTTAAAAGTTGTTCTTAAGACTCATCTATATATGATTCGTTATAAACGGATCAAGATATGTTCAAAAGAAATGTAAACCTCGAATACCAATTTATTTAGCTTAAAACAAAAATAATACGAAATATGTTTGTACTTAATGTCAACTTTTTGTTGAGTTAATTGAATATTATCTAATACAATCGATAAAATATTGATTGTCAAAACATTTTATTACCTGTCTTCTGAAGTTCTCTTATTACAGAGCACACACGCACTTTAAGCCCATCTTAACTAAATCAATCAAAAACTAAATCAATTAATAATATCTATAATATTTCACAATATTTGTGAATGCCAATTAAAAATAAACCAAACCCGAACTGATCGAGAGAACCAAACGACCAACGAACCGAAGAGCCGATTGATACGAGAGAGCGCGCCAACAGGGAAGCAAAATGGAGCTGCATGTCTGGATTGTGTGGACTGTTGTCTGGGCCCGCGCCCATTCATGTCATCAAGCGTGGTAAAACATGCAACGTGCCATTAGCCCGACGGGCGGATGGACTGAGGAACAGATGGACGGAGAGAGACGGAGAGAGACGGAGCCAACTGACCGACAGAGTGACCAGCCGAGCGCAACTGGAACGCCTGGCAAAATCGAATTCCTTGTTAGATGCATTCCGACAAGTTGTTTCCTGACACCTCTGGAAAATACACTCATAAGCAGCGAGCTGCTTGCTTTCTAGGTGTTTGCCAGCGACTTTACGACAACGAACTGAACGTGGATGTGAATGTGGACTGGGATGTGGCCTGGGATGTGGTGGACGAGCAGCTGGCGATAGCTTGACAAGAGTTTATGAAACGAGCCACAGCCGCTGCCTTTTTATATATACATATATTTTATATGGGCGACAAGAGTTGACAAGCAGGCGAAACATCTGGGAAGCGGGGCGGAGGGGCAGCTGTAGCAAACTGGGGGCCGGTTAGTGAATCACAATGCAGACTGGGGGCTACTCTCCAGGTGAATGTTGTTATTGTCGGCTGTTGTTGTTGTCGGCTGTTGTCGTCGGGACTGCTGAATTAATTATGAAACTTAAGCGCAGCGCTGGGTTTTTTTTCGCAATTTATTTTAATCGCACATTGCTAGGCACATTTATAATCGATTAGGTGCGGACGCCGCGGCATATGCAACAGTTGCCCCAGCTCATTGTACTGCCCCCCCCCCCCCCTCTCCCAACCCGAACTCCCTCTATGCGGTCGCTATGAAATGTGTGTCAATTGGCATCGTAAATTGTCAAGCTGTTTACCATTTTGTTTGGCCTTATGTTAATTTCGTTCAAGTTAGTCAGCTGCCGACTTAGTCAGCATTGGGGGAAGATCGCTTGAGTCGCGGTTTGTTGTCGCCTGCTGATCACATTTTAATTGCAGCCTTTGGAGCATTATCAGATCAGCCGCCTGACAACGGCTACCGTCTGCCTGGGAACTGGTACGCAGCCCGGGGGCTTGGCGCGACTGACTGCCCGCCCGCCTAATTAGCCATTGATTTGTTCATTTAAATATGGAAATTTCATAAAGCGGCATGACTAATCGAATTCTATTATAAATGGGTCAAATGTAGCTGCTGTTTTGAGGTTCGAATAAACTAACATTTGGAGTGGAGAAACCAATCGAAAAGATAAACGATAGCCGAGCGAATGGTTTAGTTTTTGTATCCAATGAAATGAATAATATTTAGTTTTCTTCAATACAAATTAATATAGATATTGAAATCTAGAACGGATAAGCAATGTTTAATCTAGATAAAAGTGTGGGGGGTTATAAAAAACTCATTAGACATAATGCCACACATAAAATTGATTAATAAGTGATAAATGATTAAACTGATAGCACATTGTTCTGATAAACGACGGATTACATTGATTAAAATTGGAAAAATTCTATATAAATAATAACATATAATGAAATAAGCTATATATTAGCCATAATGCATACATATAAATATAATGTAATTTATAATAATATCACGAAATTATTATCAATGCATAACTTCAATTAATTATGTATTTATATTGTTAACTTCATAGATTTGTTCTATGATTTTATTTGAGGAGTTATAATTGATTCACTAAAAATATAATTTATTTATGTATTTGAACTTAAGGTTTATAATTCTATTGGCAATTACATATAAGAACTCATGTAAGCTCAGCCGACTTAACTTTCACTGATTGAATTTTTATCTCACATCGTCTAAGAATTATCAAACTATATATTAATCAACTACAAATAATCTGTGGAAAACTCATGATAATTGTTTGCTATTTGTTATATGCAATAATTATTTTCAGCCTTCTTTGAATATATGTACTTACAAACGCAGCCACATAGATTATACACGATAGTTCGGGTCAAGTTTTCAGTTCTAGCCAAGTGGATTGTATTTTACAATTTCAAAGCTATCTAGTTCCCACCCATTACTCACACCCGACTTTGGGATTGCTAGAGCCCAGCCAAAGCAATTCCCAGTTTGCTGCTAATTAATAATAGAGCTGACCAAAATAATGATAACACTTGCCACCGCGCATAGCTCAGCAACAATATTGCTGCCTTTGTTCTTGTTGTTGTTGCGGTTGACCCACCCAAACACATTTAATCATAACTTTGTTGTGAACGAACTCTGAATATTATGCTGTGTGGCACTGTGCGGAGATGTGTGTCCGATTCCCAGAAATCAATCAGACAGCAGGCGACGGCGACGGCAGAGTCCGCGCTTTCGGTAGCTTAGCGAACGGTTGGTCTCCCCTAGTCAGCCCCCCCGCCCGCCTCTCCCCTCCGCGGCGACCGTTGGCCAGTCATAAGTTGTCTGGCATTTCGGGGCGCTGCCTGAATAAACGCATAAATCCGAAAGCCACAAATTGTAACATTGGCTGTAATAAATGCCGCGATACGCCCACCATTTGCTCAGCGGCGGCAACGGCAGCAGAAGCGGCGGCAGACGACGCTAATCGAGAGCGCGAGAGACCGAGCCCCGCGACCCGGAGACCCGTGCCCCGCGACCCCTTACCCTAAACAGAGACGAGGCGCAGACCTCTTTTGGAATTTCGACAGTTGTTTTTGTTTTTCATTTTAGCCCTGAGCCTTTGAAAATTCACACGGCCTAAACACAAAATAAACAAAATGTTGTTGCTGGCAGGATCGTCGTACCCGGCCGCCAGACCATATTGTCTTAATGTGCAGCAACCCCCGACCCCGCCCCCGTTCCCGGGGCACCTATCGCCTATGCCTGGGCAGCACGTAAATGTTGCCCAGTTGCCCCAATTAGCTCGATTTGCTTCTGATACGCGCGTCGCGTCGCGTCGTAGACGAACGGTGGAGGTGGAGTTGCATTTTAGGAGATGGCAGACGATGCCAGGGCCTGACCCTGGCAAGGGTTCACAAATCGGTAGGCTACACACACCGCACACACACACACACATATACTACATATATTTCTCGACCTTTTGACAATTTAATAATAGGCTGCACTCGCACTGACCAAATGACGGACTCTGGACTCGCACAATGCGCCCACCACATTTCGTAGAAATGAAGAGTTTCGAGCCGGGAGTTGGAGTCGGAGTTGGAGTTGGAGTCTGCCGACTGTTTGGCCGACTCTTTTGGTAGCATCGTCAGTTTTGGATGGGCGTTAAAATTGGGCTGATCACGTTCCAGCATGCCGTTCACTTAGGTAGCCGTTTATCTGCGTGCTGGTGGTAATCCAACTTTTCAATCCCACAAACGATGCTTCAGACTCAGTTTCAGATTCGGTTTCAGTTTCAGTTTTCTGACTCGTCATCGTCATCGGCGTTGTTAGACGCTCGCATATCTCCCCCATAGACATTCGCTGGGCCTCTTTGACTTTCTATGGCTCTTGATTTTGATAAACGCTGCTAAATTGTGGCAAATTAAATTATTAAACAACATTTTGCGTTCGCCTTTTGTGCTATACTCTACTCTTTTCGGGCGACGTTGCAAATTGTTGCAAATTATCTTTGGCCTTGTCCAGATTTGGTAATGTTCCGCCAACATGATCTCTGTCGATCTGTTGAATCTGTTGTGGGCGCATTTCAGTTCGATCTAAGGCTATAGTTAGTTTAATGTGCGGTCGCAAAAGGTAGCTGTAAACCAATCATTAGCAAATAGTTCCATTCAGCTAACTGCCAAGCAAAAATATTAAATCGGATATAATAAAGGAATAACCCAGCATACTTAAGGTATCCCGTTTTGAAAACAAAAATGTCTAAAGTTGATTTAATTATCAACAATTTGTTCAGTTGCAAAATTCCAAACATATTACACATGCATTAGATGCTATTAGCACTTAAATTAATTTATTGAAATTTAATTACAGCTGTATTTTGTGTAGAGAACTAGAAGTTAATGTTGGGAACTAGTTCATTTCTTAAAATATACCCAAGTCAAGTATTGATTATGTTTAGCTCATATACAATCAGTTTATTTACTATATTTTGATCGGTTCATTAGTTCATAAGTTCACATTCCTATTCGGTAGTTCGAGCTGCTCCCTGAATCAGTTAATGACTAATGTCGAAATGTTCATTGTCGATAATTTTATATATACATGTTTTTCAATTGAATTATAACGAATTCTCTTCATAAGTGAGCATAGCAAATACTTTTTCTTCAACATGAACTAGTTCACTCAGTTCTTTCGAGTATTTTATATAGAAACATTTGTTGAGCCTTTGGTTAATGCTTTGCTAGCTGCACTAACTCCAATTCATTGAAATCCAAGCTATAGTATGAATAAATAAACCTATATGTAAAAGCCTATGATTGCTCTCATTAACTAGTTCCGTAAACTTGTGCTTATACAGCAGTGAACTAGTTAAAGCCCTTTCTCTCTCTAAAGTATCCCATCGGATCAAGATTTTCATAAAATTGCAATACACACTTTATATACGATACATATTTTAAATAGAATTTTATTTTTATTAAAAAAAATTACACATTTCAATTGCATCTCATACACAAACTAGTTACAAGAACTATTTGAGCATGAATCATTTCCCCGCGCAGTTCTAATGGCCGAATTTCCCAGCCAGTTGGGAAAACTTTCCACTTGATTTACAAGTCGTCAACTCACTTTCGCCGCATTCCTCGAAAATGCTTTGGCCAATGATTCAGTTAGCCTTAAAAAAAACCCAAGTGGATGCGGGCTCCAAAAGAAAAAAAAAAACCAGTTAGCGCTGTGTCAAACTTTTGCGTGGCGTCTCCCCGTGGCTGACAAATTTGCTGACAAATTCAAGGCAGCAAGATCAACAAAACTGCCAGCCATCAATCAAACCATTAAAAAGAATGCACCGCAAAAATGACTCGAAAAAAGAATGCCACCTACAAGCGGGCCAGCGGGAGAAGGAGCTGTCGGAGCTGGCACAGGAGGGACGACTGTCGACTGTCGTCTGGGCGAAATTATCAGCAAACATGTTGATTGTTATTGATCAGCGCTGTTGATTAAACCGACAGAGAATCAGGGACCAGGACAGGGTTCGAGTTCGGGTTCGGGATTGCTTAGCTCAGAATCGGAATCGGGCACGGGATCGGGAACGCTGACATCGGATATGCATGGCCTGGGTGGCCATCAAAGCGACACTATGTCGCCTGTCAAAATTCTTAATCAAATACGCGGCGGAATGTCATCATTATGCAAAGAGGCCTCTGGCTCAGCCTCTGGTCCTCGCTCTCCAAACAGCAAGCGCGCACAACATGCAAGGCTTGCCGCCCAGACATTTACAATTTACACTGCTGCGAGGGGTTTGTGGAACCGCGGGGGGTGGTAGTTGGGGGGGGGGGGGGAGGGCAGTGGCATAACATGCCTAGAGTCTGTTGCCTTCAAGGCCCGTTGACAGACGGCCAACAACATTTGCGCCACATTTGCTTCACACGCAGCCGTCGCCAAAGTCTCTCTGACATTTTAATCGCATTTGCTAAAACTCACTGAACAATTCCCCACAAGACGGCAACACGGGAAAACAAGCATGAAAATTCAAATTTTCACACTACGAATCACCTATACACTTTACCAGCGTTTAACTGAAGGGCGAAAAGGATCTCAAAATTAAAATGAGATTTTAATATCTCGTAGCTCTTTTGCTTAAAAAGCTTAAAATATGTTCAGAAAAGGATATAACAGAGACTTAGATTATCTAAAAATATGTATAAAAAACTAAATTCTTTTATAAATATTTTTAATGGATTCAGGATTCATCAAAAACTTTTACTTATCCATTAGCTTGAGTTTACTAGAAATAATTTTATAGAAATTAAGGTTCCCATTTTAACCCAACATTAAAGCTTAATCACACAATTTTCCGATATTGTAAGGCCGAGTTGCATATGTTGAATGCTAAATTAAATATGAATGAACTATGAATGTGAATGTAAACCTATATCGTTCTCACGCGCAAATCCCTATGGAACGTGCTGCATTCCACCTCCCGCCCAACCGACCGAGGGGCGAAGTACATTTACAAATGCAAAATAAGATTATAGACTAAGATTATATACCTGTAGTTTGAAACGGATGACTTTGTACGAAGAAGAGAAGACTCCGAGGAAAATTCTCCGTAATGTTTAATCAATTACCATAGAGGACCCGGAACGGTTCATGCAACGCATAGTTAGTTAAACAAAGTTAAAGCGATAAAAGTGTATTAGAATTACGAGTTAGTGTAGTAGGTAGAGGGAAGTTTTCCGAAGTCTGAAGAGACTTGAGCTCATATATTATCGTATTATTAGGTCTAAGTTCTTAGGGTCTGCCAAAACGTATATCACTCGTATATCCTGTTCATTAGGTAAATAATTATATTTACTTTGATTGCATCAGTCAAGTCTTTACAAAATGGTAAATAGTATTCTTCTGTAGCATTTGCCATGGACTTCTCTGCTGTGGCAAGCATGATAATATAGTTGCATGAGCCGCAGCTAGGGCAAAGTTAAAGAAACTGCAGAGTTGACCGCAACTTCAAACTGTCATTAAAAGGCGCGCGCGGCGCGCACACGCATTTTACGAGGCAGCAGCAGCAGCAGCAGCGGCAGCCGAGAGAAGATCTGTTGGCTGACCAGGTCCAAGAGCAGGCTGACACTGCTGGCCCACTGTGACAGAGAGTCGCCAGGTCGGGAACGGACGTAGAACGAGCGTAGCCTGATGATAGCTTACTTAGTGATTGCGACGGCGGCGTGTAATGTATGAAGCGGATTTCAGGCCGCATCGCCTTATTTAGGAGATCGTGATAAAAGTTGGAAGTCGCTTGATTTATGTCAACGCACACGGCGCAAAGACCATCAGACCACAGTTGACCAAAAGACACAAAACAACAAAAAGGAGGAAAAATATATAAATAAGATACTCATTCGGCATATCCCATTGCAGACGCGATGCCCCCAACACGCCCCGCACCGCCCCGCCCCGCCACGGCATCGACGCACTTAAGTGCCAAATTAGGAATAATATTGAAGCAATTGCCCAGAGACGACTCTGGCCATAAGTAGAAAGCCCCCAAAACTGTCACCTGGGTGAAGTGAGCTGTCACGTTTGCGGTCCGCTTATGTCAGCTTCGGCTGCAACCGACGGCGACAACAACAACAACAACAACGAAGACGTCGACGACGACGACGTCGACGACGCCTCTTCGACCGCCGCCTCTTAAGCCCTTTAAAATGTGTTGTTATGATCGGGCGGCAGCGATAAGTTCTCGCTGAGGATCTGTGCAGCTGGGTAGCTGAAACTGCAGCTGGAACAGGCCGGGCACAATCCCCGTTCCGGTCCATGTCTCAGCGTCAGCCTTGCGACAGGCTCTAAAGTTACGCGGCATTGGGCCTGCGGTTTGCGGGTTTGGGTTTTGCGGCTTGGACCTCACTTCGATGCAAATCATTTTACGTGTTGGCGACATTAAGCGCGAAATGACCCCGTTATCCCACTTGTCATCATCACTTCATAAATTAATGCAAACTCGGAAGGCAGATCAGCACGGACAGTCGAACAGCCGGACAGCTGGACAGCCGGACAGCCGGACACTGCCGGGCGGCTTAGCTTACTGGGCTAGCACAGAGCTGGGTCAGGGACAAGCCCTGGAGGACACTGGCCAACATCATTGCGAAAATCACAGCTAATCTTTAAATTTAAACATAAAAGAAAACCTAAAGGAAACATCTTCAATTCGCATCATTTTAGTCGTTTGAACTATTACACAGTTTAACTCAATTCCGCTGAGCAGTGTTTAATTTAATTTTACTGGACTCCTAGTTAATGTCTGTGCTAAATTCGACTATTATATATTTACTTATATCTTTATATCTTATATTAATTTTATAAATAGATAGTACATATATGCAGATTATTAATATGCGAATTGAAAAATTCGCATTAACTTGTTTTCTCAATCAGATTTAAAAACCGTTGGCAGTTCAATAAAACGTTTACGTATGCGACACAAAGGGGAATTGAGAAATGTAAAAAAAAACTTTGTCAAAATTAATATTACGAAATATGTAGGCATAAATTCGTAAGACCAGCTACTTAAAATAAACAAAAATCATTTAACCAAACGTTTTTGTAATTCATATGTTTAATTTGACTTACTTTAATTCATATATCAAATAATCCGGTTTCATTATTTTGCTCTCTTTTTGAATAAATTGAGTTTCAATGATTTTTAACAAATTCGTATTAATTTAATTCTCCTTCTACTCGATTAAGGTTTTTGTTTTTTTTTTATAATTTGAAACTTCTCAATTTGGATTTCTGGCCAACTTATAAAATAGCATAAATTTAAATTAATTTAATAATGTATACATATATTATTATTATAATTTTTTTATTTCATTAAATTTTAATGATTCAGTTATTTGTTTATTTTATTATATTATTAACATCATTTATTAATTTTATGTCTTTTTACAAAATTTATATATATTTTTTATTAAATCTTATTAAAGTGAAAGTTAAATTTATTTTAAGACCACATGAGCTTATAATTATAACATATTTAGTTAAGCTTTTCAAAAGTTTGATAAATTTGGTTGAAAAAACCTTGAAAAGGAAATTCCTTTCAATATTCTAGTTTAGCCACAATATTTAAGTTTGTGAAATTCCATTGATAGGTTCTTTAAAAATCGATAAAAATGCCATTGAAATTCCTGGGAAAATGCTCCTCAATTTCCATGTAGCTGCCTAGTGTCATGTGCATTCCACGGTGCAGCGCGATGCAGTCGCGATCATGTTGAAATTTGTGATAGCCGCCGTCGAGGACAAATTGGTCCCTTAACTGTTGGCCAAACGGCACACACACACACACACAGGTACACACACACACACACATAGGCAGAGAATTGGAGCTGGAGCTAGAGCTGGAGCTGAGTCTGCGGCTGAGACTGAGAGATTCAGAGCTGGCACCGACAGTTGGTCTGGGGTCCTGGGCTTGCTCCGCTTTGCGATTACGATCACTTTTAGATCCAATATATCAGAGGCGCGTTGACGTCGTACATTGGACGACAATTGATATAAGTTGTGGTGAAAAGTTTAGTGGCATTCAACGATTGCTTTGCTAGATTAAAAGCGACAGGCAGCGGGCATGCAGCACCGTTCCACCGTTCCACCGTCCACAGACCACCAACCCCTACCCCTACCCCTAGCCCAACCGAACCAAACCGTTCGTTGCCTGGTGTTTTATTTTGTTTTTGGCTTTGGCCCACAAATCTTTGGCCAGTCACAATGCCAGCAACAACAAACACGAGTAACAACAAAGCAGACAAATAGCCGCACGTTGTACGTGCCGCACTCTCGACTCTCGACTCTGGAGCTGGTGCCGGGTGCCAGTTGCCGGTTGCCAGTTGCCGGTTGCCAGTTGCCAGTTGCCAGTTGCCGGTTGCCGGTTGCCCACTGGCTGGTGTCTCTCGCATCTGTTTGGATTTGGCTCTGTACATTTTGTGGTAGTTGCGCTTTTTTAATTGCAGCCCACAGCGGCACAGGAGCGGCTCCCAGTCCAACAATGACGGCCGACAGACAGACAGACGAACGCGTCGTCTCTTAACAGTAAAAGTAAAATTATGCGATGCTACGTGTTGACAACAAGGTGGAGCATTCCAATACGTCGCCCAGATGCTATCTCATCATCCACTATGGGCCCTGGGCTATGACTGCCAGCCGCCGGTCCGGACGTGTCTCAGCCTCCGAGTTTGCCTCTGTCAGATATTACGTATAAATTAAATGGAATTAATGAGCGTCCAGACAATAACGAATGCCGGATGCTCTACAAATCAGGTCGTGTCAGACAGCAATAGGTATATTACCTACAATTGTTTTTGATTAATATACAGAAAAAAGAAACGGGAAGGAGTAAGAAAACTGAGCTTTTAAAGTGAAAACTAGGTGTGTTTAAATGTATATTACTTTAAAATTTAAATATTTTATATATATTTATGTAAATAAATATGTACAAACGTGCAATAACGTTTCGATCGTTATAAATAATTGATAAAAAATAGAAAACTGTTTTTCTAAAGTGAAGAAAAATTAAAAGGTAGCTAGTAAAAGTGATTTTACTTTGTAATTCTTATAATATTATTTATATTTCTATATTTTTTAAGACGTTTTGATATATTTAAAGAAAACCTATTTAAATTTGATAACATTCATAGCCAAGAACCATTTGATATATATGTTAGATCTGCTTCAAAAATTAAAAAACTTTCTGTTTATTTGAGTCTAAAATAAACTTAGAGAATTTTTTAAGTTTTAAGGAGCATCAAACTACATTGGGAATGTAGAAAATTTGTTATAAAAAAAAACACAAGTTTTGCTTAACAATTACTTAACTAACTATTTAACTAATTGGTTAACTAATTATCTAATTCGTGTTATTAGATAACTAATTAAGTAATTATGTAATATTGGCGACCTACAGGCAGTTTGAACCAGCTACCACTTGCTGAGATCGACTATTCACACTCACAAACATTATAGATAAAGGAAGAAATCTCTAATCTAAGATGTCTCTTGCTTCATCAAACAGTCTCACAAAGTTAAGAGACGCGACTGGGTTAGGGTATCGGCAGCATTTATCAGCAAATGACATCTAATGAGTTAGACAACTTGGTCGCTTCAGGTGTGAGTCGCAGTCGCAGTCGCAGTCGCAATCGCGGCGACGCACCTTTAAGCGGGGCAATTGAAACCTGTTAACCTGTTGCCAAATATTGTCGTCGCGCTGCCAAGAGATGAGATTTATGCGAAGGCCGCTGCTTAGAAAGTCGCTGGGATGAGTCAAAGCGAAGGAGACTGTGAGCGGGAGAAAAAAACTTAAAGCAAAACTCTTGAGCCGGAGTGACGACTATTTAACGCGTTTATGATTTGGCTGCAGCACTTGGCCAAAGTGGCGCATGAATCACATGGCCAATGGAAATGCCATCAACAAAATGTGCAGCTGAGCCAAAGGCGGAAATGAAGATTGCGCTACCGAAGTGTTGAATCAGCAGCAGCAGCAGCAGCAACAATTCCAGCTCAGATGGCCGCAATTGATAAGTCGGGCCGGAGGATGGGCACAGATCACACGGCGAGTGGGTGGGCAGGGCAGGGCAGAGCAGGGCAAGTCAGTCAAAGAGAGAGATGCAGATTGAGAGCTGCGTCTAAGCCAACAAAAGCCGCGGGTGGTGGCCAAAAACGCAGCACGCAGCGAGTCTGCGCTGCAGCCAGGCAAAAGATTTGGCCAGTTGTTGTGCGTGTGTGTGCAAGTGTGTGTGTGTGTGACTGCAGAAGTCAAACTGCGCCAGTTGTCGTCCTTTTTGCGGGTAGGTGGAAACAGTTTAGTTTTAATACCATAAGCAGCAGCAGGAGGAAACGGGCCAAGGGGCTCAGCGGATCAGCGGCGCAGTGGCTCAGCGGCTAGCGGAACGCGGTTAGCTGGAAAACCACACGTGCCTCCACAGTGGACCACATGCGGCTGCATCCTGGACACACCATGGACACACACTCGCCACAGTAGCCGAGCTGGCATTCGTTTCGCATTTGGAAACGCTTTCATTATCGGCTGCCAGTTTGCAAGTGGCGCATCCTGCCGCGCTCTCTGGCAACGTGCAACAGTGCAACGCGCAACTGGGAAGAGTGCAACATTTAAATTTGGTCGGCTCATTGGAAAATTGGATGCGGCAATGTTACGGCTTATCAAAACATAGTCAATATTTAATTAACACGAAGCGCAGCGTGTGGCACACTCATGATTTATGGCCCGCCGCCCGCTTGCAATGTGAAATTTCTTCTTCGTTCTTACTAATTTGTTAAAGGGTCGCTGCACGCGCGAGGGTCAATTGAACCGCCGACAAAGGTAACCATTTCACACGACTGTGAAGGGGGCGCGCGGCAAGTGATGGGGCCCAGCTGGGGGTGGGGGTGTGTGCATGGGCCCTTAATGGTGCATTTAATGATGTGTGTCTAGGGGCAAATGCTTGCAAGTTAACTATGATAATGATAGCAAATACGGCAATCCACAAGATATAACACACACACACACTTACAGACACCTACACACAGTCACACACACCTACACACACTCACACGCACACAGCTGTTTGTGTGAGGACCCTGTCCCGGTTAAATGCTTTAAACATCTGGCAACATTTTATGTTGCAGCACAATATTTTATATTTAAGAAAAAATAAATTAATTCTGATATTTCTAAGGGAGCTGTTTGATATATAATAATCGACTGTTCGTCTGCTCAAGAGTTAGGATCACAATGAATTAAGTTTGAATGAAATATCTTTATGAAATATTATAAAGAAAGAAAGAACGACTTTTCTCTTAGTTCAGAACCATCAAAGTCTTGTTCTTTAAAGGATTTTTAAACAAACTAACAAAGTTTTTTAACCACAATTTTGTTGTTAACAATAAACCACACATGTTCATATATGGTCTGATGTTAATAATATTTTATATATATATATATATTTATTTATATATATACTTATATCTAGAGTAATCCTCTCCGAAATTTGTTCTGCCTTTTGTAGAAATATATAAAATCAAATGTCCATCAACTGAGCTTAGAAACTAACAGACAGACAGACTTAGGGATATGGCAGTTAATACTGATCAAGACTATATATATTTTATGAAGTTGGAGATTAGCACCTTACAAGCCTTGTAAAATGTAATCAAATATTTAATGTATGTAGACAAAGCTATTCATTCGGCCATAGCTTAACACCTCACTTAACTTCCTCTTAATAAATATTATTAAAAAAAATAGTAAATATTTTAATTTGCGAAAGCAATTTGCATTTGCTGGCGATCAGCCTTCATCCCCCACTCTGCCACCCACCCACGCTCCTCGCTGATCATTTTATTTAAATATTATTTATGTATATATACGATGTAAGCGTTAATTATATAAATATACAAGTAAAGCTTTACTAAAGATGACCTTAGATGGACTTGTGCATTGCAGTTAGTTCACAGAAGCTCAAGCACGTCATGTACATCCATGAATGCATTAAGTAATCCGTCAATCATTTAAAAGATATTAATTAAATATAATCCTACGGCACGTTCTGTCAGTTAACAAATCGTTTAGCTAAATAGCTGTCTTACCTAACAGCAGGCACACAAATAGCATGTGGGTATAAGCAAAGCTGTGTCTACAATAACTTAACCTTAGGAAAGTCAAGTAAGCATGCATGCATTGAGTCAAGATTCAAGTACAAACTGCTTAAATACATCAACACTTCCCACTAAAAGTGTTAAAAAAGTATTTTGAAATGATCAAAAATAGATCAAAATCAGTTTGAACTATATTCAAATTGTATATACAGCTGGATTTGGCGACCTTTCCAATTAAGCCCAGGACCTCGAGCCAGCTAAATAAATATTCAAATTTTGTATATCTATTAAACCTTTTGAATTATTGGAAGCAAAGATAGTCTTAATATTTTTTTAAATTAATCCAAATTAGAGAGAACATTCTGAGGTATACATACAACTAACGAGCAATTTTTTTGATCCATGTCTGCTAATGCGAGCTTTAGCGCATCTATCAGGCAACTAGGACTATATCTGATTTAGTTTAAAATAATATAATTTTTACTTAATGCAGCTGAGAAAATACTTAAATAACAACAAAGAATATAAAAAAAACCCTTTTTAGCCATTTTCAATGGGTTCGAATATAATAAAACATGTCAACAAAAGAATGTTGCCGCAACAATATTTCCCTTTGATGTTGCGCAACATGTTTCGCGTATTGCCAGATGTTGCTATGCAAACAAAAATAATAGTAAGAAGAAGACACTTGAAAGGATTACATTGTATAAATATGTTTATTTATTTACTTATTGTTTTGTCTTTACCACACAAATGCCAAAAATAAAAACAAAAAAGTCATCATACATATTAAAAACATTAAAATAAAATAGTATTATTATTATTATTATTATTATTATTATTATTATTATTGTTTATGCATGCAGGCGATGCCCACTAGCCCGCCCCCTCAAACCCTTTGTGGGCATGGCAAGCTGCACGTAATACATATTGCGTATGATATATCATTTTCCATTCTCATTTTTTCTCATTTTTTCTTTTATAAATAGCAAAACATTTACAATCTTATTGCAGCGCTCTAAAGGGAAACATTTTTATTTTAATTTTTAAGGCTTTTAGGTGAAAATATATTTTCTTGTTTTGTTTTTCATTTTTTCCAAATAGTTTTTTGCGTTCACATTTTTAATTGGTCAACTTAAACAAAACAATGCATATATCATTCATTATATAGTTTAATAGTTTTTGTTTTTATTATTATTTATTATTATAAATTTTAGGTAATACATTTTCAACGTGTTTGTTTTTTTTTGTTGTTGTTGTGATTTTAAAATAAAAATACTTAGGATTTATTTTTGTTTTATTATTAAATTGTAATTAATTGTATTATTAATAAGATAGCGAGAGAATCGCACAAGTTCCGAGTTATAAGGCAAGAGAATTGCAGCTGTTGATTGAATATTGATTGATTGATTGATTGGTGTTGCCAAGCTCGTAATGTTGCAAAAGTTGTTGCTTTGTTGTTGGCCGAGGAAAGCACAAGAAGCTTGAGCTTAATTGTGCTTTCCATAAACAAAGCTAACTTTTCAATGTTGCTGAGGCATGTTGCATGTTGCATGTTGCATGTGCCATGCTGCTGGTTGCTGTTTTATTTGCTGTAGGCACGCCCACAGGTGTTCATGTGTAAATTTCTGCAAAGATTATTTTGAATTCTGATTGTTGTTGTTGCTGTTGTTGTTGTTGCTGCTGCTGCTGCGCCTGCGCAACATGTGGTGGGCGTGGCAAGTGCACGTTTTCGAAAAACCATTAATTAATATTTTGAGAGAGAAGAGAACAAAAAACAAAAAAAAAACAACCAAACCGTGTAATAAACATAAGCGAATTATCGAATACCAACACCCGATTGCATTCCGATGTTTATCGTTGCAGTTGCACTTGTTGCAGCTGTTGTTGCAGCAGCTGCTGTTGCTGCTGATGCTGCTGCTGCTGGCGATTGCATCAAGAAGTAAGCTTGTGTGTGTGTGTGGTGCATGAGGGTGGGCGGTGGGCGTGGTGGTGGTGGTGGTGCAATTATGCTGTGCTGTGCTGTGCTTGCTGCTGCGATCGATTACCGATAACCAACAAATATCGATAACTCTATCAATATGACATTTGCCCATTTTCCATTGCTTTAATATAAAATATTTGTGATATTGCGTGCGGTTGTTGTTTTTGCTGTTGGTGCTGCGGTGCTTAGATATCTGATGGTGTGTTCTTTTTTTCTTGTTTTTTTTTTATATATTTTATATTGCTGTGTGTTGCTATTTTGTTTTTGTTTTTGTTTTTTTTTCGTATATATTGTATTTATGATATTTTAGCTTATCGCCAAACACACTGACTACATCTACAAATAGAAGAGAAAATAGAGAAACAATAAAGTGATGTAGTAGAACCGTGTTGTGATAAATAGTCTTCAAAAGTAATCATATGTACAAAATCAGGCATCACATATTCTTCTTCTCCATGTGACAATTTATGTGCTTAGTGTGTGTGTGTTTGTGCTTATATAATGTGTGTGTGTGTGTGTGTGTGTGTGTCTGTGTGAGTGTGATTGATATGTGCAGAAACTATTCGTTTATTCCAGAGCTTTGATGATAGAATCATATTCTGTATAAAGTCTGAAGCTAGCAAGCTATCTGGGAATTGTCTTTCTTTTCTTTTAAGACTTTCATATAAGTAGAATAAAGTTTACAGGTATACAGACCATATTGAACATATAAGAACCTAAATATAATAAAGTCTTCCAAGTTACATACTTTCTTTTTTTTTTGCTAAAATTCTACCTTTTTTTTTATTTTGATTTCTAAATTCAAAGATTATTTGTTTGTGTAAACTTTCCACAGAAGCTTCTAGCCAATAACTACACTCAATTAATGGGCGGCCTCTCTTTAATATTATTTCTCACAAATAAATTGACTTACGCTAAATAAATAAACCTGAATTGTGCCTTATCAAATTCCATAATAAATTTTAATTTCGTGCAATGACTACAAAAAGAAAGACTGGGAATCCGTCAATACCTGGAAGACTTATCAAAGTGCTTTCGGCCTAAACAATTTACTAACAAGTCGTAATTTATACAAAACTAATGCATATACATAAGTATATGACTAGTCTTTGAATTTACACAGATATATTAACAAAATGTTGCATATATCTCACCAAAACCAACACCGAAAATATGTTTTGTAGCTTTTCATGCACATATGTATTTATAAAGTAATTATACAAAATGTAGATCTTTTGCATAGGATCTATGTTGTTGTTGTTGTTGTTGTGGAACTCACCTGTGCTGGCGCAGATTATCACGTTGCTTGAAATATTTGCCGCAGACCTCACAGGAATATGTTATCTCTGGGGATTTGTGCGTGCGCTCGTGTATCATCAGATTGTATGGCTTGGTGAAACGCCGCTGGCAATACTTGCAAATGAACTCACACTTTGGACGCATCTTGCGACGGAAATCCGACCGGCAGTCATCGTTGTCGATTCGCATTACAGCAAACATTTTGACAGACGATAATATTTTCCCTCTTTTTTTACTTGACTTCTTTTTTCTTCTTTTTTTTGCCTACGTGCGACAGACGCGCGCGCGCTCACTACTCGCACAATCAGTGGGTGAAGTTTTTCGTTGAGTTGGCGTCGGTGTTGCTGCTGCTGCTGCTGCTCCCGACGACACGCTCTCTTCGCTCACACACACACGCACGCTCTCTCTCGCTCTCTTTCTCTGGATGTCAGTGTGTGTGCTCGATCTCTTGCACTCAGTTGCCGAGTGGGGTGGCTGTTGTTGAGCTTTGCTCTGTGCAATGAGCGCAATGCCTGACGTTGTTAACGGTACTCACAGCGTAATCGCTATCTCTATTGCTAGCTGGCAGATAACAAATACACACACGGCGCTTTTTTCTGTATGGCTGCTGCTGCTGCTGAAATGTGGCAACGCTGCGGTCTTTTCTTTTTTTCTCTTATTTTATTTTAGTTTTGTCAACTGTCACACGCTCGCTGCCCGTTGGCTGTTGGCTGTTGGCGTTGTGATTTCTCCGTTTGCTAGTTTTTTTTGTTGTTGTTGTAGGCGTTTTGGGTGGGCCGTCTCTCCAGCTGCTGCTGCTCTGCTGCTCTGCTGCTGCTGCTGCTGCTGCCGTTGCCTTTTAGTTTATGGCGCACTTTAAGGCAAACACCTAAAAATACAGACAGAGAGACAAGAAACAAAGTTAAATAAAGTTAGCAACGCCTGCGACATCTTTTATGTGCCAATAAATTTGAGCGAAAATACCACGACAACAACATCTCGACAACAACAACAACCACAACAACGACAAGTTGTCAACTTAAATCACGCAACATGAAATTGAAAATGACTCATTAAAGCCCGAACCGCAACGCTGGCCCATAAGCAACACGAACTTGGTGTTGACATTTACAAATCACCAGCCGCCCAGTTTCAGTTGCTAACCTTCGCTTATAATTTGTCTTAAACGACATCTTTTAACTGTGTTTTTGTGCGCTTTTTGTTTTTTTTTTTTTGTAGCGGTAATTCCAAACCTGGCCCATTGTTGCCACGTCTCAACTGTCACCAGCTGCCGTATTTTGTTGTCAACTGTACTTCCGCAGCAAAATTGTTCAATTAGCGCGAAGCTGAGAAAAAACTTGCATGCCCTAGAGCTGAAAAGCTCAAGGATGCGATTTTTAGGTTAAACTTTACTTTATAGGAAGGCTTTTGCATAAGCATTCATATAAGTCAAATATACCTATCAACTATCTAAAGTTATTAGATATACTTAGTATTTTAGTATTCCATATTTGTACGATAGAATCTGAACTGCTTTAGAAACCTTAAGCACCTCGAGAACTCACAAGATATAGTATGGGAATTGAGGGGATTTCTTCATCTGCTGCCATAAAAAGGCTATATACGAAATTTAATGATCGTAGCTGCACCAACTGCTCAGACAGCCATAAAATTACTGAAAAGCGTCACAAAATCACGTGTAGCGTGTTTATAGTCTTTACCATGAATATGTTAAGTACATGTTTACCAAATGGTTAACCCTGAATAATCATACATTAGTTATTATGAACTTAGTTCTGATATAACTTTAAATACAAGTAAATTATGATCTAGCTTGTTTAACGTAGTCATACATCATATTGCTTGTCCTTTAATCGAATTGCTGTTTTCTCAGGTGATTTAGTGTTGCCATTGTAGAGCTTTCTGTATTATAAGGCATCTACTGCTATAATCAGATCATATACCAAATTTAATGATCGTAGCTGCACTAACAGCCGAGTTCCCATAGGACAGACAACTATAAAGACACTGAAAGGCGTCACAAATTCACTCTTCGAGAGTGTTTATGCATTTACGACAGCCCCTGGCCGCATACAGTTGCCATATTTTAGTCGCTTCATTAAAGTGGCGCTGTAACAAGTTTATTTTTAATTGGCGCCTGGGTTGAGGCTGGACTTTTAAATTTATGCCAGATGATTTTTGGGGTATCGAGGTGCCGATGCCGATGCCGATGCCGATGCCGCGTTTTGGGTCCTGTGCGGTAGTTAACAACTGTTATTTTTTATGTAATTTTATTTTTGTCATTTCGGCGCCGCTGGATGGCATTTTTTTCGGATAGCATATGAATATGTATATAAATACGCGTCAGTCCCTTAATGTTATGCCATATATTCTGGGG
This sequence comes from Drosophila montana, assembly GCF_035044405.1. Classification (NCBI taxonomy): domain Eukaryota; kingdom Metazoa; phylum Arthropoda; class Insecta; order Diptera; family Drosophilidae; genus Drosophila; species Drosophila montana. The sequence goes on from NW_026998001.1 coordinate 50,280, forward strand.
ATGGGGATGGGGCTTGGGTTTGGAGAGCGGATTCGGAGATTTCTGCGCAAACAAAAGCCTGCGCCGACTGGTAGCGACAACGTCTCTCGGCAAGCCCCGATTTCGATATTTATTTATATGTTTCTGTTTTTTTTTGTTTTTTTTCCGTTTGGTTTGGTTTGAACGCTCGCAGCTGGAGCTGGACTGGGTTTCGGTTTTTGACTGGGGGCAAACGTTGACAACAAAAGGCAAACGTCACAGCGGGTGCTGCACCAGCCGCAGACGCTACGTAGTTATTGTCATTATAACATTAATGCCCACTAAACATATTCAAATTATAACACTGACTTTGCGTCCAGGTCGCTGATCGCCAACTCCAACCAGTCTTAGTCCAACTCCGACTCCGACTCCAACTCCGACTTCAGCCCCAGCTCCATGTTAATTTGTGTACACAATGTGGCGTCACATTGGCATTTTAACGCCGTTAATCATGCGACACAGGGCGCCTGCATAAGGCCATGGATTCGATATGGATTCGGAGATGGAGATGCATGTGCATCTCCAGGCCATGGCTTGGCCTTTGGCTATGCTTTGGCTTTGCTTTTGGCCATGCTTTTCCGTCATTTGGCGTGGGCCTAAGTGGAGCAGCATTAGCCACGGCTTACGACTGCGTCTAAGCACTTTATTTAGCCGGGCAACCGAGAGATGAATGCGTTTTACAAAAAAAGTGGTTTAGCCATTAAGTGAGGTCTAATAGATCGATGGCATCTACTTAAGAAAACATTTGAACTTGAGATCAACTTTGTCAACTAGTTATTTGCACAGAGTCAACTGCTAAATTTTCTAGTTGAAATTTAAATTATATATGATTACGCACTTTTATACTATTCGAGAAATATTGAAAGAACTTTCTTCGCATAATAGTACATATCATATGTTAATAAATAAATAATAAAAGTTTAATTTGACGATTGTGCGACTTTCCTTACAAGTAATTATATTTATAGTTCAATTATTATGAATTAAAAAATATGAAATTCTTAAATTTCAAATATTTTCTTATCAGTTTTTCCATGGTAAATATATTATATTATACTGTGGAATGTGGCTTTAGATCTTATGTCAAGTAAATTCTTCTCTGCTTATTCTCAGCAAATTCCTCCTTTATAAATATTTAAGTAATTATAAAGCATTTGTGATGATGATAAATATTTTCCATTTGACATTTGCAAACGTTATTCATAATCCGTTTGCCAACTGTTGCTGTTGGGCAAGTGACTTTCGGCCAAAATCCGCTTAGCGTTAGCCCAAGTCAACAGCAACACCCACAGACGTGGCTGGCAGACCACACGTACTTACGAGACTGGCCAAATATTGTATAATAAACTGTTGTACAACATGCAGCTAATCCCATTAATCCGCAGTGAAAATAATTAGTGTTTTGTACACACAGCGCAACGAGAGGTCTGCTCCAGGTCTGACTGAGAACCGCAACGAGAAAGATGCTGCACATATATATATATATATAAAGGCACATATATATGTCCATAGTGAAAGATCAAGGCACAGCGTGAAATCCAGACTTCAGACGGTGAAGTGAAGTGAAGATGCAGCAGCTTGTGAAGGGCATGCGAAAGGCGTTAATGCTGCGTGAAATTAGATTTGCACCAAAAATGGCAACACACACACACACAAGGAACAGAGAGAGATACGCATCGTATCTGAATCTGTATCTAAGTCGGGTGGCAAGTGTCTGTGTGTGTGTGTGTGTGTGCAAGTGTTAGTGCGCCAGCGCCTTCCACGAAGCCAAAAACCGAAAAGTTACAGTTTAACACCCCGGCCCAGCGATAATGTGTAGCGGTACACAACGATAAGGCAGCAAGGACCTAAAAAACCAGAACAAAAAAAAAACAAAAAAGGGAAGACAGACGGACAGTCGGACAGAAGAGTGACACACACGTCGCGTTGTTAAGGGCCCATGGCACAGAAGACATGGTCAAAAGCGATTACCACACTTACCAATGGCCTTTTTCTTTCATTTGGAGGCGGACAGTGAGTTGGCAAGGTGTCATTAAAAATTACAGCCGAAATGTGGAAAAAATGACAATAAGCCGGGCCCAGTCGGGCCGTGGCCATATAAAATGAAAAGGACAAAGGCACCGAAACGATTTGATACGAATCTAATTGTGCTAATGGCGCAGAATTCTCAAGAAATGCCCAACAACAATTAGGCACTGTGCCACAGCGCTTCAAGTAGTCGAAGAATGGGAACAATGCGGCCAAGGAGCCAGGCGCGCCAAACTGGACACAGTCGAGCCAAGGAGCCAACACCTAACCACAAAAGGTCCTCGCTCAACTATTGAGCCAAAGACAAATGTGCCCTTCTTTACAGCTTGTGGGAAAACACGCACTTTGTTCGCCGCGGCAAATCCTAACTCGATGCGAGATCAAATGTTGCGTGATCGGTTATGACAGACAGTTCGGGAACAGGATCCTGCAGGAATCCTATATGCACCCAAAAAGGTGCAAAATGTCTGCTAGACTGTTCGCTTAACTAATTTGTGCCTAATTGATGGCACGCAGCGTGTGGTCTCAAGTCCACAGATAAAGGACGAGGCCAGAGTTCCCTGCCGAGGGCAATTCTTGCACAATATTTAAAATCTCGCCTTGCTCGGAACAATGGTAAAAGTGTAGTTATTTTTAGCTGCTTGTTAAATCTTGCGACTCATTCAGCTAAACTTTATAAATTAAAGTCACCGGCGTGAGTCAGAGCTTAGTCTAAGCCACAATCATTTGATGATCTGTGGCAACTGATTTGCGGTTGTGAGTGTTATTGTCTATGCGATATGTTTTGTGCGTTTGGCAAGTTTTATTAACCTCGCAGAGACCTTGATCGTTTATAAGAAGTTGGCCAAGTAGTGCTGACTCATGGGCTTACAACGGAAAGAGCTAAGCCCGTAAGCTCATGTTGAAAAAATGCCGTCGGCAAAAGATTAATATGATGATAATTTTTACAAGCCCCAGATTTAAGCTATAATATAATTGTTTACAATTTTATAAAAACAGATTTTAAGGTAAATGTAAGGTATATACTTTTTAAAGAATTTCCATATTTAAATGAAGCTTTTCGATTTTCTTAATACGGAATGTTAGATCTTAAACTAAGTTCCAGTAAAAATATGCCTTGGCTGTAACTACAGCGCAGATCTGGCAACTCTGCTACCTATTTGATTTGTAGGCCTAAAAAAAAGCGTATCTAATAGGCTAATTAGATATTCCGTTATGGTCGCCATTTTGCGACACTTTTACAAGCAGGCAAAAAAGCTCAACGAACGCCATTGACAAACCATTTCTTTCAACTCTCACGCTCTTGCATACGCACACACACACACACACACACACATGCAGACACTCGCAACGAGAGGCGCTCACGCACATTTGGCTTGGGCCAATGAAAGCGCGTAAAACTGGTAGCCAAACAAACACAGAAACAACAAGAACAGCATTAAAAGAAGAGAACAGAACAAGAACAAGAACATAAGCGCCAAGCGCTGCTTACTGGCTACTGTGCGACGCCGCCGCCTAGGTGCAGCCGACCGACGCTGGCTGCGCAGTCAGGTCCCATAGCAATGGCGACGCTTGCGTAACTGCGCAGTCGCATAGGCAAAACTTACCCAATGGGAAAAGTGCGACAAAATGTTGGTAGCTGCTGCTGCTGCTTCTGCTGCTTCTGCTTCTGCTAATCACTGGAATTAACGCGACGACAACGACGACTGGCGACGAATGAATTAAAGTCACGTAGCGCAATATCTTTGTATGTGTGTAGCGTAATTATTATTATGATAATTATTTTATTTTTATACTTTTTTTTATTCTTCTTTCTATTTTGCTTAGGTAGGTACACGCGAAGGAACTGAGGAACTACGCACGCTTGCGCGGCACAAAGTTGAATGAATGAATGCTACTAATAACTGAAAGAAATAGTAGTCAACTCTGCTGCTGCCGAGAGCTGCTGCTGCGGCTGCGGCTGCTGCTGCTCGCGTCGCTGCTGCCAAGTTGAGGAAGCGGCGACGACGCAGTCAAGACCAAAAGACCGAGGCGTTTCAGTCAGTGTATGTGTGTCTTGAGTGCGGCTCAATACAGTAGTGGATGTGAGTGTATGTGTGTGTGTGTGTGTGTGTGTGTATGTAAATGTGTGTGTGTGTGTGAGTCATCGGACTACTGTAGTGCCACAGCAACAGCAGCAGCGGCAGCAGCAGCAGCTCTGCCTAGCTCTTCTTTCTAACTGGTCAAGCACGAGCGCTAAAGCCGAACCCGAAGACGCATTCGTGACACGAAGAGGAAGCTCAAGACCAGAAGCCGAAGCAAGTTCTTATAAGCTTCGGCTACTGCGCATGCGCAAGACGAGTAGCACCCAAGCCGCGCACTTGCTCGCTCGCTCTCTCTCTCTCTCTGTCTTTCACTCAGCCCCAAACTCTATGCGAGCTGTTGTTGTTGCTGCTGCTGCGTAACTGCGGCAGCTTTTAACAGTAGCCACAAAATGGCAACGTCTAACAAAATGGCGTCTGCTTACCTTTTTTCTTGTGTACCGCAAATCGCAAATGTATATATTTGCACCCGCAGCAACGAAAATTAATTACAGTTGGTTTGGTTGGCCTTTTCGTAAATTCGTTCACTTTTGTTAATTTGCGTGCTGCTGCTGCTGCTGCTAACAGACGGCGACGGCGCTTGTACGAGTCAAAGTTTATAAAGCACAAAAAGCTGGCACAGCTCGACTGCTAATATTATTAATAAAATATATTTCACTTCCGAACGCTTCTGTGCGCGAGAGTCAACTGCAAAGTTACGATCGAAACTTCAGCTTGATGGGTTTAACAGCTGCCTGTGTTGAAACAGTTGAGCGGCGCAACAACAACAACAAGAGCATAAAACAGCTTCTGCTGCTGCTGCTGTTGCTGTTCGCTGTTGCTGCTTGCTGTTCGCTGCTTGCATTCAATTGTCTCTGCACTGTCTCGCTCTAGCACAATTGAGCGCAAAACGAGTTTGAGTGAGCGCAACGTGCGCTGATTGGATGAGAGCGCCGAGTGTGTTTATGTGTGTGCGAGAGCAAAGCAGGTGAGTCGAGTTCTTAATTTTTTTTTTCTTCTGTTTCTTGAGCGCTGCTGCGCTGGGGCGTTACGTGCGTGCGTGCTCTGGCCTGTTAATTAAGCCTAAATGCGCCTACGCCCGCCAAAAAGGCTTACATTTTAATTAAGAGCGTGCGCAACACACACAAATTATATGCCAAAGAGTAGTAGCTGGCCGCAAAGATCTCTGTCTGGCACACACAAACTCATGTAGTGCTATCCCTCTCTGTCGTCTAGCTGCTGTGCAACGCAGCCAACTTTCTTTTACACACACACACATACACACACACACATACACACACACATACGTACACGCAAACATATACTCAGTTGTTAAGTGGGCGTTGCCTTGTGGCGCTTTTGGGCGGCCAATGGCAGCAACGTTTGCGTCGCTGCTGGCGCTCAACTGTCAGTTGCCTGCCCTTAACCCGTTTCTCGTGTGTCTCTCACTCGCATGCGTCAGTGTGTGTATGACTCTCTCTGTCTGTGTGTGTGAGTGCTGAAAACCAGTGGCAGCGCGCCAGGCAGCCGTATTACGCATACGCCGCATTGACTGCGCTGCCAACTTTGTTAACTGTCGCGGCTCCATTTTGTGTGCGTGTGTGAATGCTTGTGCTCATGTGTGTGCGTGTGTGTGCCGCCATGGGAAACTCTTGAAATGCCTTTTTCTTTAGCCGCTGCGGCATTTGTTGTCGCTGTGTGGCCTCTTTGTGCCCAGCAAACAACAAATAACATGTAGAAATACAAAAAAAAAAAACGAAATACAAAAATAAACGAGAAAATACCGAAATACATTTTGTAATGCGCCGCAAAAGGGCCGACCTCATATTTATTGTCTGTTTATCTCTTGCGTTCGGCCCGCTCTAACTGATTGCCTTTCATTTTCTTCGTCTCATCTTCTGCTGAATGAAACAAACGCTTCATTCACAAAGATTCACAAAAAAAACTAAAATAAAAGCAAAATGAACAAATTTCGTTAATTTTACACAACTCTGCGCCTTTTGTTATTTTAATTAAGTGGCCCCAAAAAGGATTGCCTCTTGTTATTGTTTTTTTTTCTGTTTTTTTTTTTTTGGTGCCTGCTGTTGGATTTTTTAATTAAGTTTTCGCTTTGCGGAGCCGGCGAATTGACATGAAGCATCAATAAAGTTTAACAAAAAATGCTCAAATTGTTTCTCCTTGTGAGGCTGAGCGCAGTTTCTTTCCATAAAAAAGGCAACTTCTTTATATTTGTAAATAAAAACAACTGTTTCAATTCGTTTTTGATGGCTTCATTCCGTATTTTGTGCTCAACATTTGCATATATCCAATCAGCAGATCCGCAAATTGATTTTTTACAGACAACCATGTGGTAATGCCTTATGAAGCATGCGCAAGTACATATATTGACATCTGGTGAAATTTTAAGAGCATTTATAAGCAATTTAATCGAATAAACATATAAATAAATATACTTTATAATCACTTGCCAAAAGTTGCATTAAAAAAATATTTAACATGTATTTTACTTATCAATATTTGTATTTTAAAAAAAAGTTCAACATTTGTATTTGTATGCGAAAATACAATTTTATCCACATATAATATGTTATATGCATATATATTATATTAAATATATACATACATATGTATATGTATATATTGTTCATTGAACACATACTTATTTATAGACTATTTCTTCTTGTCTCTGTCTTGGGATTGTTTTAAGTGAGACTCTTTGTATATTATAAGTTTCAATACAGTTAATATTTAAGATTTTCCTATTCTATTTTGTCTGTGATTGTAATCTGACGGAATAAATGTAAAAATAATAATATTCTTAAAAATTACTGAAAACAACATTTTTCGGAAATCAAAATTCAAGCTATCTTAATTTAAGTACAAAATATTTAATACTTAATTTTTAATTTAAGCTATTTGTAAGTGCAGATCGCAGCTTAGCTTAAGAGCATTATGTGCAATTTTAGAACAAACTAGTTTGAAGAAAAATGAACATAATTTAAGTTCGATTTCTAAACATTATCTTAAATCAAGGATGATGTTAAGTACTAGAAATACTTGTGTGCATGCAATTGATGGAAGTGGATTAAGTCTTACCTATTAAAATAAAATGTTAATGGTAACAGCTCAATTATTATTTGTGTAACTAACTTATTTGATCTAGTGAAAACTAGTTTCAGGGGAACAACATAAATATGCTTAGATCATTTAGTTTAAAGCTTGTTGGCAACATTCTGAAAATGTTACCTGTCCCGAAAAGAGCCTAAACAAACGCAAACAAACCAAAGTAACTCAGCTCTGTTCGCAGCTAACAGACTGTGATTCATCTTAAAATAGGCCTCTAAATATCTATGTGAATGTGTGTGTGTGTGTGTGTGTGTGTGTGTATGTTTGTATGTGTGTGCATAACTGTATGTGAGTTGTTTCGCTTTCTCGCCGTGTATGTGCCACCGATTGCCACTTAACTTTGCCACACACTTTGCCTGCCAGCTTTATGGCAAATTAATAAGCCACGAAAATTCCAAATAAACCATAAATTTTATTAATTTTCTATGTCCGACTAAAACAGCTGCCACCTTCTCGCGCCAGCAAATAAACACACACACACACACACGCGCACGTAAATTTAAATATTCAAAGAGCTATTCATGAAAAGTATCTTTTTTTTTTAGATTTTTATTGAATTGTCGCTACAATGACAGCGATTCAGACGTTATTCTGAAGAAATAAAAAAAAAGAAGATATATGCTTATATAGAGAGACAGCAAAAACTACCGCACCGCACCCAATTATAATAAAAAACAAACGAAATCGATTTCGAATTCGGTAATTTTGTTGTTGTTGTCTGATTTTTTTTTTTTTTGTTATTGTTTCGATTGAGAACTGCGCGAACAATGGAAAAACCTTTTGCGCTCCTACAGAAGTGACAACAAATTTAAAATTTACGAAATAAAAATTAAAATTAAATAAAACACAATGGAAACTGGAAACTATAGAAACCGAGCAGAAGTAGAAAAAATAATAATAATAATCAAAAAATTAACATACTAACTAAAATGCATACGAAATGAGCAGAGCAGCGGGCAGAGAAGCTGCTCACAGTTCGATCGATAGCGCTTTATGGGCTATAGTTTTTTTTTCCATTTTTTTTTTGGTTGGTTTTTTATGGCCATAGTACGAGTTCATTGAGTTCCGAATTCATTGATGGATCGTGTCGCTATAACGGCAGCTAACTGTTCAACATGGAGGAGACAGACAACACAGCCATATTGGAAGTGTGGTCGGGTCGAAAACTAACGCTCGTACCTAAATCAAATTTATGCAGATGGATGCCGCAGCATAGCCAAGCGATATAAATCAAGCTTTTTAGCGCATCAGCGCATCACAAATTTGGCCGACACCTTGAATGAAACCTGGCAGCGCTGTCGCTATCGCCGTCGCTGTCGCCGTCGCTGTCGCTGCCGTGAGGCAATCAGCAGCCCCGAAAAGTTTGTCATCAGCTGTTGACAATGCCGCCTCGCACCTCGCTGCGGTCCAGTTTGGGCTTATTTATATAGCGGCAATACACAGCTCAGATCTCGCCCACGTCTGCGCCTGTCTCCTCCTTGGCCCAGCTCCGGCTGCGTCTCTTCGTGAAATTTATGCGAACGCATCGCTGCCGTATGAATTTTTAATTTTTCACAAAAACGCCTTTTTTTTATTATTATTCTTGTATTTGTATTTGTTGTTGCGGCTGTTTGTTGATTCTTTTTTGTTTGTTTAATTTTGGCAATTAATGAAATTTAATACTTTTGTGAATAAAAACCAAACAGTTGCGAGCAGCTTTTGTCAAGTCATCGTGAGTTAATGTTCAGTCAGAGCAGTTGATTATACAAATTAACCAATAATTTAAAATGGAAATTTATGGACAATTTTTGAGCTCAACATTATCCGTAACAAAGTTAGTTATCCATTAACCATGTAGAGCAGTTAATTGTAGAACTTTACCAAAAATATTAATATAAGGACGTTGATAGAAACTAACTAAACATACAATAAAATGAAATTTATGGAAAACTGTCTATATTTAAGTTTGGGCATCAAATTCTGCTATTAAGAAATTTGAATCAATGTAAACATTATATTATATTATATTTAAAGAACAACTCTATTTTTTATCTAATATGAAGGAAAGACTTTCCTATACAACATTTATTAAAAGGAAGATACGAGAAATACAAGATATTATAATTGTTTAGTCTTCATTCACCTTGAATCTTATATTATCATTTATAGGCAAAGCTAAAAACAATATGAAGCTAAAGTTTAAACAATTTAACAACTTTACCACACACCAATGCAACCTACAAATTCCATTAAAAATGCAATATTGTAACATTTAAGCGCTCGCAATTAAATTAATTGTAATTGCATTATTTGTTTTTTTGACCTGTTTGAACCAACAATTGGCTAAGTTAGTTTTAAATACTTTCAGATTTAAAATGATTTTATAGTTATAAATAAGTAAGCAGAAAAGTAAGTAATAATTGAAATGAAATATGTATTGTTATTATTATGTCTATTTATTGTTATTATTATTACTATCAATATTATTAAAATAATTGATTTATAGTTAAAATACATGTGTACATATAAATATAATAGCGGGTATTCCCCGGCCTCGCCCATACAATATTTTTGCATCAATTTTAGATATATCTTTTTCACCCATTCAAATTCATCCATATCCTATCCCTTGTTATATTTTACGAAGAATGAATGTTATTATTCTTATGATTATTTAATTTTGTTTTGCTATTATTATTTTATTATTATAATTTATTTTTTAGATTTTATTATTATTGTTATGGTTATTTATTAATATTTTATTATTATTATTATTACTATAATTGTTATTATTATTATATATTTTTGTTATATGAATTTTATTATTGTCATGGTTATTTATAATTTTACTCTACTTTACTCTATCTTCAACTGTCAAAATGACTTGTTTTGAATCGATTTCTAATTTGTAAGAAATTTGCTTATAGTAACAAACGCAATCTCTATATACTTACTACTTATTTCCATTCAGAGAATAGTATTTCTAGCCCAATATAGAACAATCAAGGATTATAAAGGAAACCATTCAGCATCATTTCCGAAACAAAATGCCAGCAAAGCCTTGTTCAAGTCAAGTCATCCAATAATACTCACGCACACACACACACACACTCACACACACTCACACACACACACACACACACACACGCACTGGCACACACCCAGAAGAGCACTTCAATGGCAATGCATAAAAATAAAATACCTTTTGTGGGTTATACGAATAATAGGGTTTGTTTGGCCACAAAAGTCAATGGTCAAGCGTTTTATTATGAGCTGAACCAAAATGCAATCCCCCGCATTACTCACGTCTCCGATGTTTAGAAAGCTGCCAAGCTGTGAAATAAGATTTACGATCGATTTTCATGTGCTAAGCGCCACATGAACTTCCGTTGATTTAGAGCCAACAAAAATCAGTTCCCAAAAAACGAAAATACAAAAAAAATAATAAAACTGGCAGCCGAGGTGTTGGCCGACTCGCTGGCTGACTGGCAGGCGTAGGTGTCACCAGCTACAGCTCCAGCTCCAGCTTCAGCTCCATTTCAAACAAATTGAATTTAAAATTAATCGTGGATGGTATCGCTAACAAAAAGAAAAAACAGAGTGAAAGAAAAATGTTTTATTACATTGATTTGCATTTAAATCGATGTTCCGACAGAGACAGCTATATATATATATATATATATGCATATATCTAGACTGGATCTGGAATTGGGGGACTGTTGATATCGAGCACAGCGAGCGGGCAGAGGGCAGAAATGTTGACAAGCTGACAACGAGAACCCGCAACCAAAACCCAAACAAACAAAAAGAATCTTGAATGAATTTTCAAAGAAACTAACAAAAAAATGAATGAATCTCTCGATTCGGATATAGTATTAGATCATAAATAATTCAATAATATTTCGGGCTTTGATCGAATGAAATATTAACAAATGCAACTTGTGGCTTTGTAGGTGGCGTCTGAGCAAAGGGCGTGGGGCGGAGCGGGGCGGAGTACGGGGCAATGTTTTTTTTTTATATATTTTTCTGGCCACTATCTTTGGCTCTCTCCGGCCAACTGTGGGCAAATCACGATTTATGCTCAGCAAATGCTTTTTAGCCAGCGGCCAAAAAGCTGAACACAAATTTGTTCATTCAACGTAAAGTTGAAACTGGGCAACAGGTTTCGCGTCTTGCCTCTTGTTGTTGTTGCTGTTGTTGTTGTTGTTATTGTATTTTGGGGCAGCTTGCAACTTGGTCGTGCCAAACAATGAGAAAATGAAACTCATCTGCGTACTCGCTCTTATCCAGCTGCTCCCAGCTCTAAGCTCCAGCTGCTGCCTCCCACCGCACTCAGCGGCAGCGGCAGCGGCAGCCACACAATGAGAGACGCGGCCGAGCGACTCGGAGACTCTCGAGACTCTGAGCAACTGCGGCCAAAAACCAGCCCCAGCCCCAGAGCGAGTTGGCGAGTCGCAAGTCGCGAGTTGCCTGCCACTCACTCAGTGGAATGGCATCCGAATCCTACCGTGGGAAATGAACAGTAGTTGCTTTTGGCTTTTGGAGCAACAACAAGTTTAATGCTACAGTCAGTTGTTTCTTGTTGTTGTTGTTGCTGTTGTTGTTGTTGTTGTTGTTGCCTTTGTTGTTGTGGGCTTTGCAATTTCACTGCAGCTTTTCGGTCGTCGGCGCATATCAAATAAGCCTAATAATAATGCAATTTATGCCAAGCAAGCATGAAAAGAGCCACAAAATGACTTTTGACTTGCTCTATTTTGCATGCCACAGACAGAGATGCAACCAAAGAGACAAGGGCTAACAGGGAGCAAGAGAAAGAGAGAGAGATAGAGAGAGATTTATGTATATGAAATCAATTGCTAATTTTTATAGTTTAATTTTACATTTGTAATTCCATTTTTGGCCTTTCCTCAGGTGTGTATTCGACTTAAATTATACGCAAAAATATTTCTTATTTTTATTTCATATTTATTATAAATATTTCATCATCATTCTCGGCCAAGACAATGGGATTCAAGCCCAGATTCTTTCAAATATTTTCTTCTCAATAGTTTTAAAAAGTAATACCAATCTTTTTTGGCTATCAATTTACATATTTAATAAATTTGTATGGTATTTTATGGTATTGCAAGCTTTTATTTTAATTGAAATATTTATATATTTTATATTTTAAGAGTATATATAATATATATTTTTAAGACTACTTTTTTATTGCCTAAGCTTAAAAATTAGACAAATATGTCTTTATATAAATATAAAATATGTGTAATAACAATATGTTAAAGCTAAATTTACAACAATTTTGCCTTATGCCATATTTATTGGCCGATTCTGAAATTGCAAATTTGTAAAAAAAATAAGAAAATGACTTGGATTTTTTTTAAAAGTATTCATACCTTGCCTGTTCAGCTCGTTCTATTGATATACAATTTACGAAGTATATTTTTATATATTTATTTTTTATATATTTTTTAAATAAAATATATAAATATATCCTTTAATTTAAATAAATAACTACGCCAATACAGCTAAAGCTATAATTATTCGACTTAAGCTAATGTTTTGTTTGTTTTTGCAAAAATTAAAATCATCAAAAATATAGTAAACATTTACAGTATCTAATTATTTTGTACGAAGAGTAAGTAATATGTGTTTGTGTGTGTATATAGGCGTGTGTGTTAATGTGTGCATGCATGTATGTATGCATTTATGTATATATGTCTGCATGCATAGTTGTTTTCTAATACCAAACGCAGACCAAGCTTCTTTGTCGCTGTGCTGCAAATTTAAATAAATCGAACTTTTACCAAGTGCTCTACTCCTCGATTCTCAAGAAGTTAAGTAGGCTTTGCAATTTCTCATGCTAAGCTAGTAGTGTACGTGTGTACATATATATGTATGTATGTATGTATTAATGTATGTATGTATGTATGTATGTACATATGTGTGTATGTATGCATGTTTGCACATATGCAAAGAAACATGCATACATATATGTATATGAAAACATGCACACAAACATATATGTATGCATGCATATATTTATATATGCAAAAATTCATGCATACATATATGTGTATGTATTTACATATGAATTATTGTAATCGGATGGTAAACAAACAAACGTTTTTCGCGATTTTTCCACATATGCTGGTGGAAGTTCCCGAGACCCCATCTTAACGTGCACCTTCATCACAGAAAGTAACTACAGGGAAAGTTCAGCTTCCTAGTTTTTTACGGTTTGGGCTGTGCGTTGATCACCAATCAATCAGTCAATACGTCAGTCAGTCAGGACAGACAGTTTTATATATAGAGATATATGTACATATATAGTAAATATATTTAGTATACATATATGTAAAAAAAGAATCAACTTTCGGTTTTTATAAAACATGAAAGTAGTAAACATGTTACCCTAGACAAAATATATCCTGTCGAATTTGGACTTTAATTATTAACTATTGTTTAATATTTTCTTCGAATATTATAGTTTCTTGACATTAAACAGTTCCTATTTTCATTCCACAATAATCCAAAATACATTTTATTGACAACAAATTCAATTTGCTTAAACAAGATTCAAAAGAAGTCAAATATTCAATTTTATCGATGCGTGTCCTTTTTAGTTATAGTACCAACGCCGAAATGGACTATATCCCATTTAAAAAGTTAAACCAATTAAAATCTAAATTGAATATTTTTTATAAAATCGTTTCCTTTGTATAACCAGTTGAACAAAAACGCAATGCTCTTGAGTTTCTATACCATAATTTTTTATAATTCAAATTTCAAGTCATTAATTATATATTATATTAATATAACAAATCTATAAATGATTTACATAAAATACATATAGTATGCTCCGATATTGGAACTCACAAGTACGATATATATATAAGTATAAGATGCAGCATTTAACATAGAGTTTATTTGATGGTCTATTGGCTTACATACGGTTATTTCAAGGATGGAAAAACCTGCACGCGTGCAAAGAATTTTCCTTGGCTGTTTCCACGCTGTTTTGTTTTGCTTCCTTTTGGTTTTTGGGAAAACCTTTTAGCACCTTTGGCAAGCCGCAGCGAAAATCACAACAAGTTGCGCATCGGGATCACAGCCTGGACCTGGCAATTGGGCATCGGGGATTGGGCATTGCACATTGGGCTGATAAGCCGGGCCAAGTGGGCAAACAAAGCGTTTGCGCGTGCGCGGCAGGCAGCGTAAAGGGAGAGGTAGCGGGCAGAGGGAGAGACAGGGTCGGGGGTAGCAACACCTACGGCCAGCCCGGGGTTTCGCGGTTGCGTCTTAGGTTTGCTTTGGTTTTGGTTTTGGTTTTGGTTTTGGTTACGGATCGGTTTGGTTAGGTTCGGTTAGGTTGGGTTTGGTTGGGTTGGGTTGGCTTCGGTTATGTGGTAGTCGCGGCCGAAGCGGCGTCTTCTCATCTACGCGGACGATAGTGCGACGTGGCTGCTTATCTGATCAGCGCGCAGGACACGCGTGTCCATGTGCCTGTGTGTGCATCTGTGTGTGCGTGTGTGTGTGCGTGTGAAGTGGAGATAACAAAGAGGTGATAATTGACCGCCCTATTGGCTTAGCAACCAATTACGAAGCTTATCAGCAGAGCGGCAATCAAATCAAACGCTCGTCGACGGGGCGGAGCAACGCCGGTGGTCCTACCCCCTCCCCCATCCACTGCGCTCACCTGAACTGATTGTGATAGGCATCGATCGGTGTAAAAACAAGGCCAACAACAACAGAAACAACAACAACTCGCACCCATGGCCAAGTGTGAAATATGACCGGGCACCGGAATCGCATTCATATGCTAAATATACATTGTTATAGACTCCTGCCTGTCCTATCAGTTGTTTGTCTGGTCAGCAGCGCCGAGCGTTTGACGCACTGTGTCCTGGTCGTAGGCATGCACCAGCAGTGCCACCTCCAGATTCAGTTGCGCAATGTCATCCTTGAGCTTGACAATCGCCTTCTTGATCTGCTGAACGGAGCCTGCAAAGGAAACCCAAATGGTTTAATTAGCATGTGAATAACTGACTTAAGATTCGAGAGAGTTTTCGATAGAGTCCGATGGAAAAAAAGCCAAAATTTGGTTTCTGAAATCGTGAAAAGAGTCAACAAAGAAAAATGCTGTGAATTATTCTGGTATTTTGACGAATGGGAATTTCCACCTGAATATTTACTGGGGAATTTATCAAGATGGCAAGCAGAAGAGATAAATGCTACCAGAAGTTGGAGATACGAATCCTTAAAGCAATGGATAAGTTTTTTTTAAGCATTTCATTATAATGATGCTTCTGATCCATACTAGTCACATTTAGGCTATAGAATATGGTATCTTTAAAGTCAAACGTTTTTAGAGGATTACTATAATATATATGAAAATCTTGCAGAGAGTATTCAAGTTTTCTCTATCAAAGTTTTTGCCGAAAAGTGAAAAGTTTATGAAAGAAAAAATGAATATATAAAAATGAAATGAAAACCTCCAAAAATATTGCCTACATATTTAAATAAACATTGCATTAATTTGACTTGAGCTCAAGATTCGAATTTTCGAACCATTTTTTGAGATTTTCTCTCTGAACTTTTGAAAAAAAAAGATTTTATACTTTCAACACTTTAAATTAAAATTAAGTAAATTATAATTTCTATACCCTTTATTAAAAATGGGTTAAAAGGGTATAATGATTTGGTGCAAACGTATGTAAAAGGCAAAAGAAATTATTTTCGAACACATAAGTATATATATTCTTGCTGATCGATAACTTTCCGATTGAAAGCGATATCGAAATTACGTTTTTTGAGCAAATCTCTTAGGTTCTGAGAGCTAGAGTCAACAGATTTGTATTTGTAGATCTTCCTAATGTTTCTGCTATTTATAAATATGTTTTTTTTTACACTAAAAAGTGATTCTTAGAATGGCTGTAAAATATGAGGTGAAGGCAACTAACGAAGGAAACTAAACTTTCCTTTTTTTTATAAACTTGTCGTTAATGCTATTGCATCCCTTTGAGAGAAAAAAGGTAAAGGGTATCTCCCAGTCGGCCACAGCTCGAATAGATCACTCTTCCCCCTTTACTTTAACCATATGTATGAAAGAATAATACCTTTCAGAAATTTAAACTATTTTTATAGAACATTGGTCTCAAACAGAAGTCAAAAAACTTTAAATTAAATTTTTAGTAGAATGAATTTGTCTTTAAGCAAATCTCTTTTAAATAAATGACTGCATAACATCTTTCTATATAGATGATTATAAATCAGAAATGTATAATAATTATTATATAAAAAATCTAAATATATTCCAATTTGTGGTTTTATCTTATTATCTTTGTAGTATAAAGGAATAAATTCGAACTATTGAAAATTATAATTTGTAAATGATTCCCATTTTTATAGTTTTTCGGCCCATTTTGAGATTTTAATTGTATTCTATGACATACTTACTTCCATCGGACATAACCTGACCGCGTCGCTCCATTTCCTGTTTCTTGAGCTCCTGCTCGGCCATCACCTCGCTGAGCTGCGTCATTTGCTGCTCGGAGTCCGCTTGGAGCTGCGTCTGAGCGTACTGAACGGTGGATAGCTCAATGGACAGCTCCTTGTATTGCTGGATGAGCTGCTGGAGCTCGTTGTTCAAATGTTTCTCACGGCTCTCGATCTTCTCCAGGCTGAAGGTGAACTCGCTGTGGAGTTTCTTGAGCTGCGTCTGCGTAGGCTCGGCCACATTGGCGATGCCCGTGTTGAGGCTCTCCATTTGGCTGATGTGGGTGCGCCAGTCGCGGGCATCCGCCTTGACAAACACCTTGAGCTGCTGCAGCACGCGCTCCAGCTCCAAACGCCACTCCTGATGGTCGCTGAGCCGGGCGTTCAGCTCACGGCTTTGCTCGTCCGTCGCGACGCTCGACGCCGGCATATCGCCCATGGCACGCTTCTGGCGATTGAGCCAATTGAGCTGCTTGAAATTGTGCGCCTCCAGCTCGAGATCGCTGTCGTCGCTGAGAGCGGCGGCGTTTTGCTCATCCTCCAGCTTCTCCAGTATGATTTCGGCATTGTCCTCCAAATAGTCGCCCACGAACTCCTCCTCCTGCACAATGTGCAGGCGCTGATAGTTCACCTTGGTCACCTTCAGCGCCTGGGTGGCCAGCACGTCGAGCACCATGAGGCAGATGGGACCGGCGCCACGTATGAGCTTGTTGGGTGCAAATTCCACGGGCACATCCTGCAAGGATTGCATGAGCTGGCTGTTAGCCTAAGGGAATCACATACTCACAATTTCCTCGAGTATTTGTATGATCTTGGCTATAACCGTATTGGGATCATCGTGCTCCTGTGGCCGTTCCATGTCCTTGCCCAGTTTCTTGCACAGCCACCAGCAAATCAACGTAAACATGAAGAACTGCTCGCCAGGATTTGTGGCCTTGACGAAATAGAAACGCGACAAGGGCTTCAATTTGTATTCCCTCAGCAGATGCTTCTCATAGTTGAGCAATTTGAGCTTTTCCAGCAAATCATCCGATTGAAAATTTTGCAATTGTTGCGTTTTAGCCTCGGCGTCTTCCTGCATTTTGTCGGCGCTGAATTAAATGTATGAAAAAATTAAAAATGTTTGTTTGTTCAGTTTGTTTATCTCCATGACAACCGCAAAGGACAAACGCAATGCAACGCGTGCGCTTAAAATGCAGCTTTTAATGTTTTTACTCCGCAAGAAAAAAATAGTATTTAAATTTTTTTTATTTTAATTTTATTTCATTTCAAAAAAATCATGTTGAAGCATTTACAATTTACATTTTCACTTCATTCAAATAATTCCATATTTAGCGCGCTATAACAAAAAAATACTCGACAGATGGCGCTATAGAAATTGCCATTCGCACGCACTAGATTCCAGTGTACAGCTATCGGTAAGTCAACGACACGACACAGAAAGGCTGCTGAGTATTTGAGAGATCTACGCTAACGCTGCAGTATTTATCGATTGCGCAGATAAAGAGAAACAAATTCCATAAAAATATGATATGAGATTTAAGAAATAATATTAAAGTTTGTATCCATGCAAAATAGTATGATTGAATAATATCATTTTAAAACTGTATAGTCTGAACGCAGCTTAATTAATCGATATGCTACCAAAAACTATCGATTTAAATTAACTTGCATCTGTGCGTAAGCGTCACTTTTGCACAATTAATTCAAAAATTCGACGCCCCATGATAGAAAAAACGTTCTCAGAACTGTATTAAAAATGTACAACAACTTAGATTTAAGCGCTTTGAGCATCGAAGACATTGTCGAAGAGTACAAAATACTGCATGGTCGCCATGAGCATCTAAAGGAACTCCATCGACAGTTGAAGGAGCACAGCGAGGAGGATGCCCAACGTCTACACGAGCTCAAGCGCAGCCTTGATACATCCTTGGCAGCTGAGCGATATCTAACCCAGGAGCTGGAGCATCTCAGCGCACAGGCGCAAGCTTCCTGCCCAAGCGACGAGCCACGCATGCAGCAGGAATTGGAGGATCTGCGGCGCAAATACAGGAATCTACAACTGGAGCATGAAACCTTGCAACAGAATTACGATGCCAAGGCAGAGGAAACTGGCAAACTCCAGGCAAAGCTGGAGAGTGCAGCACGCGACTTGGAAGCGAATGCCTTGCTGAAAGCCAACAGCGCAGACGATGAATTCGTCGCGCGTTTGAATATGTTGGAGCTAGAAAATGCTGAGCTAATGCAAAAGCTGGCCGAATACGATGATGCCAAAGTGAAAAATACCTTTGCCGTAGCAGAGCAGGAGGTATGTCTTAAGATTATATCTAGCTGTTGCTATAGTTTAATTCCACGCGCAGAAAACCATTGAGATACTCAAGGATAAAATTGACTGCCTGGAGCAGAATCTGCGCGGCAAGCGGGATGAGCTGGAGGAGAAGGTGCAGCTGCTGGAGAGCGCGCAGGAACAGCTGGTGGAAGCCAATGCCAAAATAGCTCTGCTCACGAGCGCACCAGAACACAATGGTTGATATACAAGTCCAGAATGATCCTTAAAACTTGACCTAATCACTTTTTCGACGCTTGCAGATCGCAAAGGTAATTCTCTGTTTGCCGAGGTGGACGATCAGCGGCAGGCCATGAAGCAACTGCTGGCTAGCCAAAAGAAGAGCTACTTGGACATGAAAAAGATATTCAATGAAAGCAAATACGAAATACATCGACTCAAGCGAGAGAACATTGCCATGCACACCGAGCTCCAAGCGTGCAGCACGATCTTCTGCAGCGCCGACAAGACCTATCAGAGTGAGCAACATTTCATGGTATCCTTTGAACTCCAACTTATGGTTGATTCATTTTCCAGATAAGCTCAACGAACGCATTCGCCAGTTGATGCAACAGAACGCTAAGCTGGAGCGCAATCTAAACGTATCGCAGGAGCGTCTGCGCGAGTTGGCCAGCGAGAAGTCGGTCACTTGGCTTGATTCGATTTTGGACTTTTGCAAGTATGAGTTAGCCGAACGCTTGGGCCATGTAGTAGCAAAACTTGGCAATCAATTGCTCAGCTTTACCAGCTACAGAATGTTTTTGCTGTGATTGCCCTTTAGGTTAGGATGCGTTTAGATTTAGTTCACTTCATTCCCATCCCATTTAGACGCGAAACGGACGAGCTGAAGGCCCAACTGCATACCATGCACATCCAAAAGGCCACACTTGAGGAGCAGATGCGCAATGTGCAACAGGAAATGGCACGGTAAGTGCAAACAGTTTCAATTTCGAGCCGCTTTAATATTTGATGTTTAACAGCTGGCGCTTTGAGTCCCTGAAGTCGCGCTGCGTGCTCATCGATCGCGAGAGCCTGCTGTCGGAGCACAAGATTACCTTTAAGCCCATGCAGGCCATGGAGTTTGACATTAAGGAGGCCCAGCTACAAGCAGCCTTGCCGCGCATTGTCAGCGTCACGCCCACACCAGCAGCTGTTGACAGTCTAGCCAACGTGAAAACTGAATCTGAAGTCATAGTCCTAGATACGCCACTTAAACCGACCACGGTGTGCTCCAATCTGCAAACTGAAGTCATCGTTTTGGACACTCCACTTAAGATTAATCCGCTGCAGGAATCTCAGCCTGTCGTTAAAATTGAGCAGAAACCCGAGAAGCAACCAGTTTGTCCACCGGATGCTCAGCAGCGGGAGGAGCACTTGCAAGTCAAAACCGAAACAGATGATGCTGATGTAAACGAGTCGTTAAATGTCGCTGCCAAGCCCATTAAGAAGGGCACGCCAGTCAAGCCACATTTTGGAAATATTAAAGTTAAAAGTGAGCAGGAGCTGATGTCGGCTAAAAACGAGCCTGAGGAACTAGACCAAGCAGCTGACCTGCTTGTGCCTGCAAAGCCCCAGCGCAAGGGCACGCCCATCAAATTAAGCCAAATTAAAGCCGAACGCTTTGAGAACGAGCAGCAAGATGTGTCCACGCCCGTCAAACCACAGCGCAAGGGCACGCCAGTCAAGCCCAAAGCAGAACACATTGAAATTGACGGAATCTATGAAGCCAAACCCATGCGGAAGGGCACGCCAGTTAGAGTTAAGTCAAGTGCCGTGGACGTTGCGCCCCAACTGGAAGCAGCTGTCCACTGTCCTGTGCGCTCCATACTAACAAAAAGGCGCGATTTATTTGCCGAGGATACACACAAGTATGTGCAATTTAGCAGCAATGAGCCCATCGTACACAATGTGAGCCAGGACCAATGCAGTCCGGCCCCGCGCAACAAGGAGAACGCGCAGCCTGTTGTCCAGGACATAAAGCCTCCCAAAAAGTCGCACAACATAATACGCCGCATTGTTGTCGCATCCAAGAAGCCAGCTAGCTCCTAAAATCTAAAACTGTTGCATGTATAGATATAAAAGAGATTTTAATTAAATTTAAGACTTAGCGATAAATTACACACCAAACAACAACGAGACATACAAACTTAATAATTCTTGCCAATGTCGAGCACAGCAATCGAAGAGATTTTCATGTGGAGACTTTTTCCAACAGCTGTCACGATAGATAATTTGTATACCTGAAACGATAGTGTTTTATAAAGTAATTGAGTAATTGAAATAATATTAGCTTGTGACAGCGAAAATAATATTAAAATGAAATTGAAATCAGATAAAAATATAATTAACATAAAAGAAAAGTAGGGGAAGATTCAATACCTAACATTAAATAACTAAATTGATGAGATTAGAGAAATACTTGCCATAAGTCCAATTTTATACTATAGCTATGCTAATTGCTGAGTTTGGTCAAAATATCTTGCAATACAAAAACTAATTCGTCTGATTCTTCCAATAGAGCTATATAATATATTAACACCATATTGATAAAATGTTGCTTATATGCAAGAAATATTAAAAATGTTTGATATTCTTGTTTCTATAATTTGAAATGTTTCAATAGCTGAGGCCAAGAATCAATACTTAATCGATTTTTTGGAAAATAACAATTTCATTTAAAAGCTTACTCTTTAAACTCAAAATTCTTTATATTATATTTAAATCCTATGGCTTTAACAGTCTCTGAGATTGAACTGTTTTTAGTCCTATTAAAGAGTTTATATAACTACGGGGAAGTTGCCTCCCACATACATTTATCTCAGTTCATAGACCCCTTTAACATTTTCTATATTCATAGAAGCCAACTGAACCTTGGCAATTAAAACGCACAAAAGATATAAAGCAACGATTTTGTAAATGTGAATCACATCCGATTAGATCATCTGGCACTTAAAACAGTCGCCAATATTGTACTGATAGCCATCATACGAGTTCTTTGTATAAAATACTTTATACCCTGTACCCGTTGGAAGTTGTTAAAAAAAGAGTATTATGGCCTTGTGAAAATGCTTTTAACTGGCAGAAGAAGGCAGCCATAAAGTAAACATATGTTCCGATAAATATCGATTTTTATTTTTTGAGTTTTATAAATATCTTGGGGTTTATTAAACCTAGACTTTGGTATGTAGATGCTGGTACTGTATACACATATTCAGATTCTTTCTCTTTCCCTCTTTTAATCAAAAACCCATATAATCGATAAATATCAAGTTTTATTTTTTGAGTTTTTAAACTTGAGGCTTATTAAACCTAGGTTTTTGTATGTAGATACTAGTACAGTATAAACAGATTCATATTCTTTCAGTTTTTAGAAACTATTTTCCGATTTCTATCAAAAACCCATATAATCGATAAATATCGATTTTTAATTTTTTGAGTTTTTATGCATTTCCCTTGTGCGGTGTTAAGAGAAGAAGCACAGTATGTACATGTAAGGTACTTTAATGCTGGGTACAGGGCATCTCCTAGTCTTGCTTTCTATGTTTTGCTTACCTGATGACAATTGCTAGACCTCCAGTGGCTTCTCATCCAAGGGTTCATAAATGGGCGCCGTGGCGGCGGGAATTTCATCGAGCGTTTTATCCGTTTCGTCGCCTTCGGCCAGCTCCTTGATCTCTGTGTACAGCTGGTAGGGCAGCTCCGTGGGCATTACCTCATAGGTGACGTGATGGGTGCGCGAGCATGCGGATTGCCTGTGACCGGCGCAGTTGCAAATGGAGGCGGCGCCACTTAGCGGCGTCTCATAGCCATCGGCCGGCGGCTCCAGCTCCAGAGCCATGCTGGCCGAGCTATTGCCATTGGCAATGGGATAGCGCACGATATCAATGTGATCCACAAAGCGATGGCTGCGCGCCGACTTGCTGCCGCCAAAGCAGGGCAGTCCGCTCGAGTAGTAGGACCAGTGGAACAGGCGCTCGCAGTGCAGGTAGAGGTAGAGCAGCAGGAAGAGCAGCGCAATGCCCAGGGGCAGCATGAAGACTATGATGAGCGCCTCGGCGCGCTGACTGCGCGACTGCTGAATGGGATTGCCATAGAGCACCGTATGGCTGGAGACGTTCAGGTGGGCATTGCGCGGGGTCCAATTGTCCTGGGCCAATTGTGGACTGCTGGTGGTTAGTGGTGGCTCCATCGCTTGATCCTCCGGCTTTGGCCTGCAGCTGAGGCCATTCACATTGATCTGGGATATGTACTTGGCGTAGCGGAACAGCCGAAACAACTGCGGCTGGGCATGCGAAAAGTTGAGCAGCCACTGACAGCTCCAGGGATTGTCGTCGATTTGTATGCGCAGCTGTTGCGCCTGCTCCCAGGCAGCGTGCTCCGTGTCCTCCAGGCGCAGCAGCCGATTGGAGCTCAAGTCCAGCTGAACCAGCCGGAGCATGGCCAGCTGCAGCAGCTGCTGCCAGGACAACCGATGCAATTGATTGCCCTGCAGATGCAGCGCTTGCAGCCGGTTTAGCTGGGCGAACCAGCTGCTGTTCAAGCTGCTCAAATGATTCCCGCTCAGATCCAAGCTGAGCAGCGAGCTGTTCAGCAGTTGCAGCTGCCGCAGGGCATTGCCGCTCAGATTAAGATGCAGCAGCCGGATCGCCGTCGACGGCTCCAATGAAAAGCCACTCAGCTCGCACTGCACCAGGCTGAGATTGACCAGCTGCTCGCTGCCATTGTCAAGCCGAAGCTGGCGCGGCTCTATGGGCGTTTCTTGCACCACGAGCTCTGTGAGCACGCCGGGCAGCGCCTCCAGGAAGTCGCCGGAGACGAGCTTCAGCCGTGTCAGCTCCAGCCGCTGCAGCTGCCCCAGCTGGCCGAGAACGTGCCCCTGCCGCAGCGCCAGCTGCCGCTCCCGCCGTATAACCAGCTGCTGCAGCTCGCCGCAGCCCCGCAGCGTTTCGAGCAGCCGCAGCGCGTTGTCCTCCAGCAACAGCTGCTGCACGTGCGGCACCAGCTCAAAGCTGTTGCCGCTCAGCGTGCCCAGCTCGTTGCGGCGCAGGGCGACCGCACGCACACGCTCCAGCGGAAGGCCCGCGTCGCAGCACAGGGCCAGGCTGGCGTCGACAACGAAACGCTCGATCTCAATGCTCTGCAGCTGAGCACAGTTGTCCAGATACTCGAGGCCGTAGCTGGCCACGGCCAGCGGCGGCGTCTGGCTGCCATTGAGCCGCACGTGCAACTTGCCCGCCACGCGCTGCGGGCCCAGGTCAAAGGCTGCAGTCGAGCTGCTGCCATTGCCGGCGCAATCGATGTCCAGCGGCAGACCAAAGTCCTGATCGCTGCGCTCCTCCGGCGCTGTGATATACAGTGTGGCGCGTACCAGGCACAGCTCATCGACGTCGGCAGCGGCAGCAGCAGATGAATGAACGTGCATCAGCAGCAGCAGCAGCAACACGTAGCTGCCTCCAAAAGTTCTTCTACTGCTGCAGTGCGTCATCGGGCTGGTGGCATGCCAGCGGATCAGTGAAGCGTGGCGCATCTTTGTTTAGCAGCCGCTCGCGACGCGTGCGAAAACTCAACTGTGCTGGGGTAAAAGCGGAAAAGCGGAAAAGCCTCAGCGTCGCACCTTTGCCTCTGCTCAGTAAGAGCGCGCCAGGTCAGCGGCAACGCTCGTGGCCTGCCCCGCCCCCCCGCTGTTGCCGCCGGCTGTGCTCATGTTAATATTGAAAACATGCTGATTTCTCAGTTGTTCAGTTTCGGTTTTATATATTTAGCTATTCCGTTGACGCTCTCCGACAGCGCTTCCTATATAAGTTCCACACACACACTGCGCACTTCTCACACAGCTGTCAACATTGTGCCGCCCCCCTCGTCCACCCCGTCGCACTTTTCCCACTCAAAATCATGCGTCCGAAGTGGCTGTGGAAATTGTTTATATATAAACCTTCTCTATATATATATATAGATCTGTGTGTATCTGAAGAATCGTTTGCGATTTCGGTCCAGCAACAATCAGCTGTGTGGCGAGAGTTCTCGAGAATCTGTGAATTTTGTTTACACAGCATTTGAGTACATATATTTATGCATGTATTTACAAATTTAATTTTGATTACTAATCATCGTTTGAGCACTTGGCATCTGGCATGAGATCAGAGCTAGAATCCTTGAAAATGTTGTGCGATGGACAACTTTAGATACAATTATTGAAATGATCTTCAAGATTTCTACACACATATTTTTAAAGGATTTTTTTTCAATATTTTCAACTCTTAAATTAATTCAAGAGTTTTCCAACGTTCGTATGAAATTGATCTGTTTAATATGGTTAGCTCTTTTGCGTAGTTGTTAAGTTCCTTTCTTGTATAAATATCAAATGAAACGAAAGTACATTTTAATCGCTTGATTCGTGAGACAAATCGAATTCACAGTTCCGCTTGCTTAAGATTTAATAGTTATAGTTCTAATAACTTTTAGTTTGCCTCGCTAGATAGGTTCCAGACATTTAATACAACAACAAACATATATATATTTTTGCTCCCGAACCGATTTAAATAAATAAATAAATAAATCCCCACTCACTTCAACATTAGCTCGGAACATACTTAAATAGTCTCTTTTTAATAAATACTTTTTCAAGTGTATTCTTCTTTAATCATAGCTCGACGACTTGCTAAAGTTAATCAAGAAACTTTGTATTAGTTCCATGATTCTCAAGCTTACATATACCTGCAGGATATACAGTATCTCTATATCAAAATTGCGTTAGAGGTGGGAAATTCCGCCCGCAATTGTGGAAAAATCGTGAAAATAGGTTGCATGAAACCATTTTGTTAACCATCCGATCGGCTTGAAACTCGTTTTGAAAGATCTTTGTTCACAGTTTTCGCAAAATCCATTTCACCGGGGTGGTCATGTTTTGGTGTATAATGTTTCGCCCTAAAATCTATTTTTGAGGGATGTTTATATAAAGCATTTGGGACGTGTTTTCACTTTATTGTAAATCAAACCGAAATCAAAAATTTAAACCTTAATCCACGAACGGCACACTTCACACTCTTTCGGCGAATTGAAGCGATTTTCGATACTTGCTGACCTACAACCGCCCCAAACAAACGGATGACAGGCATTCAAATTGGAAAAGTAGCTATATTTTATACGATTCTTGTTGCAGCTGCCTTTCACCGCGTTCGGAAAATAGCAACGTTCTTGAAGTAGATGAGAAAATAACAAAATTGATTGGCTCGATAGCTGATATCACTTACCATCCAAATGTAGGATCTCGCCAAGGCAAATATTACCGCAGCACACTAGGAAAATAAATGCAGCGAACTTCATGTTATTCTTTTATAATATTGCTTCAGTAACTGCCAAGATCTCGCAATGGATCGTGTGTATCTGACACTTATATAGACATGACTTGATCAAATTATTTTGCAATGAGCTAAACGTCAATACATTAGTTTTGCACGCTTCCAGACTAAATAGCCCTGAAATCGTATTACCTTACTATATACTATACCATATAAAAAAATATATATTTATATAAATATGTATATATATTTATATTAAATATATATTTATATATAAATATAAGTCTTGCTCATCAGAATGACTCGTTCAGAGCCCACCTTAAGCTTTTATACTCTTTTATAACTCTCGAGAATTACAAAAACTAGTGAAGAAAATTGCTAAAAACGTTTTTATATAATTTTTTATCCGATATGTCTTCCCAGAATATATATAATGTCAGATATATTGGACTGTTAAATTGTGATTCACATTCACTCTGGAAAGATCTATATTATAAAATAGAAAAGAGGTTAAAATAAAAAACTGAAAGTGTGCTCGAATACAAAATACTCTCTACCAATACTCTCCACTCTGTGGAATACAATATTATGGATTTTTAATTTAATAGCGAGAACAATATTATGGATTTAAATTTGAATTCTTCAAATCTCTATATATAAAACTGTTTGTCCTGACTGACTGACTGACTGACTGACTGACTGACTGACTGATTGGTGATCAACGCACAGCCCAAACCGTAAGAGCTAGGAAGCTGAAATTTTCACTGTAGTTACCTTATGTGATGTAGGTGCACGTTAAGACGGGGTTTCGGGAAATTCCACCCGCAAGTGTGAAAAAATCGCGAAAAACGTTTGTATGTAACTTTTTTGTTTACCATCCGATCGGCCTCAAACTTATGTTCAAAGATCTTTGTTCAAATTCATTTGAGGGGTGTTTCACACTTTTAGGAAAATCCGTTCCTCCTTGGTGGAAATGGAGGTCAAAGATTTGGTGGGTGACGTTTCGCGCTCAAATTCATTTTCAGAGATCTATAAGAAAAATCATTTGAGACGTGTTTCACAGTTTTCGCAGAATTCAAACTTCTTCGGAGGGAATGCAATTTAAAGATTTTTTGGGCGAAGTTTTAAGTTGTGTCCGATTAGCTTCAAACTTATTTTCAAAGCTCTACATAAGAACTTAATAAATACGTATTTTAGCGATTTGAGAAATTCCACCCGTAACAGTGGTAACTTAGCGGAAAACGGTTGTATGAAAGTTTTTTGTTTACGATCCGATCGGCCCCAAACTTATTTTCAAAGATCTTTGTTCAAATTCATTTGAGGGGTGTTTCACACTTTTCGAAAAATCCGGTCCTCCTTGGTGCAAATGGAGGTCAAAGATTTGGTGGATGACGTTTTGTGTTCAAATTCGTTTCCAAAGATCTATAAAAAAAATCATTTGAGACGTATTTCACACTTTTCGCAGAATCCAAACTTTTTCGGAGGGAATGCGATTTAAAGATTTTTTGGGCGAAGTTTTAAGTTGTGTCCGATTTGCTTCAAACTTATTTTCAAAGCTCTACATACGAATATAATGAATATGTGTTTCAGCGATTTGGGAAATTCCACTCGCAACATTGGTAAATTGGCGGAAAACTTTTCTATGAAAATTGTTTGTTTACCGTCCGATAAGTTTCAAAATCATTTTCAAAGCTTTTTGAGAACGTTGATTTTTAACATACGTTCCACGGGCAAGGCCGGGTTATACCCGCTAGTCATAAAATATAGCTCACAATGCCTGTGATTTTGGCCATGCTCAGCTGCTTTAATGTTGAATAACTTCTATGTTTGTTGTCCGATCTAAATGAAATTTAAAGGGCATAATTATGTCAAGATAACAACTCACAAGTTTAAAGCCCTTTAAATTTTGTGGAAAACTAGGGGAGATATCCAAAATGTTAAATATTTCTTATCTGTGCATACAATACGAGAGCTTGCTGGGGGTATCTACGCCTAATATTTTGGAGTTATGCTTTAAAAAACAAGTCTCAAGAACCATTTTTATTGATATTTTGGTAAATTGACAAATCAAAAGTTATTAACTCATTTTACTATATTTTAGCCATGTCTAGGGTATAAAATTATAGCCAGGAATAAAAACTTAGCTGGTTTACGATATGCTCAAAGTTTCTTAATGCTAATATTTTGTAATTATATTTATATTCATAATTAATATGATCGAAATGAAAAAATCCGAAAATGGATCAAAACTATTAAAAAAAACATTTGAATTGAATTAACTATTACTGGATCATGGCTAATATATCACTTAACCTAAATATTATCCTGAGGATATTCGACTCACTTAGCAAACATTATCTAAGAGGAATTGCCACTTTTTGTCAAGTTCTCTAAACAATAAAAATATGAAAATTGTAAACTTAAAATCATGATTAATTTGCAACACAATTTATGAACGAAAATTTGATTAAAATCAATAGAAACAACACAGATGAAAATGAATGGGATGGACACACTTATTGCCGCACACGGGACAGTCTGCAAGTCTGCAAATGTAGCGTGCAAGCAACTTGATGATATGGCCCAGGAATCAGTGAACTATACAGATCACGTTTAGCTGATCCTGGCCATATCCTCAAGTTGCTTGAACCGCTTAACAGAGACGGTGCCTGACGGTGCCCTAGGATCCCTAGGCTCTGCTCTTCAGCGTGCGTGGAGTACTCAGCCGTGTGACGCAAGGGCTGGACGGCTGGCTCTGTTGGCTGGTCCGCATTACATTCTGTTCGCTGCCGGGACAGGATCGTTGGGGGCTGGAGCCGCTGCCCGGTGCACAGCCAGAGCCGAGTGTGCTGCCAACGGAGCCGCCCGAGGTCATGGTGTAGATGTGGCGGCGCAGCACGCGTATGTGCTTCTGGGAGACCTCGAAGTTGTGGACCAGCGTGTGCAGCTGGGTCTGCAGCTCGGCAATGAGGCTGTCGCGCTCCTGGATGAGACTGGATGTGGAGTTTTGGCTGCGGCTTAGCTTCAGCTCCA
The DNA here is from genome assembly GCF_035044405.1 of Drosophila montana. Lineage (NCBI taxonomy): Eukaryota > Metazoa > Arthropoda > Insecta > Diptera > Drosophilidae > Drosophila > Drosophila montana. Next base: position 79,643 of record NW_026998001.1, read on the forward strand.
GATCAAAGATGCGCTTCTGCAGCTCCCGGCGCTGCTTCTCCGTTTGCTCGCGATGCCGCGACAGCTGCCGCTTGCCGGCTGCCTGCAGCGAGTCCAGCTGCATTTTCGATGTGGACAACTCTTCGGCGAGGCGGCGCTTTTCCGTTTTGAGCGCCGCATTGTAGTTTTTGAAAATCTTTAGGTCCCGCTCCGCTGCCTTGAGGCGATTGACCGTGATCAGCTTGCGCTTGCCCAGCTCATCGATCTTGCACTTCAGCTGGGCGGCCTCCTTCTGGAGGGCGTGCAGCTTCTCGGCCATGAGACAGTTCTCGCGCAGCACCTTCTCGTATTTGGTGTGCTCCTCGCGCATCAGATGCGGCAGCTGGGCGACGCTCTTCAGCTTGCTGTCGATCTTCGAGCGCAGGCTATCGATATCGTGATAGATGCTCGACTCCAGCTGCTTATTGTTCACGTGCAGCTTGTCAATCTCGTGCTTTTGCGTCTTCATTATCTCCTGCGCCTTCACGCAGCGCGTATGATAGTCCGTGATGCGATCCTGCTGATGCCGTATGATGTTACGGAACTGCAACTGCTCGGTCCTCAGATCCTTGATGGTCGTGTACAGCTGGCTGAACTCGCCGCTGCCGCGCTCGTAGCCATACTTTGGCTTGTGCTCCTGCAGCTGCTGCTGCTGTTGTTGCTGCTGCTGCTGCTGCTGCGTGTTCATCACATCCTTGAGCACATGGTACATTTGCTTGAACGAGTTCGGCTCATTCTCCTGCTCCTCCAGATGGTCGGAGGGTGCCCGCAGGGCACGTCGTGTATGCCGACTGGACACGATATGCTGGCCATATCCACCGACCTCCACCTGGGCGGTAAGATTATGCCTGATCTTGGGTTGCCGCAGCTCCTTGTGCTTCTGCCGCGTCGTCAGCTCCTCGCAGGAACTGGGTGCAGCCAGCACCGTCATGAAGCTCGAATTGCTGCGGAATACCTTGGTGCTCTTGCTCTTGACCGTCAGCTCCGATCCGATGCTGCTGGTCGAGGGACAGTAGCTGTCGAGTACGCTTCCATCGGCATCCCCATCCCCATCCGCATCCGCTTCGCTGGGCAGCTCCAAATCGGGACTCTGGCTGCGTCGGCCGACAAAATGATCGTGCTTCTGCTGCATTTCGCTTAGCTCATAGTTGATCTTCATGTACTTTTTCTCCAGATCCTTGGTGGTCTCATTGTACTCCTTGAGCTCCTGCTTGTACTTGGAGAGCTCGTGCTTCAGCTTGGCACCCATCTCATCGCCCTGCGAGGTGATCCGCCTTTTCGGCGTGCACGCCTGCTGCTGCTCCTCCTCGTCGTCGTCCACGGAGCCGAACTGATCGCCGTCGCTGAGCGTCAGCTCGTCATCATCTTCGGTGCAGTCGTTGCTGTTGTTGTTGCTGTTGGCTTCGCTTGAAGGTAGACCTTTGGAGATAACGGCCAGCGGTAAGGATGCCCGTTGGTGAATGCTTATATAGCTGTTCTGCGCCAAGGTCTTGACACTTTTCCCGCTTGTGTTATCCCCCTCCGATTGCTTCCCCATTGACACGGCCCGCTCTTGGCCGTCCGGGGACACTTCTATGGACGTGGGTTCGGTATTCGATTTGTAGGCGGCCGGAATTAACATTTACAAAAATTTTGCGTATAATTCTAATGCACTTCCGTAATTTTTGTCCTGTTTTTTTTTACCAACAGATAATTTTAAAAGGAAAGTTTCACATTCGTTTACCAAAAGTAATAATTAGTTCGACATGGAACAATTCGAAATTAGTATCAACAAAATTTCGTTTAATGCCTACTAAACTATAAAATTCGGAAGATATTCCAAAAATGTTACCAAGAAGAGCGTACATATTTGCAAGCAACTTTACAGCTGAATTGTTATGCCATGTTATGTTATGCCACGTTATGTTATGCCATTATGTTAAGTCTTACCTACATACCAAGTCTTTCCACATCTTAGCATTCGTTCATCACATTTTGCTTTAGCTAGTCACAAAAATTATTTTTTATACTCTTCTATTATATAGCTTTGCTTTATATATTATTTATATAATATTATCGGCTCGGTTTTTATACCCTTCTACAGAGCATCAATGTTTTGTAATGCATCGAAGAAAAGATCTTTTATAACATATAATATATATATCTGAATTTATAAAGCCTTGCTAGCCTGTGAACTAAATTTAAGATCTTTACTGTCGAAACTTTTCTGGAATAGGTACATATTCCGCAGGTGGTACATAATTCCGGTCGCATCAAACTCCCTATCTCAAACAATTTTAGAATTAAGTGTTTGTTAAGCCAAGCCAAGACTAGTCGTTGCTGGTTCGGTTCACGGCTCGAACCAGCGTCTCTTCTTCGAACCTTGGTTCGTCGAAATTTCGTTTTTTAATCAAGTATTGCTAAATTTCGTTCAAAGCCTGCTCGATTAAAGCTTCTTGCATGAAAAACTCTTTTGGATTTAAAAGCATTCTAAGAAACAAAGCAAACACGAGCTAGACCAACATAAAATCTTTTCTATATCGGCTTATTAAATACTAAAGAACATATAGCTGAAAATTGAGTTCTTCTGCGTTATGTGAGCAACATTAGCCGAGGTCAGCTCTCCTTCGTTTCACATAGACCACAATGGGTCCATTGTTCAGACAGATTTACCTCTGGTTTCAGAGACCAATATAAATAATATAGGAATAACCTCTAGATAGCGTTTGGGTCTTTGCTTGGCGAGATCTAAAAGAGAATAGGTACCAAAGCAAGGGCATCTAGTTTTTAGATGCATTTTAAATTATTTTTTTTTTATTTCTATTAAGTGTAGAACCTGTACAATCATAATTTAATACCTTAACAACACATGGATGGCAAATGTAATTAAAAACCGAACCCCATACCGCTGTATGAAGATTTTAGATGCAGGTAGCCTTAGCCCTTGTCGTCCAATCGTGTTGGCAAAACCTTGCCCTTTAAGTCGCCTTAAAGGTCGGGCATGCCTTTTAAAGAAGATCTTTGGGAGATATGTGCGACTTATTTCTATGTTTGACACGTAACGAATATATAGTTCCACTTTCAAATTTCGTGCTTCAATAGCAAGGAACAATTTTGATTGATTTGAATAGGCTATTTTATCAGAGGATTAAATAATATTTACTTTGAAAGCCAATTATTGCTGTGATGGTGATATTCGGAGATTTCCGAAATGGGAAACGTCAAAATGGCTTCTGTGTAGTCTTCGGGCAGAAGGCGTGTCGTAGCAGGCCATGGCCCATAGATTTGGAAGAGCAGAAAACCAGACGGAAATTGTTCAGTTCATTTTAGTTGTTTAAAAAAACAACACAACAACCTTAAAATTTTATAGTAATCACTTCCAGAATATATTGACAAAATTTTGAGATTATGCTTTAAAATTACAAGTGATTGGAGCTAATATAAAAAAGAAACCGTCCAAAAACCATTAAACGTTGCCACAAAAGCAAAGGGGAACATCTTTCTCCTGATTTTTAGATTTATAAATTCATAATCAAATATGGCTGAAAACGAGGGAGGTGCGGAGGAGCAGGATTATGAGGAGGAGGATGCCGCAATGGCCGCCATGGATGAGGGCGGCATGGAGGAGGGCATTGAGGATGATTTATTTTCGCGCCTGGGCGAATCCTCCGATGATCCGGAACAGAAGCGTATGTATATGGAGTATTTAGCATTGATCAAGGAGATCGACTGCCAAAACAGGATAATACAGGACATTAAGACACAGGTAATGGATATGTGCGGCAGACCGTGCAAGACGCGCAACGAGCTGCGCGAAATCAAGCGCCTGCGCATCTGCATGGAGCAGGAGAACATCAAGCTCCATACCATGATGAACCGGGCGGTGCAGCTACAGAACTTTGGATCGCATCGACATTATCGCGAATTGAATTTGACCACCACCGTCGACGAGGATAACATATCGCCATATTGTGTGGGACCCTGTGGCACTACTCTAGGCAGTGGCGCCACCGCCACAGAATGCAGCGAGGAGCCACCCTCCAGCTGCTGCCAAGTGGAGGGCCAGGAGGATCGCCTCATTAAGGCGCTAAGCAAGGCCATGCAGAAAATGAAGGGCGCCTGCCCGGAGGACATGAAAATGATGCAGGAAATCGCCTGCGCCATCATGGCCTCAAAGTCCAAGCCGAAGCAAGTCTGCAATCCAGGGCCGTGCGTAAAACCGCCCTCGCCCTGCGCCGAGAGCAGCAGCAGCATCGCCGGACCCTGTCCGCCGTGTCCGCCGCCCACGTGCCGGCCATCGAAACGCTCGCGTCCACATCCGGAGCCATGCTGCCCGCCGCCATGCCCGTCGCCTTGCCCGCCGCCGTGCAGTAAAAGCGAATCGCTGGACAAGCTTAAGCGTCGCATTGTGGGCATGCAGTGCTCCGTAAAGAAGCTGCTCAACGAGGTTAGTCGACGTGAGACGCAGGAGCCCCCTTCGTGCGCCTATGACGATGATGATGACGATGATGATCCATGCAGCTCACCCTGCCCGGCGCGGCCATGTCCCGAGGATCCCGATCCTCTGGTCATCTGCGGTGGCAAACGCAACACCAAAGCAGATTTGTACGAGAAAATGAAGGACAATTACGCCCGACTACTCACCCAGTTCCAGCGCAAGGATTGCCAGATGAAGGAGCTGGAGAAAAGGTAAGCAGTCTGATCCTCAACTCTCAAAAATCTCTTCAATTCACTTTCCTCTCCTTTCCTTAACTCAGAATGAAGGGCTTCATTGGCGGCTGTGGCCCATCCAAAGGGACTACGGATGCAGACGCTGCGGAACTGAATCTGTTGCGCGCGCGCGTCAACGAACTGAAGGAGGAGCAGCTGGAGTTCAAGTGCATTATGAAGGAGCAGTCGCAGCAACTGGAGGATTACCGTAACAAGTATATGCTGGCGCAGCAGAAGGTCGAGGAGCAGTGCGTGTCCCTCGACAAGCTGAACATGAACAATAAGCGCATTGAGCAGCAGATCAATACGGAGGTGAAGGAGATACGCTCCAAGTTTCAGGAGAAGCTCAACGAGCTGCTCCACTTTCCCAAGCTGCTGGAGAACGAACAGCTCAAGCTGGCGCAGGTGTGCAAGGAGAAGGATGATTTGCAGAGCAAGCTCGTGGTCGTATGCAAGGAGCTCAAGTCCTGCAAGGTTCAGCTGGAAAATCCTGTACCAGATTTAAGTCCACAGCTGGCCCAGTGCCAGCTTGATCTAACCCAAGCGCGCAATGAGATCGAGGAGCTGCTGCGCCAGCGCGATCTCTTCTGCGAGCAGCTGAAGACCACACAGGACGATCTGGACACGCTGCGCACCGAGTCTGCCAAGATTATAGCTGGCACCAAGGAGCGCGCCGAGATGATCAAAGCCCAGCAGCAGGAACAAATCAATCGCCTTGAAAAGGAGCTCGCCCAATGCCGCGCCACAGCATCTCTGTCGGTCAACGATCGCGAGGCTGTCATTCGCGAGATGCAGGGCCAGCTCAATACGCTCTCCTACAGCTTCGATGCTGCCCAGAAACAAATCAAAACTCTCCGCAACCACATTGCCTACGTGTCCAATGAGAACTGCTTCCCGGTCAAGTGTTAGCCGGATCCCAAGCTGTGTTCTCTCCGCTCACTTACAGTGTCCACAAATCCAAGCCGTCCAAGTCGTCCAATCGTGACCAAAGTTTTGTGTATGTCAATGATCGCTGCCAGATTTCCAAATGGAATCCAATGTTTGTCTCTGAAATGTACAAAACGCAAGGATGTTGCTTCGGTTGCTTATTTTATCAAAATTTCTTACACTCACTTTCGGTTCACTAGGAATCTTGTGGTTGTATCGGATTTAGTCCTAAATTTTTCCTAAATTTTTCCATACTTTTCTAGATAATAAAATCGGTGCAAACACAGGTCCTTTTCAATTTCCCCGTTTTAATTGACCTACAATTAGGTAAAGTATCTAAAAATTTAAATGCATGCATTCCTTCGGTTCCGTCCTTTCCCGTATAGTATTGTGATTACTTTTAGATACCTCATCCATTCCATACCTATTTATAAAGGTATATATGCAAACGCGGAAAAATTTCATAAAAATCGTAACCTTTAAATTACCCTACTAGTTTTCAGATATTTTAGAAAAGTTTAGCTCTTAAATGCTGAGTTCGCTGAAAATATCTTGGAAAACGGAATAGTTTGCCTTATAAGAACCTCATTTTCGACCGAACGATCCTATGACAGCCATATGATATAGTGGTCCGATCCTGCATCCGTCAGATGGACCTGGCTATATCAACAAAGAGTTGTTGGTGCTAATCTAGAATATATATACATTATGGCGTCGCAGCTGTCTCCTTCTATGCGTTACACATTTTATGACAAAATTATAATAACTTCTACAAGAGTAGCCAAATCTTATACAGATACAGATAAGCTCATCGTTTGTTAAATTTGATTTTCTGCTGGCAGTACAAAGTTCAAAAACAACCAGATCAGATGACCATATCATAAAGCACAGCTACACTTTTTCTTAAACCGGTTAAAAAGGTTAAAAACAAACTTTCTTTTTTTTTGGCGCTCAATAGGAAACACAAATACTTTATTGCTTTGACGTGGCATTTGAGGAACAACCGCTAAAAGTTGTAGGGACGAGCGAGCACAGATAGATGGCACAACAGGGCGCAATAATTTTTACAGCGATTTGACTGCCAGGCGTTTCATTTTGGGCGCGTTCTTTTTGGCCTGACGCTTCTGTTCCTTGAGTTCCCAGCGGCGTTGCTTTTCGGGATCTTCCTCGGCGAGCACGCGCTCCTTCTCCTGTTTGCGCTTATCCTCGCGACGCTGGGCGGCTGCCTCGGCACGTGCGGCATGAGTGCTCTTCAGGAACTCCTCCTCGACGCGCAGACGATTCTTGTCCGCCTTAGCTTTGGCCTGCAATACAAAAAATGGTTAACATGTTTCGTCAATAGGGGGGTTAAAATATATGATTTACCTCTTTGGACATGCGATAGGTCTTCAAGCGTTCCATTAGATAAAAGATCAACAATAACAAGGGTTTAATGGTCTCCATTTCGGCATGTTTTGGCAGATTAAAACCGGCCAGCAGCACGGGCCTTGTCTCCGGCTGCTTCAGCGTGCTGCCCTCCTCCTGCTGGACTTGGCCGCTGAATTGATCCGAGATGTGCAGGTAATCGATATAGCTTTGGTATTTGTTAAGTGCAGTAATAACACGTGACTCGAGTATGGCGGATGTGGCTTCCGGTATTTCCGAAAGGACGCCAAAGCCGCTGGGCACATTATAGCGATCCTCCGGCTTGGCAACTAAACTACAAAACTTGGTCTGCAAAAGAAGTCAGGTTATATAACCTGTTACGGTCTCTGTAACGCTAGTTAAGCCCTTACCAAATCTGTGTACTCCTTGAACACTTTGGATATGGTCTTTTTGCTACCGACTGCAAATACGAATGAATCCATTAGGCCACGTGTCAATTCGATTTTGATGTGCACCTGATCCAACTGAGGTCGCATCAGACCAGCGACAAGCGAAACCAAATCCTGTCGCTTAATCATTTTCAGCTCCACCAACATGCCCTCGCAGCAGGTGCGACCGGAGCACCAAAGAGTGTACAGGCTCTCGCTCTCCTTGATCAGACCCGGATTCTCGTTCTCAACTTTGCCATCGTCGCCGACCAGGGCAAAGTTCTCGTCGAGCAGTGCTTTGTGGGTGCTAAACCAGAGCTGCGCCAAACGAGCATTCTTTGTCTTGCCCGCGAAGAAGTTGGCAAAGTAGGCCAAGAGACCGGCCACCATAAGCATTTCCATCCAATAGGAGTCCCAGTGAGTGCGGAAATGTAATGGTATATTCGGTATCTTCAGCTTGGGCTCGGTCTTCTGATCAATGGGCGGTTCCATGGTGTCGCCAGCATCGTAGCCCTCAAACTCCTCTTCGTCCTGGAAATGCTCGAACTCGTCGTCGTTCTCAACGAGACCATCCTCCTCCTCGTCGCTGTTTACTGCGAACTTCTTGGGCACTTCCAATCGTTCCCTGCTAAAGCTGTCCCCGCCCGCACCCCTGGATGAGTCGGCATTCTCTGCGGTTTCGGTGTCGTAGCTAGCTTCCACAAAGTCATCGTCGAACTCCGCAAAATCATTGTCAGTTTCATCTTCGGCGTCGGGGCTAACGTTCGCGTTGTTCAGTTGACAGGCGCACAGAAGCGACAGCAACAGAAATGCAAACACTGGTCGCATTTTGTGATATAAATACTCCAAAAAAATAACGTAATTCAGCTAATATTAACCTAAATCTAAAACTTTTCACCTAATAAAAAAAGTAGGTTAAGTGGACTGAAAATATCGATATGACAATATCGCAACACGATAGTTAAAACTGTCAATTTAGAAATGATTGAATCGTTGAAAAACTGTTGGCAAACAGTTGAGTGTGTTGAACAAGATATGCGTTCACACAGAGAGAGAAAGAGAGAGAACGCGCTATTTGAATTTTGAATAATGGCACAAATATATTAGTTGAATTGTTCACATTAAATACGACGTGGCATATCGAATAGAACATAGGGTACATACAATTTTCTGTTTTGGCATTTTCGTATGGTGCTTTGTCCGAATAATCTACATTTGTTTTCGTTTTCCCCTCTAAATATCGATAACAGTTGTCCGTAAATTCGATAAATTCGAACGATAACCAACCTTTTAGCCGCCGCTGTGAGGTAAACACGTTGCAGATTGCAATTTGTTGATTGTTAAAACTTATTTATTTGAATATAAAGTTAACTAAAAGTCAGTTGCACAGACAAACAGCGCAAAATGGTAAGTGAGAAAATTTGAAATAATAACCGGCATAGCAAGTTTGCGGTATGTCGATATAACAAACTGTACAATTGCTTAATTCACAAACTGATGCAATATTTACGTAGATTCGGAATCAAAAAGTAAATAATGCAAATTTTTATTCATGCATGACGCAAACAGGCGAACGTGGAGCGTAAAGGCACCTTCAAGGTGGAATACCTGCAGAAAATCGAGCTCGAAGTGCAACAGCGCTGGGAGGCGGAGCGCGTGCACGAAACGGATGCCCCGACGGCGCCCAAAAAGCGGCAGGCGGAAAAGTTCTTCGTCACATTTCCGTTTCCGTATATGAATGGACGCTTGCACTTGGGCCACACATTCTCAATGTCGAAGGCAGAGTTTGCGGTACGATACCAGCGTCTCAAGGGCCGCCGTGTGCTGTGGCCCTTCGGATTCCATTGCACGGGTATGCCAATTAAGGCGTGCGCAGATAAGCTGGCCCGCGAGCTGGAAATGTTTGGTTATCCGCCCAACTTTCCGGACACGCAGGAAGCAGCGCCGGTCGTTGAGGAGACTCAGTCCGAGGTGCCCAAGGACAAGTCCAAGGGTAAGAAGAGCAAAGCCGTGGCCAAAACGGGTGCCGCCAAATACCAATGGCAAATCATGCAAAGCCTGGGCCTGCAGGATGAGGATATCAAGCAGTTTGCCAATGCTGAGCACTGGCTCAACTACTTTCCACCGCTGGCGGTGCAGGATCTGAAGCGCATCGGCGCCCATATCGACTGGCGGCGCACATTCATAACCACAGATGCTAATCCCTACTTCGACTCGTTTGTACGCTGGCAGTTCAACCATTTGAAGCAGCGCGGCAAGATCATGTATGGCAAGCGCTATACAATCTATTCGCCCAAGGACGGACAGCCCTGCATGGATCACGATCGTTCCACCGGTGAGGGTGTTGGTCCCCAAGAATACACGCTTATCAAGATGAAGGTGTTGCAGACGCCCAAGTCTTTAAGGTATGAATCTATCTTCGATTACGAAAGAATTCAAGACAATCATTTTCGTCTATAGTGCAATCAAGCAGCCCATTTACTTGGTGGCAGCGACACTTCGTCCGGAGACCATGTACGGTCAAACCAATTGCTGGCTACATCCGGACATTCAGTACATTGCCTGGCAGAGCACGCGCGACAACGAGGTGTGGATAAGCACTCGTCGTGCCGCACGCAACATGGCCTATCAGGGATTTACCGCCGAAGAGGGCAATATCGTTGTGCTGGCCGAAGTGACGGGCCTGGAGCTGTTGGGTCTGCCGCTGTCGGCGCCGCTGACAAAGCACAAGACAATTTACACACTGCCCATGCTGAGCATTAAGGCGGACAAGGGAACGGGCGTGGTGACCTCGGTGCCATCGGATTCGCCCGATGACTATGCCGCGCTGGTGGATTTGCAGAAAAAAGAAGCGTTCCGGCAAAAGTACGGACTAAAGGATGAGATGGTCTTGCCATATGAGCCCATACCCATCATCGAAGTGCCCACGTTGGGCAAGCTCGTTGCTGTGCATGCCTACGACACGCTGAAGATTCAGTCGCAGAATGACAAGGATAAACTGGCCGAGGCCAAGGAGCTTTGCTATCTGAAGAGTGAGTATTTATCCTTAATAAATGTTGTTAAAAACTAATAGATATAACAAAGATACGTAGAGGTATATTAATATTATTGTTCAGGTAGTAACTATTATTATTCATGTAGAAACTGGCATTTTCCACCTTTGGTTATAACAAATGTTTTATTTTTGGCGCATTGTATTCCCACTTCCCCATATCCTCATATTTTGGCCATGCATTCCACGAAATATGTTTTTCCCGGATAAACTTCAAGCATATATATTTAAATGAGTTTGAAACCAATCGATGAAAAAAAAAAGCTTTTTACGAAAACGTATCATCCATTTTTCACCCTTGTTGGTGTATTTCTTATAATAATAAATAATAATTGCTCTCTCCATTGATTAAATTCAGTAATTAATAGTAATATTTCACAAAGCTCCTTAAATATTTAAAGCCGATCAAAAATTAAAAACAAAAGCAATCAGATTCTCGTATCCTACAAATAATGAAAATTGATCTCTCTATATTTCCCAAATAGTTAGTAAGATTTATAATAAAAATTTATATGAAAATATATATAAATCAGCCTTGAACTAGGTTTAGCGGATAAATTATAAATCTCACCTATTGTTTATTATCTTAACAGGTTTTTATGATGGCGTTATGCTTGTAGGCGAGTTTGCGGGTCGTAAAATCCAGGATATAAAGAAAGATCTGCAAAAACGCATGATTGATGCCAAAGAGGCGGATATTTACTACGAACCTGAGAAGACCATAATGTCGCGCTCAGCAGATGAGTGCGTGGTGGCCCTGTGCAACCAATGGTACCTCAACTATGGCGAACCCGAATGGCAGGCGCAAGCAACCAAAATACTGCAGGACATGGAAACGTTTCACGAGGAGGCGCGCAACAACTTTGAGGCCTGCCTGAACTGGCTGCACGAGTACGCCTGTTCGCGCACCTACGGTCTGGGTACCAAGTTGCCCTGGGATGAGCAGTGGCTCATTGAATCCCTGTCAGACTCAACCATTTACATGGCCTTCTATACGGTCAGTCACTTGCTCCAAGGCGGCACATTCCGTGGCGAGAAGCCAGGCCCATTCGGTAAGCGCGATCCTTAGAAACTTTTAGCCTATTTGATTACATTATTTTGCACTTTCCCCCTATAGGCATCACACCTGCCGACATGACTGCCGAGATCTGGGACTATATATTCTTTAAGGAGACGCCACTGCCTAAGAAAACAGCCATCAAAAAGGAACATTTGGCTGTGCTGCGACGTGAGTTCGAGTACTGGTATCCAATGGATTTACGTGCGTCTGGCAAGGATTTGATACAGAACCATTTGACCTTCTGCCTGTACAATCATGCGGCCATATGGCCCAACGACGAAACCAAGTGGCCCAAGGGTATGCGCGTCAATGGTCACTTGCTGCTCAATTCGGCAAAGATGTCCAAGTCAGATGGCAATTTCCTGACGCTGCACGAGGCGATTGACAAGTTCTCGGCAGATGGCATGCGCCTGTGCCTGGCCGACGCTGGCGACAGCGTCGAGGATGCCAACTTTGTGGAGAGCACCGCGGATGCGGGTATTCTGCGTCTGTACACTTTCATTGAATGGGTCAAGGAGATGTTGGCGACGCGCACTAGTCTGCGCCATGATGCGGCCAAAACCTTTAATGATCAGGTCTTCTTGAGCGAGCTCAACTTAAAGACACAGCAGACGGATGAGAACTATCGCCGCATGCTGTTCAAGGAGGCGCTGCGCAGTGGCTTCTATGAGCTGCAGCTAGCGCGTGACAAGTACCGCGAGCTGTGCGGCGCCCAGGGTATGCATGAGGATCTCGTCATGGAGTTTATACGACGACAGGCGCTGCTTGTGGCACCAATTTGCCCGCATATGGCTGACCATGTGTGGGGCCTGCTGGGCAACAAGGAGTCCATTGTGCACGCCCGTTGGCCAGATGTGGGCGCAATTAATGAGCTGGATATCATGTGCTCAGAGTATTTAATGGAGTCAGCGCACTCCTTCCGCCTTAACCTGAAGAATCTGCTGCAGATCAGGGGCAAGGGCGGCAAAGAGAAGGCTCTGGATGCGCAAACTGCAAAACCCAATCGCGGTCTTGTTTGGGTAGCGAAAACGTATCCACCTTGGCAATGTTGCGTACTGGACACCATGCGTGAGCTGTACAACAAGGAGACGAAAACACTGCCCGATAACAAGATCATTGCGGCCACGCTGCAGCAGAAGCCCGAGCTGAAGAAGTTCTTGAAGCGCGTGATGCCCTTTGCACAAATGATACGCGAGAAGGTAGAAACGGGCGGCAAGGGCGTGGCCGCACTAGCTGTCACCTTGGAGTTCGATGAGCGGCAGGTGCTGCTCAGCAATCTGGATTATCTTAAGAATACCTTGGATGTGAGTAGCTAAGCGGTTTTACTAGATTACTCTACTTATCTAAAAAAATACTTCTTACTCAGCTGGACAGCCTGGAAATCAAGTACACTGATGATCCCTCAGCACCTGAGAAGACGCGCGAAGAAGTGCGTCCCGGCTCGCCTTTCATTTTGTTCAGCGCTGCCCCGCATATCAGTGTAGAACTGGTCAATCCCACGGAACGCTCCTCTCTGTTTCAGGTGAACACCATCATATCCGAGGGCGATACGGTGCAGACACTGCGTGAAAAACTGGCCAAAATTATTGGCCTGAAAACAGACATTTCCACGCTCCAAATCTGGCGCTATGAGGATCCCCTGTTGGGTCCACGCAAGCTGCCCAATTTCCAGGACTACAAGACTGGCAAGTCACAGCTGAGCGAAGGCAACTTTGTGCTGGATGTGGCGGCAAAACGAGTGAGCGTCGATCAAGCTGGCAAACTGGCCGAGGTCGGACGCAATCTAATCTATGTGGTCGAGTAGAGAACATCTCCGTTCTGGTCACGCGTCTTAATTTATAAATGAATTTGGAATTGGCACATTGTAAAACAATTGTTGGCTATAAATGAATACCTTACTTTGCTATGTGCTTAAGTATATACCAAAATCCATTATGCGTAAATACTCTTGATCTAGTTAAATATAATCTAGGTCTATTGGGGATTAAATGCTCTGCTAGGGTATCGGGTATATTGGCTGCCTTATAAGCCTTAGCAGAGGTGGAGCTCAATGTGAAATAGCAAATACTGATTATATACTGCTACACATGATACTTAAAGCTAAAAAAGCTAATCACGTCCCGTAATACTTTTTTGGACGCCATTTGTATGTCTTTGGATTAAAGTAGCGACGGGCTAAGAATAATATGTTCAAAACTTTGGTTCTCGAATATCTGTTTTCAATTTGAAAAAAAATAAAAAACGTATAAGATGTTTATTTAACTAAAGTTTATAAAGCCTTGAAGTAATGACAAAATTATGCTTGAGTAAAATAAAGGTTAGACATAGTGAGTAAGACTCGAGTAAAAAATATTGTCAGCAGTGTATAATCTAATAATAATTCAGGAAATAATTGCTTTGTTGTCTAGACTTGAATTTAATTTGTATTAATATAAGGTTTGCGCCTTGTGAGATCTGTGCGAGTGAGTGTATCTACAATTCATTAAGTTAAAGCTTGCTTTCTTGTCCAACTATTTCAGTATGCTATTTGTGGGGCATGTCAGATAGCGTCTCAGTGGGTTGTTTGTGGCTCAGTGGGTGGCTATCGGCTAAGGCAGCCCATTCAGGGTCTGGGCCGGGCCTATAAAAGCCGAGGGCCTTTTTTCAAAGCCACACTTAAAATGTTGTTAGAGAAATTTGTGATTCTTTTACTGCTCCAGGCTGCCGTAATAGTCGTGGCCGGCGTGTGCCTAATACCCGAGCCCGTCAAGCGGCAACGTTCGCTAATGGATGAGCTGTGGAGCAGGCGTCCGCGGCTCGATGGCCGCATTGTGGGCGGTCGACGCATAAACATAACGGATGCGCCCCATCAAATCTCGTTGCAAACATCGGCTCATATCTGCGGCGGCTCGTTGATCTCCGAACAGTGGATACTAACGGCGGCTCATTGCACCGAGTGAGTAGCACGGTCAGCCTTTTGCCAGTGGCAGCTTTTAATTTAGTCCCATCCTGACACTTATAGGGGCAAAACTGCGGATCGGCTGCGCGTTCGATTGGGCAGCTCGGAATTCTCGCGGTATGGGCAGCTGTTGCACGTGCAGAAGATTGTGCAACACGAAAAGTTCAACTTTACGAATGTCGACTACGATTTCTCGTTGCTGCAGCTGCGGGAACCGATCGAATTTGATGAGACCAAAAAGGCCATCAAGCTGCCGGAGCCGGATGAAATGTTTGCGGACGGTGATCCGTGCTTTGTCAGCGGCTGGGGCAACACACAAAATCTGCTCGAGCCACGCGAGTGGCTGCGCCAGGTGCAGGTGCCGCTGGTCAATCAGCAGGTCTGCAGCGACAAGTACAAGCTATACGGCGGCATTACGGAGCGCATGATCTGTGCAGGCTACATGGCGGGCGGCAAGGATGCCTGCCAGGGCGACTCCGGCGGTCCCATGGTCAACGAGGCGGGTGTCCTTGTGGGCGTCGTATCCTGGGGCTACGGCTGCGCCAAGCCCGACTACCCCGGTGTCTACTCCAGAGTGGCCCAGGCGCGTAACTGGATCAAGGAGCACAGCGGCATCTAGCTAATGAACTATCTCAATAAATGACCAACAACAACAGCAACCATTCCAAATCCTCATCACTCATGTGTTCCTTAAAGCATCAGCACGCGCTCTCGAACCGCCAAACACGCGACCTTATTGCGATGTTCACATTATGGCCACGCATGTCAACGGCTTGACAAGGGGTTTCTTTATTTCTTATTTGTTTGTTCTTCTGTTTTATAAGCCACATAAATCCCACCCACCCACTCTTCGCGTCCCACGTGCGGCATTCATGTGCTGAAGCTTCTAGAATCTGTTATGAAGTTTTTGAGTGTGGGGCATGTCTGGCAGGTCCCTGAAGGGGGATGTCTATAGGCCGCCCGGTTTCCTGCTGTTTTGCCTAGCCCTTTCTATTAGCAAATGCCCCTCCACTTTCATGGGCGCTTACACAATCAATATTACGCATACGACAGCGCGAACAGCTTTAAGTTTTTTGTTGTTGATTATTCAGTTTAATAACAACTTAGCGCGTGCATTGTTATTCACCTCTTGCACAATCTTTTATGGAAATATAACTATTTGATTGCCGTTTTATTGATTTATTTTTCGTCTGCTTTCTGCCAAACCATATCAAAAATGTATTCATTTATATAAGAAATTGCAATTAAAAACATCCAATTTTTATTACTTGTGAAATGAGTCACATATCAATTTTCATTTCTGTATTCCTTTAACCAACTTTAACATTATAAGCAATAAAATTAAAATAAAGTCTTTAAAGCGAATTATTAAGTATGGCTAAAGAATATCTTAAAAAGTGTGTAAATCTGAATGAATTTCCTTCGAAATGTGCACTTGAATATTAAACATATATTTGGGGGAAAAAACACATAACGATCTAAATCGAACACTATAAAAATGAATTTATCCTACTTTTATTCACAATTAATATTATGCTCAAAACAACATTCTCCGAAAAAGGTTCAATATAATGAAATAGTAATAATAATAATAATAATTATTTAAAGTCTGTTTCTGTTAATTGGGAAATGCTCATATCATTATCATGGAAAAATAATGCTTGCACTGTACACATTGAACCTTGTATAGAAAACAACGTCCACATAGTCACAGTCTTTCGCTAAGTCAAGCTCAGCAATAAGAAATCAAATTAAATAAAAATTTACTATAAACTATAAATGTTAATAGGTAACATGAGAGAAATTTTTAAAGATAAAGTTATTTTAATACCCAATTTGATATACATATTTTATGAATAATTGCATAAATTAATATTATAAATGTTAAATATGTATATATATTTAAAAAAATATTATTTTAAGCACTTAATAAGTCCTGTCACACGTTGATCTTTTTTGCAAATAACACTTTTAGCTGTTCTGTGAATGATATTGAAAGTTGTTTACGATATCTCGCGCCCTGAACTTGATAATGATCATGCACACACACACACACAGATACGCACACATTCACGCACAAATAGAGATATGTACATGTAAGCTGAATTCGTTAAGAACTTACTTTGATTAGGTAACGATTCTATGCAAGCAAATGGCATTGTAAGTATTTTTCGCATGCAACTGGAGATGCACATATATACATACATATATACATATACATACGTCGATCGTTCGTCTGTTGCTTGTGATCGTGATTATGTGTCCGATCTGGGCTCGTCATTAGTTCTATTGCAGCCGCGTAGAGCTGACGTGCTCGGGGCTCGCGCCGCTGACCAGCTGGACGACGTGATCTGAGTTTTTTTCTACATTTGCACATTGCGCATACGCCGCGTTAATTGACCAACTGTTGACTGGATGTTGTGTAAATGTAGCCCAAAGGCAACACTGTTAGGTAACAAGAGCGTGGGTGCAACCACGAACACCATCAACACCCTCACCAACACCAAGAATCAATAGAGAGCATAGCAGGCAGCAAATAGCGTAGGCTGTTTAATTGTTTAACGGTTTGCTATTTTATTGATTGTGCTTGCTGTGCATTCACACACACACACACACAGATAAAGACACAAGCAGACACACACACTTGCGCAGACAGTGCACCACAGACACACAAACTTGCCGCACGTTGCTGCTACACGTGAGCGGCTCGAGCCCCCTAGCAGAGCGTGAGCGCGAGTGAGAAGCAAACATTTAGAACAGTAAAGCTTTGGCGCACACAGGCACACGAACACACACACAGCCAGCGGCCGGCACAACGGCAACTTGTGGCCGCGCAGCTTTTACGTCTCATGCTAGTGCAATGTGAATGCGAACGGGCGCGTGCCCGTGTGTGTGAGTGGAAGCTTCGGTTCGCTGCATTTGGAGACGTCGACTGGAGCCCAATGCAAATATATTGAGCATTCAACTTTGTTCGCTTTAGGCAAACGGTTCGTGTTCTCGCGTCTCGCAACAATTTCTAGAATAAATACAAACACTTGAGACTTATCCAAAAAATATATTTTATATATTAAACATCATTTGATATATTATTGTTGAATATATTCAACCAATTGAGCTTGTGGTATGTGCAACTCTTGAATAATAATTAAAATTAAATATTTGCGGCAACTAAATACAGTTGTTAGTGTGTATATTTTTGTGCTTGTGTTGATGTCAGTGGAAAATATGTTGTTTTTTGTTTCTCTCAATAATAGATAAATGTGCAAAATTGTGTTGTAGTTTATTATTATTGTTGTTGTTCTTTTTGCATTTTACGTAAGTTCAACTTGAAATACGTAGATTGCACAAATCATGCGAAATAGCTTACAAGAATACTATAATTAAAATGCAATGCATATGATACATAGATTGAAAAAATTAACAACAAATACATTGAATTTAAGTAAATTTATTTTTTAAATGCTCTTGCAGTGATATGAAACAAAGTGCCATATTATAACAAAACTATATTAACAGTATTTCATGTATATTCTTCTATTCTTTTTTTTTAACGCAGCTCAACAAAAAACTGAAAAACCCCCTTTCAAAACAAATCACATTTGAACCACTGTGAAATAACTTGCAGCTGCAAAAAACACAAAACGAAATCGGGTAAGTTAATCTATTAGTTAGTTAATATATGCATCCGGCAAGTACACGACCTATCACAGTGTGCTACGACGTAGCCCACTACGCAGAGCTTTTGATAAAAGCTCACCCCTGCAAAGCTTTCGGCTTTAAACGCGCCAAATTTAAATAATTAGCCAATTCGCTGACGATGCATAATTTTAAAATTAAACGATGCGTTGCTTGGGTTTTCTTTTGCAGACAGCTTAGCTTCGAGTTCTTATGCGGAAATATGTTAATCATTATATAACCTGCACACTCTAAATATTCAAATAGACTCTTTTAATAAATTCAAACAGCTCAGCGAAATAAGGCCTCTGAGCTGCAGTCGTTGAACCAGCTTGACAGAGTAGCATATGATACTTTTCGAGGGAGCTTCGATTCGTCATAGATTTCAATATTTATTATTAGGTTCTGATGTGTACATCATTGCAATCAATAATTCCATCATATAATCAGGAGTATTCCTTTTAACCAATATTCTCTCAATACACGATTTGTTCTTCTCTACTCAAAAATAGGTAAATGGAAGATTTTGAATTTATTTTACGCATTTATTTCTGTAAATTTTTAATAATTCCCATTTAATGCCTTTTGCTTGAGTACTTTAATTAGTCTTTTGTTTTTTTTTTTGTTTCGTTCTTGGGTTTCTTTCTTTTTTAAACAAACCCCAGCAAAACAGTAAAGCCAAATCACCCCATTTTGCAACTTTGTTAAAGGGTATTCTGTCGTCTGCAGTTGAAGGCAGGCTAGACTTGTGGGCATGAATCTGCTTTAGACATCCATCTAGACAATGAGCTATTTATATTTTGACAGCTAGAAAATATTGTTCTCTCCCTGCCATCACATTGTGTCATTTGCATTGTACCAATATGCCGTGAAAAAAGTAGCTTGAGCACCGTATCAAATGTAAAATATTCGAAAGGTTTTTTGAATGAATTTTCCTTTGCGAGAGAATAAAAACGCATTTTGATTAGTTGAAATCCAATGCGCATATCATTTGTTATCTTTATTTTATTTTTTATCTTTTGCTGTTTGTGAAACAAATTTTATGTAAGCCTTCTTTGAAAGTGTATTTGGTTTCATAACTGCTAGCGGAAATGGGATCGGGGTTGTACTTCCACAGCATTAGAATGGGTGCAAACATGAAAATATATGTATGTAGACAGATATATAGGGATAAATTAATGAAAATGAGTCATGTATTTTTATAGATCGTCATGGAGTTGATTTAAAAGTTCGAGCTATAGCTAAAGAATCAAAAATAATTAAATTATTTTATTTTAATTAAAATAAAACTATATTACAATAAATGAAATAATTTTAGTTTGTTAATTAATAATACCATAAGCTGAGAAGGTTGGCTTTTAAATATTGATCCTAGCTTAGCTCAATGCGGAGCTGAGAAGAGTTCACCTTATTGGTGAACTGTTTTTAGGCAAATAATATATATTAAAAGTAAAGTTTGTATTGTTGTAAATTTAGTAGACAGATTTAGTTTAAAATGCACTCAATAGATTTGGCAAATATTTTTTTTATATTATATTTGCGCCTTACTTGTTGCATTTTAAGCGCACGGAATTTAAGGTGTGCGCTCAAAAGTATGCAACACTTTTTGTTGCTCCCATAGCATTGATACACACGCACACACAGTCAATTAGCTACATTATATTGGACTCGGAAATCGATGTCATTTATTTCTTTAGTTCATTCTCCGTTCATTCTGCATGGCCATAGAAGCTGCCCCATTTCTCGCAGTGTCTTTCAAGGATATGCTAAGACGGCATTGGGGATTGGGGGTGTCCATGGCATAGTCTAAAAAAATCAATTTTGTAGATTTCTATGCTCCCGCTGAGAAGCTTACACAATCATGGGTATATGTATGTGCGTGTGTAAGTCACATGCGGCCTGCGGATGCCTGCAAGTGCTTATGCGTCAAATAGTTACGTGTGCTTCTGAAGAGGGTTAGGGTAAACGCTGAACTCGCTTGAGTTCGTTTCGATTGAGCTTACTTTGTTGTTTTTTTTTTTTCTTTTTATTGGTATTCCATTGTAAAACGCTGCTGCTTACAATTTGTTGAGTTGGTCGATTGTGTGGGGAAGGGGGCTGAGTGTGGTTATGTGACATAGTCACATCAATTAGGAACTTTATTGTTTGCGTAGTTTCCATTTGAACAAAACACGCTGCCTGGGCACGTGTTGCCTTGGCACCTGTGTCGCATTATCCTGCACGCTGCGATTGCACATTGCACCGACTGACACCCCAATGTCAGTGAGTCAGTGGACGTTCGACAGTGAGTGGGCAGAGGAGGAATGGGGTGGGGTGAGGCAGTGGTGCCAGCGCAGCACTTGACGTATTGGTCACATGCAGCGCACCGTGGCCGGCTCTGGTTTCTATTTATGGCCAGCTCTTGTGCTACGGACTGAAAAGCTTCGACAATTGTTGATTGTATAATGGAACGGCAAATGGTGCTGGTTGGCTTTCTAGTGGTTAATGTATATATTAGATCATTAACTTCTGCTTTCAATTAATACTAAAATGCATTTTTATGCATTCTCTTATATTTTTTAGATAATATCGCTCAGCCCAGGTTTATTTATTAACAAATTATAATATTATAAATTCAAAATAATCTTTATTAATTATTTTAATTTAGAAATTATAATAAATTAGAAAAAAATTCTGATAAGGTTCTTAAAAAGGATAAAGAAATTTGTTATAGAATAGAAAGAAATGGGAGTACAAAAATAATTATATTAAATAGTTAGGGTCTCGGCAGTTACTGATCCCAATGAGGGAATTATCTCTAATCTGTCCGACAAGCTATGTCCCTGATTAAATGCCAGAAGCAGCTATAAGAATTTGTCAAAATGTCTATTATAGTTTTTATATTTAGCTTTTCAGTAACTTTTCAACTAACTCAAATAAGGCAGAGCGAAATTTTTATAAATAAATATTTAACTATACTTAAGAGACAAATTAATACATGATTATGTGGTTTATTTTATTAAACGTTCTATCACTTCTCTGGCTATTTGCAGCACATGGGATAAAACAATTGTTGATTAAAGTCCATTGTTAAAATATAATCATTATATGTCAGAATTGAGCAATGTGCCAAGCTTGGCAGTTTAAGAACAACCAGGTAAAGTATAGCATCCACATACCAGACTATATATAAAGAGGATCTGTTATGGACTGGTTACTCGCAACACCTCAGCTTCAGAGCGTCTTCTCCTCGTTGGGCTCCCTTGTTGGCGGCACCTACGTGGTTAGTCCCAATGCATTAGGTAAGCGAAGAGCCTAAAAGACATCAACTGCATTAGCTAACTGTTTCTTGTCTATCCTAGCCATTTTGGAGGAAATTAACCATAAGCTTACCTATGAGGATCAAACGCTGCGCACTTTCCGTCGCGCCATCGGCTTTGGCCAGAATGTGCGCGTCGATCTAATACCATTGCTGGAGAATGCCAAGGACGATGCGGTGCTCGAGTCGGTCATACGCATATTGGTTAATCTTACCGTGCCTGTGGAATGCCTATTCTCCGTGGATCTCATGTACCGCACCGAGGTAGGGCGTCACACCATTTTCGAGCTGAACAAGCTGCTCTACAACAGCAAGGAGGCCTTTACCGATCCGAAGAGCACCAAGAGCGTCGTCGAGTATATGAAACACATTCTGGAATCGGATCCAAAGCTATCGCCGCACAAATGTGATCAGATCAACAATTGTCTCCTGCTGTTGCGCAACATTTTGCACATACCGGAGACACAAGCACACTTCCTGATGCCCATGCTGCAGTCGGGCAATGGTCATCAGGTGTCCATGCAGAACACCATATTGTGGAACCTGTTCATACAGAGCATTGATAAGTTGCTCCTCTATCTGATGACCTGTCCGCAGCGTTCGCTCTGGGGTGTGACCATGGTGCAGCTGATTGCGCTGATCTACAAGGATCAGCATGTGAGCACCCTGCAGAAGCTGCTGAACTTGTGGTTTGAGGCCTCACTGTCGGAGAGCTCGGATGACAATGAGAGCAACACGACGCCACCCAAGCAGGCTAGCGGCGACTCCAGTCCCATGCTCACCTCAGATCCCACATCGGACTCTTCGGACAATGGCATCGGCGGCCGCGGCAAGAAGGAAAGCTGCGAGGAGCGACGACAGGCTCTGCGCGAGGGCACTGATGCCACTCTACACGCGGTCAGTCGCAAAGGGCATGAATACCAGAATGCCATGGCCAGCTCGAAGGCGGCCAACTATATACTCGAGGGACCCTGCTCGGCCCAACAGCCCTGGTCCGACTATGAGATGCAGGACTACAAACAGATGACTGCCGTCATCAACGAACCATTAAATCTTTCACAATCAGCTGACAATGTCAACTACACTACCAAAGCGAAATACGCTAGCACCACAGATAGCCTAAAACATGAGGGTTTTAAGCCACCCGCACCATTGGCTAAGCGTCGAAACACCCTTGCGGCCATGTTGTCGGACAATTACGCACCACTCTCCTTTCTTTCGGCCGTCAAGCTGGGCCAGAAGTCACCGCACGCGGGTCAACTGCAGCTTATCAAGGGCAAGTGCTGTCCGCAGAAGCGAGAGTGCCCATCCTCACAGTCGGAACTCTCCGACTGCGGCTATGGCACCCAGATGGACAATCCAGAGTCCATATCCACATCCAGCAATGATGATGATGGTCCTCAGGGCAAGCCGCAGCATCAGAAGCCGCCGTGCAATACTAAACAACGCAGCAAGCAACGCACCTTCTTAGTGCCGCAGGATACAAAGGATCTGCGACGCAAGAAGCTGGTCAAGCGTAGCAAGAGCAGCCTGTAAGTACTAAATGGGAATTCACCTAAACAGAAAATTGCAATCCCCTTCTCAACCTCTTTAATAGCATCAACATGAAGGGCTTGGTGCTGCACACGCCCAACGACGATGACATATCCAATTTGCTGAAAGAATTTACAGTCGACTTTTTGCTCAAAGGCTACAACTATTTGGTAGAGGAGCTGCACTCGCAGCTCTTGTCCAATGCGGTAGGTCAACCTTGGATAACTGGGCTAAGGATGTTTGCTTAAAGTTTCCTTTTTCGCAGAAGATGCCCATTGATACATCGCATTTCTTCTGGCTTGTCACGTTCTTTCTCAAGTTCGCCGCCCAGCTGGAGCTGGACATGGAACACATCGATACAATACTCACCTTCGATGTTTTGAGCTTTCTAACCTATGAGGGTGTTAGCCTCTGCGAGCAGCTGGAGCTGAATGTGCGACAGGAGGGCAGCGATCTGAGACCCTGTTTGCGTCGCATGCATCTGGTGGTCACGGCCATACGCGAGTTCCTGCAGGCCATCGAGGCCTACACCAAGGTCACGCATCTCAGCGAGGATGATCGCTATCGTCTGCGCCAGCTCCAGCTGCAGATAAGCGCCACCACAGATCTGCGCTGTTTGTTTGTTCTGTTGCTGCGACGATACAATCCCAGCATCCATTCCAAGCAGTATCTACAGGATTTGGTCGTAACTAATCACATCCTATTGCTGATTTTGGACAATGCTGCCAAATTGGAAGGCGGCCAGACCATTGGACTTTCGGAGCACATCTCACAGTAGGTTACCCAATGAATGTCCAATGTTCTTCGACTAACCTTTTGTCTTCACCTCAACAGATTTGCCACCTTGGAGGTGATGCACTACTATGGCATTCTGTTGGAGGACTTCAACAATAATGGCGAATATGTCAATGACTGCATCTTTACCATGATGCATCACATTGGCGGCGATCTGGGCCAGATTGGCGTTCTCTATCAGCCTATTATATTGAAGGCTTACTCTCGCATTTGGGAGGCCGACTATGATATATGCGATGTAAGCTTCCGTTGGAATACTTCGTAGGGCTATTTTCTAACAATTTACTTCCTCTAACCTGCAGGATTGGAGCGATCTAATTGAGTATGTTATTCACAAGTTTTTGAACACGCCACCCAAATCACCGATGGCTATTCCAACCACTTCGTTGACCGAAATGACAAAGGAGCACAATCAGGAACACACTGCTTGGTGAGTTTAAATTCAAAGAGATCTTGACTGTAAAGAAGGGATTTTGTGTTCTCGGTCGGATCGATATTAATCGATATTGCTTAATCGATCTGTCTGCTTCTATGAAAGCTACTTTTATCATTTTAAAAACTTTTAAGATATACCTTATCTACTGAAAGCTTCCATTTTGGGAATCACAGAGTCCTAATACTATATCACATAGGTGCTACAATATTATCAAGAGCCCAATTTATTTGTTAGCTCAAAGATAAACTTCCATTAAATTCTCCCAATATTAAATGGCTCCTTCTATATGGAAGATATTTTATATATATTTATCTGGAAATGTTGTTTTTATTTGCAGCCCCTGGTCACAGGAGGACATGGACTCGCTCTGTTGGTATTTTGTGCAGAGCAAGAGGCAAAACGACGTGATTGGCAAAATTGCGAAGCTGTTTAGCAACAATGGCAACAAGTTAAAGACACGTATTTCCATAATTCAACAGCTGCTGCAACAGGTGAGTCCACAGATCATATTGTTTGTGCTTGGCTAAACAGTTGATTCCTAATTAGGACATCATTACGTTGCTGGAGTACGATGATCTGATGAAGTTCGAGGATGCCGAATATCAGAGAACCCTGCTGGCCACGCCGACATCGCTAACAACCGACTCGGGCATTGAGTTGAAAGAAAGCGCCTATGGAAAAACCTCGGATGATGTGCAGGTGTGTTGGAATCTGAATCGGAGCTTAGCTTTTAGCATACTAAATGGCAATTAATTTCTTGTCTAGGTTCTGCTCGATCTGATTAAAAAGGATGACAAGTCCCAGCATTTGGTGTGGCTGCAGAAATTGCTGCTCGAGTGCTGCTACGTCAAGATGATGATCAAGTGCGGCAGTTGCCAGACGGATGTGGAGCCCATCATGGAGCCGGTGGTCTATCATTGCATGTTCAAGCAAAAGCCCATACCGGTGGTCCAGTGGAACAACGAGCAGTCGTCGACGATGCTTTATCAGCCGTTCGTGATGCTGCTGCACAAGCTGGGCATACAGCTGCCCACGGATGCGGGCTCGATATTTGCCAGAATACCAGATTTTTGGACGCCGGAGACGATGTATGGGCTGGCAAAGAAGCTGGGACCGTTGGATAAACGTGAGTTGAACTCATAGCAATCTAAAATTAAAGGTGATGTATATACCGTTATCAATAATTTTGGCTCTCTATGTTGATGACACAAATTTTGATTATGGGAATCTCGCCCGTCCCTCGCTCCTCGCATCGTCAAAACGCACAAAATATCAAACACCTCCATTTGCATAAACCCTACTCCATTGCCCTACACCCATAAACATATCTCTGACTGTGGCTGAATTTGTGTGTCAATCGGTGTATTTCGATATGCTCTGTTCCTCTCTTTCTCCTCACTTTCGGCTCTTATAGTGACGCTCAAGTTTGATCCTCGCGATCTGGAGGATGTTCCCCCGTCGCGCCATCACACCGGCGCCCGCAACTCGCTCAGCTCGATAAGCAGCCTGGAGGCTGATTTCGGCGATTCTGAGGGTCTGGCACTCATACCCGAGGTGGATGCAGCTGTGGAGAAGGCAGCAGCAGCGGCTTCTTCTATACCACACAATGAAATATTTGCCCTGCCCAGGGTCAAGCATTCCAACTCCATCATCAGGTGTGTGTTTAGGTGTAGCCTCTGTGATTAACTGATTTAATTGCTTTACTTTTTGGCAGATACACTCCGGATCCGACACCGCCCGTGCCCAATTGGCTGCAGTTGGTCATGCGCAGCAAATGCAACAAGCGGCGCAGTCCGGCCACATACGCCAGCGATTGGTAAGTGCCTGCCCCAAAGATTGTCCCAAAAGCCATCAGATTTATGGCATACGGCAGCCGTTAAGACGCTCGTACTGCGGCATATTGTTTACACGGCGCCCTCAATGCAATTTATGAACTTTAAGACCCGGCTCCACATACTCCGCACAACTCAACATTTACTTTCGTGTGTTGACAGTTGTTTGCAACGCGCCACTCGCAGCTTGCAGCTTGCAA
Source organism: Drosophila montana (assembly GCF_035044405.1). Classification (NCBI taxonomy): domain Eukaryota; kingdom Metazoa; phylum Arthropoda; class Insecta; order Diptera; family Drosophilidae; genus Drosophila; species Drosophila montana. The sequence goes on from NW_026998001.1 coordinate 105,889, forward strand.
CTTGCAACTGGCAACTGGCAACTTGCAACTTGCGACTGGCGACTCTCACAGCTCGCACCAAATGTCAGGCTCCGTTGGCCATTGTCTTGTGTGTTGTGTGCCTAGAACGGGCCTCCCTGCCGTTCGCGCCATCTGAATCCATAAGCTCGTTCATCCGTTTTCGGTATGGTCCATATGTGTGTGTATGCCTGTGTGCCTGTGTGTGAGTGTCTATCTAACCGCTTGCATCTCTGGGGCTTTTGGACCTCACACGATCGCCCGCTGCTCATGTTGAACGGCATTTTGCGTACTGTTTATGATAGCCTTTTTCTGTTGTTGTTGTCTGTTTTATGATATTTTTTGTTGCACACAACTCTAAGATCAACGATAAATGCACCCTGAACTCTTGCTACAGTATAACTTGGCTCGACCAGGCTAAAGTTTGCCCAGCAACCTGTTGATGTCTTACAACTAAAGGGCTTCTAGATTTCGATTAGGCGTTTAGTTTGCTTTCTGTCATATTTCATATTGCTCTTTACTCTCAGGCGAACCTTACATCAAACCACTTGTTTAAGAACTAACTAAACAAAGCACAAATCGCACCATACTTGTCTATAAAGATGGTTTGGTTCAATATCAAAAACCATCAGTATTAAAGTATTAGCCATATTCGATAGACGCCAATTTTGGTTAAAGATAGAATTTTCTTTAGAGCGGGCAATTATAAATAATAAATTGACTTCTTTAATCAATATTTTGGTCTGTGCAGCGGTAAATCAGGTTTGCGCATCGAACCTAAAAGCAAGAAGTGAAATAGAATACCTTTTTGGATATGTTATTATTTATTTTCGAAACATAGTTTCCGTATACTAATCATAATAGAATACGCAAGAAATATTGCAGTTGGCGCAGCAAATAAATAACTCTATAGCTATTAGATATCATATTTTGCATATCATTTCCATTGATATTGAAGAACTCAGAGACTCGCAGATACAACCCATCCATATCAGACAAAATTAAACTTGATTTACATATTTCAAAGTTTCGCTTAAGTAATAGAAATGATATATTTAAAATTCGCTACATTTTGTATGCATTTTGAAATTCCAAATATTTTTTTTGTTTTATCAGACGATAAATTGGATTTATGATAGTTAAGCCAGAGCATGATGACGCAAGCTGACCAAAATTAATGTTGGTTTCGCAGTTTATTTGGATCCCAATTTGAGATGAAAGTTTTTTTTTGGTTACTTTACAGGTATATCATTTTTGTTAAACTATATATTGTTGAAAAATATTTGAGTTTTATTAAAAGATCTTTAAGGAATATACTTTTAGATCGAACTACTTTCTTTCACAAGCAAATGGTTTTAAAGTTTGTTTTATTTTTCCTATTATAAATTCCAAATCGCTTGCAGCGCATTTCCAAGTCGCCTTTTCTCTAGATGCCCTAGTTTTGTATTTTGGCGAATTATTTTGTCGCTTGACACCTTTTTAGATTTTGCATCAGTTTTGCGAATCTGAAACCGAATTTAAATCAACGCTGTCCATGAGATACATTGCCTGACCTCTGTCCGCAGCGCACCCGGCGAAACATGAAATGAAATCATCGCGATTAGCACGCGCAGCAGTTGTATCTTGTATCTGATGGATATGGTTAAGTGCAGCGTTGCGGACGGTAGTAGAAATATCAATATTAATATGAATTAATTAAGCGCGTGTTGTGCAACATATTTGCGACCTCGTTATTAACTTGGGCATTTTAATCAAATAAATCATTGAAAGCTGCACTGAGCAAAACAATTCCAAAGGAAGTTCAGGTTAGAAAGTGAATGAGTTTTGTTGTCTGCAATTTTAATTAATTCTTTTTAAATTAAACAAAAATCCAAATATTCATCACAGGCATTAAAAGTTTATACAAAATATTTAAATTAGATTATATATTATTAGAAGTTAGGAGCTCTAAAAGTAACAGTGACAGCAAAAATAATTGGGAAGACCAAAACAAGATACAATGATTTATATTATTAATAAATTTAAGTGAATTAAATTTTGAGATTTGTTTTCAGTCTGGCGATTTTTTCTCTCAGCGTAAATTATTCTAATCTAAGATGTTAATTGCCAATTGCCAATTAACAATTGCCCATTATTGTTAAAAAGTAATTAAAACTGGGCTTTGAATAGACCATAAATATGCTATAAATCTAAAATAAAAAAAAACGACTTTGGGGAAACAATGCCAAATGACATTTAGCTGATTTTACAACTGCATCCTCATCTCAATGGCACGCAGCCGGTTCAATGTCTTTAGACTCCCGTGAGAAATACTAACAGATAGATAGAGAGAGGAAGAGAGAGATAGAGAGAGATATATGAACCAGTTTATTTTTTGAGTTTTATATCATTCCCCGAAAATTTCAATAGACTTTTGCGTTCTACACTTTGACGGCATGTGAAATATTTTTGCTGATTTTTATTTATTGTTCAGATACTCTGCTGCATTTTGGGCAAATGTGAAACGAGTTTGGCTCTTGTGGTTCCAGCACGCGGAAAGTAAAAGTCAAAAGTTGTGCGACGACGGTCAAAGGCCCGCCAATCGCCAGCAATGGGAGATCGCACCCAAAGATACATATATCGCATGCGTGCACGGATCGCCTCTCGATACGCGAAATGGCAAACAAGTTCTTTAATGCGCGAATAGACCAAAGTCTGAAGGCAGCTCGATTTATAACAGAAGGTTTTTAGCTAATCAATTGCGTCAGTTCTTGGCTCAACTCTAGGTGTGGAGCTATTAAGACTGCACGAGGATAGACAGGTTTCAATTAAAATCAATGAACAATTTGACGAGCAGAATCTTCAAAAAGAAATGAAAACAAAAACCACTTTGCCTAACAACTAACTTATCCGCTGGAACTTGATAGAACAAGACAGCTAACCAGTCTTATATTATGACAAGTTGTTAAAAGTTACTGGAAAGCAAATCACATCTTTATTTAAAAAACAAACAATGCGATTAGCAATCATTTTGGAAGAACAATCAAAATATATAAAAAATTGCCAAAAATTTGAACTGCGTTAAAATCTATTAACATACAAATTCAAAGCTGAGTGCTGCCATATCTGCCTTGAATTGCAAGCTGGCAACACTGCAATTTGCTGATCTTATCTAGAGTTTTTCTAACAGAGAAATTAATAGCCTGATTGATGTCGATTGACAGTTCTGTCAAAAAGAACATGAAAACACGAAATGTTTGACAACGTATTTAATGCGATAGTTAACTTTGACAGAAACATGAGAAATACTCTGCAGAACCATAGATTGACAACTACCGAAAAGAATTTAGTTTAAAAGGAACGCTAAGCTGTTTGTCAGTTTTAGTGAGAAAGTCAGATTAAGCCATAAATATTTTTATTTGGCAACTTCTTTTTATTTGAAATTTAACTGCATGCTAGCTCTGTAAGCAAATTTGCATATAATTCCCAACTAGTGCAGGCAAGCATTTGTTGCTGCATTTACTTAATAACTTTTAAACAAATTAACACAATGGCCTTACCAAGTGGGCACAAGACACAGTTATTTCTTGTGGATTTTACGCTTGCAGTGCGTGGGCGTTGACAAAAAGCAATTTTCCAAAGTAATTTAATTTGACGCCTGGCGAAAATTGAAATTGACATTTGTGTTGTGTGTGCGGCCCACAAGGAAGCCAAACCGAAAGCCGAACTGCCTTCACTCACGAGCAGAGTTATTCGCGTGGACCGTGTGGGCTGACTTTCTGTCCAAATTGTCCGAAATGTCCCGTCGAGTGTCTGTCAGTTGGCAAACAAATAAGAGCATGAATTGCATTCTATTGTACTCGGTACTTGGCCAAACGGCAGCAGGCAGAAGACTTGGTCAAATGGGAGCCAAAGCCAAAGCCGAAGCCAAATCCGAAACCAATTCGCGGGGACTGTGGGTTCAACTGTCGACCTTCTATGGGGCGCGTTGTTTTTGGGTTTGGCCCAATGTTGTTAACATTTTGCTTTATGGCTGCTGCAATTTATGAGCCAACAACAGACAGCAGAGGCATTAAGCGCAACATGCAGACAAACATGGACACCAATTGCTCTCCATGGTGTGGATTGCAGTGCACTGCACCGCAGCAGCAGCAGCAACAGCAACAGCGCCACATCAATCAGTCGCATAAATCATTTTAATTATTAAATAAACAAGTTTTGAGTTTTGAGCCGCTGACTCATTGTACTCCGCTGACGGCCAGCAAAATGCAATTGCCACTGGGCCAGGCACAGGGTGTGAGCCAAACTATCAAAGGGTTAATTGAGCAACGATTTATGTTGCATTCGGTTTTGTTCTGCAAAAGATGGGCGAGAATAGCTGTGTGTGTGTGTGTTTTTGGGGCTACCGTGACTGAGACACACAAAATAATTAATTGGATGCATAATGTTTATATGGATAGTTAAAGTTGAAACCGTATATAAAATTTAATATGTTGATTTGTTAATGGGCAATTGCCCTACATGGTCATAAGACTTGGCAAACATTTCAATTAGAATATCACCAGACTACAGCATTGAGTTTCTGAGTAGTAATTAGTAAATATCCTGCATTTTCATTTAAAGAGCTCAAAATGATTAAAAAGAGCATTTATTATAAAAATATATAACTCTGTCAACACTTAAATACAGAAGTTTTTGCTCGAGAATCACATAGTCTTACTAAATATTAAAGAAAGAATAATTAGCCAATATTTCAAATTTTTTAAGTTTTATTTTGAGTAAATATTGAAAATAAGAGCATCATAATTTAAGCTTTTCAATGGTCGATTTAATTGCGAAAGATTCAGCTAATACCCTTAACAAATATCTTCTAATAAAAAAACTTTTACCATAAAAAGAGCATTAATATGATGAGCCTAATTTTGGAATACCCTGCCTTCTCATATTTTAAATTAGAATAAAAAAGTATTCACAAATTCTTCACATGTTCTTTTCTATCCATACTGAAAAGATCGGAACCCATTTAATTAGAAGACCCCATATACAAACAATTTAATGGTTTAATGTTTTTTTGATTGATGTAATGTTTTTAATCAATAATTATAGATTAACCTGCTTGGTGTAATGCAAGTGATTAATAACTATCGATAACAAATATTATATCAATTAAAATTACATTAATTATTGACAGCTTCTATGATCACTCTATCTATAATTGAAACATCCTTTCGTATTGTTTCTCTCGATTTCAAAAGTCTTATAAAAGAAACTCTCTTATTTGCAGCATCAGCTCCCACACAATGACTGGCGAGGACGAGGGCAAATCGTATGCCTCCATGGCTCATGCTTCACAAACAAAGCTGAACGCCGCCCATCCGACTGGTATGTTGGCCTGTCTGAACAAGATGAGCAACTGCAGCTTCACGGCGCCACCGAATGAGAGCAGCAGCAGCTCCGGCTGCGGCGGCACTGCATCATCGATGTCAATGCCAAGTGGGCCGGATGGGAATTCGGCTGCGTTGATGAAGTCGTCGTTTGAGCGGCTGGCGGTGACGGGCGCACGCTACTTGCGGCCCAGCAATAAGGAGCGGGACTACAGAGCCTTGGTGGCATCGGTCAACGAAAGCGAGTTTGCCAAGTGAGTGAGTTAGTGATTGGCTCTGAGATTGAGACTGAGCCATGCCAAGAGCGGGCCAGCTAATTGACAATTAGACACATTGCGCAAATGCCAAAATCGAATGAAACGAATCTCGAGCCACAGCACTGACAGAATGTCAGCCTGTCAATAACCAATAGTCAATGGTCGCCCGATCGCCCGATCGCCCTGAAGCGCGGCGGAAGCATGCCAAGCATTTTTATACAGTGTCTCACATAAATTTATGGCGGGCAATTATTCAATTTAAGGCGAATTCGATTCCAACCAAAATTGGAGGCGGTTGCATGTCCAACTCTAACTCTAATATTATTTATTTCCATTAGGCAGCCTTTAAAGGCGCGACTATTTGAAATGCAAAATACTTATCGAGTGGTGTTTTGTTTGTTTTTCCTATTCATTTTGAACAATTCGATTTTCATGAAATTTCGTCTGGTTTCTACCGAGTTTGCTAATGTTTGCCGATGACTTTTACATCTTCAATTCTAATCGCAGCAGCGACAATGTGTCAGTGGCCTCGGACTTGATGTATGTCAGCGATGAGGATGAGAAGCATGAGCTCCAATTACAAGCGCAGGTGGAGTAACAGACTAAGAGGCAGAGTGAAAGAGAGAGAGAGAGAGACACTAAGGTGCGATTGAAGTGATTCGAATGAGTTGAATGATTCGAGCCATTCGAGTCATGCGACTGATTCGAGTCATTCGAATGAGGCAGACAAAGGCAGACAATGAACCGACCCCAGCCAGCTTTATGACAATTAATTTTAGTACCTTAACATTGGAAATCTATTACCTAAACCTATAATACCCATATCGTATATACATATATCAAATATTATATTGAATGTTGAATTTTCTTAAGCAACAAAGATTTACCTTGTTGTTGGCGCATTTGCAAATGCAAGGAAAATATCTATTTAAAAAATTGAGATATCAATGAAAATTAATTACCAAAAAATTATTTTAAAAAAATTGTATGAAGACAGAGGAAAAATTGAAATTGATTTTATTTCAAATTAGTTTTTATTAAAATCATAAATATTTATTCGCAGGGCTATAAGAAGTGCATTATACTGTTTAGTAAAAAAAAGATATAAAAAATGTACACTTTTAGTACATACACTTAAAATGCACATATTGCAACTCTATAGAGACATATGTAGACTAGTTAAGCGAGCCTTATAATCATGTTTTTGGTTTAAATGGATAAATGGGCAGTTCCTGGATGAAATAGTGCAAATATACACATACCATGAAAATATTTTTACAATATCCATGAAATATTCGTATGTTAGACTAAATTAGATTTTAAGAAACAATTTTTGTGCATATATGCAAACATATTACAACCATCAAATCTCTTTGTTAAGCTATTGAAAATATGCTTAGATATTGTAACTAATAAAGCTTTCCGTGTAGTAATCAATGTTTTACGATTTACTCTGTATTGCATTGGCCCAGCTGGGAAAGCCAAATCCGCCATGGGCCCACACGCTGTGCGACCAAACAAATGACAAAATCAAACAACATTTGAACCCTGTTGGTTGGCCGAAAGATCTAAGCCGAATGTGAAATATGTGCTGCAAATTGGCGGAGCCAGAAGAAAAACGAGCTATGTATGACCATTGCGAATTAAGGTCATTGGCGTAACCGATGGCTAAAGCGGAATCTGTTGCTAAAATCTGTGACTGTGCACTCCACGCATGTGCACCCAAACGGTAGCCGAGCAAAAAGTATATCTCATAGGTAGACATATGCTTAATATGGCCCAAGTGCACATGAATAGATAAATGTGCGGGCCAAAGCCCAGCCAACCAAAATGGTAAACATGCCAAAAACAATTACCAAATGCTGCAAACAACAACAGCCAACAGCAGCAGCAACAACAACAACAACAACAACAACAACTGCAAAAGTCGAGAGCAAACACAGAAAACATTGCAAAAATAGCCGTACCAAAATAATAATAATAATAATAATTGTGGCCAATTGCTGTTTAGTTGGCAGTTAATTGCAACATGGCCAAGACAGCAAAGCTGCACGAGTTGGTCCGCCAAAAAGTTCTCCGGGTCTTGTTGTTCTTTTCCGCAAATGCAAAGCCACTCGAATTTTAGGCAAAGGCCAATGAACCGGTTCGAAACGTGAATTCGTTAATTTTTTACAGATGAACAAAAAAAGTACATGTACTAGAACAAAAAATCATGAATTCATGTTTAATGCATGATTTTTCGATCAAGCATGAATTACAGTTAAAAAGTTAATGAACTAGTTCCAACAGCCAATTTTCAAAGACGAATTCGTTAAACTTTTACATTTGAAAATTAAATAATATTAGCTAGCTCCAAGAACTATGCATCAATATTAAATTAGAATATTTCAAAAAAGTGAAAACAAATACAATATGATCTACTTCCAAAAATGATGTTAAAATCATGAACTCGTTAAGTTTTCTCATTAAATGTTAAACAAAGTATTACAAAATATAAAAAATATATAAACATATATTTAAAAACCAACAAAAAAAATTGTTATGAAAAAGAGATCAATAAACTGCCAAACTTTTGGTTTGTTTTTATATAAAAATAATTGGCATGCTTTCTTAGAGTTTAGATGATAAAGTCATCATATTTGTAAGTTTGCTGCCTTACGCAGTTTTAAAAATATTTTAAATAAAGGATGTTCTCTGAAATTCTCCATATATAATACAACTGTTAATTATTATTATGTAAAGAATACTAAAGGAATTCTGCTGGCACACTCAGATTAATATTTTTATGGAATTAAAAATTAGCCTGTTTTTATTGTTATTCTATTATTAGATAGAGACAATTTGCACCAAAATCTAATTTTGGGGGTTTGTTCGATTAATCGAAGATTAAAATTATTAAAATTATTAAAATAAAAAGTTGAAAACAATTTTGTTGCAATATTTATTTTCCGATATTTTCGGCTGCATATCGGCAACCGTCTTGGAGATTAAAACTTTGAATTTCACAATGCTGATTGCTTGCCGACTTCGGACTTAAAGATAAAGTTGTCTAAAATAATTAGAAAAAAAAACAAACACATAATAAAATTTAAAAGTTTATTTTTATTGCTTATTAAGTCTGTTGCTGCAGCAAATTCTTATTAAGTTGTTTGTTTTTAAAATGTTATATAATTTTTGTTTCAGCTCTGAAATGATATAAAATTCATTTCAAGACGACAAAGTCGATCAGAAAGTACGTTGTTCTAATTTATGATTTTAATCCAAGAATGCTGCATGCAAAACTCGTCTGTGCCTCAACTTGTTTAAATTTCCTGACATTTCTGTCATTTCTCAGCCAGAGATTAGATGTGTTTTATTTATAGCTTAAAAGTAAGCCAAAAATCAAGTTGTTTAGTCACAGGGTTTTGCCAATTCTGTATGCAAGCTCATATTTCCTACTAATATTTAAATGCAGAACTTTGACACTTTGGTGGGATATTGAAAATCTTATTTTGCAGCCCTCGTTCTTCTTGCCAAATGCAGAATGCAGTCTCTGGGCTCACGTCCACGTCGTCATCGTCGTGGCTGGTTACTGTAACTTGGCTGGCTTTTGGCTTTGGCCGTGCCGCAATTACCAAGACAGGCAGCTAATTTTATTTGCTGTAAACGTGCGCCTCAGTCTGCTGTTGCTGTTATTAGAGCTGATTTTTTCGGTGGGAATTATTTGACGATGACTTTTCAGGCGTTGCGTGTCTGGAGCGCATTAGACACCACCAGCAGCCAGTCGGGGCAAACAAAAAGCGTCAGCGTCAATTGAGTTGTCAGCCAAGTGACAAGCCATTACTCAGGGTGGTCTTTGGGTATATAAGTGGTATGATATCCAAGCCGGACTCGCAGTCTGTTATTTTCGGGGTGTTAATGGAAGGCGTTGAAATGTTCAAAATTTAATTTGTTTTCTGCTTTTTTCGGCCATAATATGCAAATTGAACAGGAAATCGCCGCAACAGCCGATTGTCAACATTTGATTTAAAAGTGATACAATGGCTTTAATAGACACAAAAGAATCCGTCAAATATTGCCAAAAACTGGTTCGCTTGAAAGTAAAACTTAAGTTCAGTGTTAGCAACAACAAGTTTCATAGATTACAAAGCGCATTATTATTATAGTGAAGATTTGCTGACAATAAGAAACAGTATTAATGAAAGCAGCGCTGCGTTTAGATATACGAAACCTTAATACTCTTCTCAGATAACTCAACGTATTTAAAGCTGACATAACTACGTAAGTTTCAAAATATTCATATGAGAGAATAAGAATATTGTAAATTAATTCATTATTATACTTTGAGCAGACGGTTAGTTACATTTTACTGATTTAATCTCTTGCCTCAAGCTCGCATTCTTTAGTAAGAAGTTCGAAGCTTTCGCTACAATCAAAAATTATGTAAATTTTTCATCCTCTTGGCAACGAAGTTTTTAAGTTTTGTGTGCTATAGTACGGTTGTCATGTAAGACCTTTAAAAGATGTTAAATTAATAAATTAGGAAATACAAATTTGTAAGAAAAGCCAGCCAGCCAACCTTTTCTTAAATACATTTGTACTTTATTTAAATTTAAGGATAAGAAAACTTGTATGAATGTATATTAAAAGGATAGACTAGCCGGTATTACTTATTCTATGCTGCTTGTCATATATATTTCAATTTCTCATTATTCTTAGGTATATATTTAATGATCCACAAGCCGCATAACATATGTAAGAAGCTCAGCACATAATTGGTTATTGCCATCTTTTTGGACAGTTCGCGGTCGAGTGAGTTGCATAACCTTTTTGCAGAGGCTTGTCAGAGTTTATGTAAGAGTGAAATGAATGCCATTTAGATAGCATTTAGCTTGGCGTGGTTCACAATTTGCCTGACCATATTCCGGCTGTACATACTTAGACGTGTACTAGTTCCATATTTGGTGCCTATTTTGTCAATGGCTCTGGCTGCGGCCACAAGACCGAAGCCTGAGCCCAGTGAAGTGAAGTCGTGTTGAGACAAAGTGCAATAATTCACACTCACTTTGGTGCGACCCATTGGGCTTGTATATGGGCTGCCACAACACAACGCGAATCGACATGCCGCATGCCGCATGGTGCATGGTGCATGCAATCCATGCAGATGCCGAGCAAAAATTATGCTTGAACTGAGGTGATTATGAAATTTTACATGCACACGCTGCCACTTTGTATAGTTTATGAGTTGATAAAGCAGGCGAGGCGTGTCTATCGGGCAGCATCGAGAATTCCGCTTGAATTGTTCGAATAAAGTTATTAAATTGAATTTATGATTTCTATAATCAAAACACGAGCGTGCAGTTGAAAAATGAATTGTTTGCCAATTTCAAAGTGCCACCGGCGATACGTGTATTTTCCGTTAACAATTTATGACTAATTTAGGCATGATTTATCCAAATGTACATAAAACAATATTTAAAATTGCGGCCATCTAGCCGGCAAACTTATTGTCAGGCCACAAGAGCTGAGCGCTTGCCAAAAATAAAATATGTTTACGAATTTAATTAAGTTAAACAAAGGCCATGGACAGCAGCTCGCATCAAAACGATAATCAAATGCATTCTATTCTATATTTTTTTGTATATATTGTGGGCGCACCTTAGCCAAGACACAAACCGTTGATGTATATTCGCCTGGCAGCTTCGCTTGCAGCTCGGCTGCGACTGCGGGTTCGGCTTCGGCTGAGCCTAAAGCCTCGGCTTTCCGGCTGAGACGGATCGAAGCTGTTCGAGTCGCTGGCTACTTCAACTTGGCGTTGCATAAAAAGTGGTTCAGTGGAGCAAACGGCTTCAGACTGAAAGCATCGCGTGCGCGGCTAAAAGTATCTCAAAGATATTTACACTTTAAGTTAAACGGCGCGGAAGTGAGGTGTAGGTGTTTAATAAATAAACTCTTTAAATAAATCTATTGTGCTCATCCAGATTCTTTTTGAATTTATAAAGAAATTATACGGGCTTCTTTATTTATCTGTGTCTTATGCAAATTAAAACAATTGTTGCAAATTCGAATAAATAAAATGAATATAAATTTCTAGAGAATTTTGTTCTTCCTATATGTTAATTAACATTTATAAATATAAATTTGCATTTGCAGCTACGACGTATACGTAATATTTGGATACATATATATTTATAGGCGGTTGCACACTGTTATAAATTAATCGAAGGTAAGTTTTCTGTGCGCTTTGGAGGCTATTTTGTTTAAGAATACAACTAAAAAATAATTATAAGAGAATGCACTTATATATATTTTTAAATTAATATATTGAAGTAGTAAAAAGGTTTATTATTTATTAAGGAACTAAAAGTCAAATTTAACTTCTAAATTGCTTTAAGTTTCATAAAATAAATATTTTTTAAAGTATTTAAAAAAATCTGTTGAATTCAATTAAAAATTTCACAACTCATTTATTGTCATGGAAATTTATTAACATTTAAAATTTTTGTTCGTGAAAAAAACGTTTAAATACAAATGCAAATAATACACAAAAAATTAATAAAGCTGCTCTTTAAAAAAACTTTGATTAGATAAAAAAGTCAGTTCAGCTGGGACAGACATAGAATACTAGTAAATTATATAACTTGATGCTGCCTGTGTTAAACGGCTTGACAATAAAAAGCAAGACATTCGCGAAATGTCGCCAATATAAATACACAATTAGACATGTTAAAATAAAAAATTTATTGCGACTCATTGTATTATATTCTAGATCAGGTTTCTCCTTTGTCAAGACAACAACAATGACAAGTCGGTCGCACGAACAGCAAATTCCAGATTTCACCATAAAATATATCAGTAAAAGTTTGCAATTACAATAACAATATTCGATCTCAATACTTTGAATTAGCTTTAATCAATCGGACAGATGTCAGTCGCTGCAAGAGAGCTAAGATAACTGGACAAATTTGCATATTAATTTTAATTGAGCGCACAACATAAAGACACTGAAAATTACGAGAGTACGCGAGTACGAGACGACGATGAAGTGCAGTCAGTAAATTGAAATTGAAAATGTCAAATTCGAGTAACAATTCCAGATTCAAATGAAATCGAGCTGAATAAGCCATTGGAGCCGCAGCTGCGGTAGGTCCAACAACCGTTTGCTTGTAATGAACACAAATTAACATACAATACGAGCTGCCAGCGACAGATTGTCAAACACCAAGGCGAACAAATGCTCCGAAAGTGTGGACTCCAAAGTGTCCCAAATATCTGCTGAGTCTGTGCTCTGCTCTCTGGACCTGAACTCCTGTCTAATGAATAATTCATGTACTGCAGTCGATAGACATTTGTTGGCTCTTACGTGCAGCGTGTTAACTGCTTAACGCATTTTATTTTCATTTGGCATTTCAAATATGTGCGAAAATCTATTGAGTTGAGCCAGTTTGTTGCCTAAGTCTTTTGATTGCCAATTGATGGTCATCAAATTTGTATGGCCACGCATATGGCTTGTTATATATTCTGTATAAGCTATTCAAAATCCTTCACTTCCGGCTTGAAAGTAAATGTTTGGCCCAAGTCAGATTACATGATGGCATTGGCCAAGCTTAGTTAAATAAAACTTGACTAAAATTCGCCAAATAAAAAGAAAAAACGAATATCCGATTTGCATATGCAAATTTGATTCCCACGACTTTTAATTGTGTGCGAAAAACACAAAACCAAAAAAACATTGAGCTTGGACTTGAGGATCTGCGATACAATTCTGATTACTTGATTGACATTTAATGCTCTATTCAGGGACTAACAAAACAGAAGTCAGCACGTATTATATATTATCAGATATATTAGACACTATGCAAAAACTTTGTTTAATCTTTGTGTGCATCTTTTACTTACTTGCCATAAATATATATTTTGACAACTTTAATTAACACCCGGGCTAAGGCCATTAATGCGTTCAGGCTGCAAATTAACGAACCGCATTAAATTCACATTTTATATACTCTAGCACAGAGTACAACCAAATGGTCTCATTGACTATATAAGGTAGCGAATTATTCAAATATGTATGTAAATATGTCGATGTCATATATACATATATGTGTGTATATAAATGCATATGGAAAGGAGTTACATATGCCTTTCTTTATGGCATATTTATAATATTAACACAATGTTGTAATAGGGAAGTCTCAAATACATATGTATATGTATATGAACATAATGTATTTTGTTTCTTCGTGAAAATGTTGTTGTGATTTTCAGTTTGGATAATATTTTTAATAGTTTTAAATATTTAGAAATTTATTTTGAAAATTTTATGTAATTTTTTATGTTTTATATAAGTTAACTTTGCTAAAAAGTTGCTAGAAATATTTTTTCTTTAGTTGGATTTTGAGACCAGGAACAATTAAATACGAATAGATATATTGCTTACTATACACAGCAAAAAACCTTGCTCGATGTTTTATTTCAAACATTTTTGGTTCTGTAAGAGTATTAAAGTTTCTGTAAAATTAGAATAATTTTATTCGCACACCGTTTTGTAGTTTGGATAACGCAGGTAATAAATAAGCAAAGCTATGACAGCTGCTTGACTAATAGAACAGGGAACACAGATATTTATCTTAATGAAGTCGACGCATTGCCAGCCAAATTGGACTTGGTTCTAACCACGACAGGCAGCCGCTTGCGGCAGGGCGAGCCACATGCCAGACTGCGCCCAGAAATGCGTACGGCCTGATTGACATTTGCCAGGCTCACAAAAAATAAGACAAAAAATAAATAAAGTGCATTACCAGACGGACTCAAGTGAAACTAACGACATTAATTGAGTTTCCACCAGAGCGGCTCAAGTGATTGCCTAGTCGATCTCACCTACCAGACTCGCATTTGGAGCGGCCCGATTTGGAGCAGGCATCTCTGGTATAACCTCAAGTGCATTCAAGGCCCCTGTTGGCTGGGCGTACCCTGTTCGGCTGTTGGTTGTGTAACAAATGGAATCAATTTGGTTAGGCTTACAAATTAACCAACATTTTTGGTTCAAAGTTCAATTGCAAGAGTTTAGCGTTAACAACAACAATAACTGCAAAGTCAGCTCCCAAGAGAGAAACTTTACGTAATGACTTGTTATCAAAACATACATAAACTACAGCTACATATAACAAGGGCAACAACACGAATTGAATGCATTCGTCTAAAAATCAACAGGCATTCGACACGCGAATCACAATTGTAAATCAAAAAGAAGCCCATGCAGGCAGAGGCCCAACTGATTGAGCCCAGCGGGCAATCTGAAGTAAGGAAAAAAAGATTGTAACTAGAAATCGTAACGAAGTTTAAGACCATCAAAAGTGCATGAGTCTATTAACATCTGAAATCAGTTAAGAATGTTGGTTAATTAAATGCAGTAGCCGAATTGAACTAAGGTGACCTTCAGCTCGACACAAGAGTCCGTTGCTTTGATATTTGCTAATGATGCTCTCATTGGGAATGTAGTATAGGGAATCTTTTTATTCAGGTCAGTTGAGAAATGTATCCAATACCTCAATTTAAATATCATTGTCACGTTCTTTTACCCTTGTTGAGGGTATTATAATTTTGTCATGAAATGTGTAAAGTTCAGTAGGAGACAACACCGAACCCATTAACCCATTAAGTCGAACAAGTCCCTTAGTTTAAAAGCTAACGTCTTGATACTTTGCGTCGTTCAGTTATTCTGTTGCAGGCAGTACACATTTTGGAACCAGCCTGATTGGACCAGTACATCATATAGCTGTCGTAGGAATGATCGTTTGAAAAGTAGGTTCCAATATAAACAACTTTTTTTGCTTTCCAAACTTTATTTCCTGCTAAGAAAATTAAATATTAATTCTACTTCTTACTTCTTACATTAAATATAGACAGAGTACTTTTAAAGAAATAATCACGCCTCAAACAAAAACTACAAGTTTATATAACAATAAAACTTATTTATTTATTTATTAAATTACCTATATTTTCCCTTGAAACAATTTTAACTCACTATTATAATTATGGCTAAAAAATAATGAAAGAAGTGCCTCAATATCTCAGCGGGTTATCCTGTTGTGACTCGTATTACACTCACAATTTTGTTGATAATGATTTGTGTTAAATGGCACAGAAGTCGTCTGTCGAAATTTGATTTGGAAACATTCATTAAGAAATCAAAGCAATTCTCTATTTATCGCGCATTATTACAAAAGGGTTTTTGTTTACAATGCCCTGCGGCGTTGGTCAGCCAAAAGTTCAAGCGTTTGGCTATTATGAGTGTCTTATTTTTGGCCAGAGTTCAAAGACGGGTTCAATTGGACAGTAAGTCAATCAGTTTTTCTTTTGGGTGTGTGGGTGAATCGAGGGGGGCGGGGGATTTGGGTTTTTGGGGTTTGTCAGTTATTTGGCCAGTCACGCATGCCTTTCGATTTCTACGAATCTCTGTGGTGATTACTCAACTCAAATGCGAGCGCAATGCAAATTTATCTTTTGCCTGAATTTGCATTTCTCAAAACAAAGTTCGTGATATGTCACAGGCGTTAGAATGTGCCCCACCAAAACAAAAAAAAGGAGGACAGCCTCGGCACCACCAACAACAATAGCAGCAACTACAACAACAACAACAACAACTGTGACAGCATTAACAGCATTTAGTTGACACTTTGTGGCAATTAGCAGAGACTCAAAATTGACATTCGAATTGGCAGCGCGTCGTATGCCAATTGTCTTCTCCAGAAATTTGTCGGCTACTCCGATTGCAAGTATGATAATATATGGGTATATATTTGTTTATTCATGTCATTATATTAGTATGATGAGTTTATTGCGGCTTTGTTAAATGAGCTTCATTATAACAAATGACAGACAGCGAACTTTAATTTTTTAGAAATTTTTTAGCATGTGTAAATAAAAAAGGCTAAAAATGCTATAACAAGGGGAAGGCAGACACGACCTATAAAAAATATATATATATAATATATACGATGCATATTTAGTGTATCATGATTAACAGAATAAGTAAAACACGGTGGATAAAGTTTTAATGCAAAATAAATAATGCTTTATTGGACAACAAAAATTGACCTAATTAGGAGTATTATAGTATTATCGTATTATATAATTATTTATATATATTTTTTTAAATAATTTTAAAATAATTAAGAATATAAAAAAGTATGTATATATTTTATTACTGTATGAATATATATATGTATATACTTAACACTAAAATGGCATCGGATGTCGAGGACTTCGGCTATGTGGTGTCTTAATTGTAAAGCATAAATGTGTCCACATGAATAAGAAACAAAAATTGATTTAATATATTGTTGTATAAATTCCAATGTACTGTATGTGTATGGCATATCTCCTAGTCGAGCACGGCCAGCTAAACTATGTTCGCTTGATTAATTATCGAGTTGTCGAAAGATCAGAGTTTTTTCTTATCTGAATTTTTGTTTTTTTTTAAGTCTGCAATTTCGTCGATTTAAGCATTTTAATTACTTTATTGGCTCTTCGTTTTTCTTTACAAGTATTGGTCAATTGGCATCGATTGGTGGCAATAGTTAACACCTGTTGTGGGCATTGGCTACATGTTTATTATCAGGTATCCAGGTCAAGTCGGCATGTCTATGGCTGTCATTTAATGCAAATTATTGCGCAATGTTTTAGCTTGTTCCATTACAAATTGGGGCTTGTGCAAGTGGCTAACGCATGTGGGCGTGGCCATGCTGTAGGCTATTGAGCACAAGGCGTTACTTTAATTTCAAATTCTTACAAAAGAGCACAGAAAATGTTTTCAACAAATGCGTCGGGCTGTTTGCCATGAACCGCGAGGAAGTCGGCGTAGCCATTGAGTTCGAGGTTTTGTTTCCTTAGCGCACTTTTAATCTACATTTTTACTTATCTAAAATAACTAAAAACAAATGAAAGGCGCAGAAATGAGTTAGAGCTAAGTACAATAAATGTTTACAAATATTTTTAACAATGTTTAATCTTTAGAATTTATATATTCTAATAAGGTACTGCGTATGAATAAGTCCGTTCAGTGCCGGCAAAGTTATGGGCATTGAATATTTTTTTAACGAAGCGTTCTTAATTGTTTATATACTTTGTGGGGTTATTGAACGCGCAAATTCTGTAATTAAGTTCTTTTGGCAAGTACAAAAACCAGATTTCAATACACTTTCCTAGAGTATTACAAATTTATAGCAAGAGGTAAATGCAATCCCGAAGGTTTTGGGATTCAGCTCTAAGTACATCTTCTTGTCGATTAGGCCAAGTTCAAATAGAAGAAATCCCTTTATTATATTATATTATTTATTATGTATTTGTAATTATTTCCTCCTACATTCAACAAATCCACTCCTAAAAATATTTTATTTGTAAGGGTATTTCCATATCACATTGGAAAACGTTTGTGTTTTTGTTGTTTAGAGAGCCGTAAACCGCTTTTTAATGGCATTCTCAAAAACAAAGTAAGCTTGTACTAGCTGGTAATTTGGAACACACAAAAATAACATACAAACATTTTTAAGCTTATATATAACAGTTGTTTTAATAAGAAGCAATTGTTTATTATTTGTTTATAGCACTTAGTAAGGTTAGGGTAATTTGTAAAGTGTTCCAAAAATGAAATATAGGAAATTATAGATTATGAGCAACAACATGGGAATTTCTCAATGATTTCGTATTCTTTATTACAAGAATGCGTGGCCAACAGGTTGCCTTAAACTGATTAAATATTTTATTTTTTTATTGAACAACAGTAAAATCATTTTTAATATTATTCAAATAACCTGGAATCTGGCAAACAGCTTAAATAAATTCTGGAAGCCAATAATTTGATGAATGAAATTAAGAAGAACAAGCTAATAGTAGACCTTTAAAACAAATCAATATATTCAATATAACTAATCGTTTGTTTTGACCCTAAACTATACAATAATGAATTAAAATAAAAACTAATATATTAATATCGCTCGTAAGTGCCTAGAAACAGTTTTAGAAGAGTATGAATTGAAATACAAACATTTAAAAAATATATTATGATATTTTAAAAAGTTCTAGGCTTTTAAAAAATTGTGATGATTACAAAATTTTATTTTATAAATTACAAAATTCTTGTTGTTGTTGCGCGAGAAGCGTTGCTAATTGGAATTTAAATGCCGGCACCCCTCGGGCAATTAACATTGCCGAAATGCTGTGTCGCGAATGGGGTCCGCGGTGACAAATGATCAGCTGTTGCAACGTGCAGCATGCAACTTGTTGCAACGTGCAACCGGCGAGGCTTGTGAACGACATCAATTAGCAAAGTTTTTAATGCGGTCGCATTTGGCGTGAAACTGCAAAAGAGCCAAGCCAGGCAGCCAGGCAGCCAGCCAGGCTGAAACGCCAAGTAAAATGCGTAGAAAAACGCCTCTAGTCAATCAATTTTGTTGTGTGTGTCGAGCGTCGCGTATTACAAGCCACTCGCAACGTGTCCGAGAGCCGGGACCACGACCAGGTTAACTAGCCTCAAAGTGTTGGCCACGCAGCCTTGGACGCAATGGGTCTGGCAGATTGCGATGCCGATGCCGAAGTCGATGCCGATGTCGATGCCGATGCCGATGTTAGATTGGAAGCCATTTGGAAAGGCGGCACTCGAATTACGCGGCAACTTACGCAAATTTTTTGTAAACGCCGCCAGGCTCAAAGCAGATGGAGACCAGGCAGCAACAACTCCAACGCCGGCACACCCTAATGCTATCTGCCTTCTCGGTCTCAGACAGCGCTCGGGAGTTTAATTGAAATCTGCGTTGCCCGTCCAACTAGTTTACGCATTCGAAAGGCCTGCGTTGTGCGGGTAATTAAAAACATGTCGTTCGTTTTTGATACTCTTGAGATTGAGAAAGGTTCAGTAACTAAGTCATGAACATTGCATAATGCATGCTGATTGCATATAAAACAGAAGAGATTTGATTTTATGATGGCCATCAAAACTCATTTGAGGAGGATAGCAATTGGGTTTTGGAGGATATGAAATTAATTGTTTGTGAAGATATGAAACAGGATTAACATACTAACAGGATTGAGTTCCCATGAGTTCAAACAATATATATTACATTATAGTTTGTTTATTTCGGCTTAATATGTTATGTGGAATATCCAGTAAGTGTAACCAGCGCAACTGGAGTAGAGTATTTAGACTTCTTTATGCTAATTTGAATATTACATTGCGTTGGTTTTTTCTATGCTGCTTGCGGGCGCACATTGCGTATACGCAACAGTTGTCAAAAGGCAGTTTGTTTATGTTTTGGTATCATTTATTATTTATTTGCGTGCTGTTGGTTTAGCCGGTTACATTGGCATTTTGGAGGATGTGCAGCCGACTGATTATCGGCGAATGATTAATGGCAGGCGGTCAGATGAGTGGGAATTCTGGGTACTTTACGACACCCTCCTGACCGACTGGGCAGCTAAACTTGCCAAATTATACCAGTTTATTAAACTGGTTTCATTAGGAGTAATGCCCCGCGGCAGCGCACAAAACGAAAATAAAAAAAAACACGTAGAGGCATTTATTTTAAAATAAATGTGACGCACTTTCAAGTCCCGCCCCGACAGCATCTAACGAGATCTATGAACATTGCCCAATTGCAGGGTATGACGTGACATCCTGGCAAGTTTCCACTGCCCGTAATGGTGGGGTCTACTGGCTACTGGGTAACTTAATATGCGCACATTGATTGCATTTTACGGCCCAATCTTGGCCAGATTTGTGCCCCTAGCCTCGCCAGCAAAGTGAGCGGCAATCGCATTGGACACGCAGACCCGACAACAACAAAGTCCAAGGATTTTAATTATTTGCACAAAAATCTAATTTCCGTCCTGAACATAACTGGGACTCTGCTGCTGCTATGCCTGATGCAATCGCACCTAAAAAATAGATATATATATATATATATATATTGAGTGCCACGCAAAAGTTAACAGCAAATCAAACGCCGACGTCGCGTTTGACACAGTTTTTTTTGGAGCTCAGGAGCAGCGTGTGGAAAATCAAACCACAAACGAAATTTATAGAGCGCGTAGAGAGACGCAAAGCGTTTAAATGGATGTGGATGTGGTAGTTGTTCTTGTTGTTGTTGTTGTTGTTGTTGTTGTTGCTGCTGTGGACCAGTTCCAGGCCCGCAGCGTGGTGCGTGCGATGTCGCTCAATCAATGCAATTCATTCATTGAGTTTGAAATGGGCAACGGCACGCGGGACACCGAATTGAGACCTGAGAGACTGAGACTGGAACTGGAATTGGAACTGGGACTGGGACGGGGACTGCGCTGCCTTTGGCCAAGTGCCTTTCAAGTCTCTGCCACACAGTGGCATTCAGTTATGGACAGCAGGTGGTGGGAGAGGGGCAACAGCTTGTGATGCAACAGCATTTGATAGCACAGGCTTTAAGTATTCACTTAGCACACACATAAATGCCAGCGAGGGCGGCTGCTCAAATGTTGACTCACGCGCATTTATTCACGGATCTCTTTACAAATAAAAAAAAAACGCCTTTACTTAAGATTGCAAAAATATATTTATTTTTATTGAAACTGTAAGTTTGTGCACACTGGAAATATCCCAACTGAATAATAATAAACAAAATAATTTAGACTAAATTATATTTATAGTAGGAAAAAAGTGCCAAAGTTTATATAAACGGAAGTAGAACATAATATTAATTTGATTTGTTCTCATTTTTAAAAAACAACACATCAGAATTTATTAAACATGACATGTTTACTTACAGTAAGTTTAGCAATAAAATAGAATGGGGTAAACATTTCAAGTTTGCAGTTTGCAGTCTCATGCAAAACGATGTTTGTTTGAGAGCTTTCAGCCGTTTGTGTTTCTACCATATGTTATTTTACATCTGGCATGGCTGAAGGAGTCGAAAATTAATAAGAACATTAAAAATAAGAACTAATACAATAAGACAAGTGTTGATTATGTGACGAAGAAGTTATTTTACATCAGCCAATATTCATCGTCTGTCATGGTAGGCCACAATACAATATTCCAATCAGTTTAATATATTTCAATAAAGTTTGCATTCCAAGCATAAGGCGGACAAAGAGTTTGCGCAGCCAGTCAATTTACAATAATTGTAATAATAAAAATAATTAAATGCTAGTCTTGACGACCTTTCCGTTTGTTAATAAATTTAATAAACATTAATTAACATAATTACAATTATAATTGTATAAATTGTTTTTGCTTTAGAAAGAATCGTTGGTAAGATCCCAAACTTGTAGGTTAATTATAATCTCAAGAAATTTCAGTAAAATCGTTCATTGAAATTTAAAATATGATAATTAAAATATCGAGTATTTTCTGACTTCTGAACTCTACGTGCAATTTATCTGTTGCCTGATGTCAGATCTTGTGGCATGGGTATTTTGCTGCGACAGCCTCTGCAAACTCTTTGCCAGCCTCTGACCAGGCTCTGGTCAGTTGTTCGTTCGGTCGTTTCCACATGAATGCACTTTAATTTTTTGTTCAATTTTGGCACACGCTGCTGCACAAAAAATGCGTTGGGTGCGTATGCAAAAAAAAAAAAGCAAGCAGAACCCAAGAAAAAAGACCACAAAAAAGCCACTGCAAATGGGTCACACAAAAAGTTGCGTATGGCCGCATTTATTGATTTATTGTGGAGCATGGAGCGCATAATTTATTACAAATCTATTTGTGTTGGGCTTGCAGTTTGATTATAGCCACGGCTGTACGAATTTTGGGGACATGTGTGCGTTTTTGTGCGTGCCAGCTGATTTATAGACCAAGCCAAACAAAAGACTTGGGCAACAAACTTGGTGGAAAAAACCATTTCAACAAAATGTGCACTTAAATTGAATAACAAAAAACGTACTAAGAAGTCTAGTTTGAAAACTTTTTGAAATTAAAATAAAATATATTAGGACACGGTTTTAAAAGAGCCCTGCCTAAGCTGGATTGACAAACTCGTTGCCAGGAGGCTTTCTTCCAGCCCAACAAATGGCTGTAAATTCAAGGAGAATGTGCCTAGTTGTTCCTCTTTCTGCATATCGTATTTACGCCGGCATTCTCAAGTTGTATAACCTGTCTGAAAGGCCCAAGCCCACTTCTTTCATCATATTAACAATCACTTTGAGGAGTAACTGTCTCTAAGTGGTGTTGAGAACCAGGTTATAAATAACAGCTGTCACCCCTCGACTGGGGGCGCTTTTACATTATAGGCTACGGCACGATTTTTCTTTCAAATGTAATTCATAAATTCTTTTAATTAAATTAATTAAACCGGTTTATTAATAGATAAATGTGGTTTAAACATTGAGTGTGGCCAGCTATTAAAAGTATTTTTAACACAGTTGTTTTTCTTTATAAATATACCCACAATACATATTCAATGAGTAGTGGGACTTGAAGGTCTGAAGTTATGTAACATTTATGTGTATATAAAAGATCTAAATTAAGTCTGACTGTTGATTTGTAATGAGTAAACTACTACGCGCTTAAGAAATCCGGAATCTTTTCTAAAAGCTCTCCATTTCACTTTTATAAAGCTAATGTGAAAGTTAGTTGTGAATGTATAGACTGAACTTAAGTTAACATTGCTTTTTTTTAATATCTTGGGTAAACATCGTCTGTTTTTTGAAATGTTATACCTTTTTGAATTCGTACGGATCCCTACTATCAATTGACATTCAAACAAATTAAAAATCAATGGGTTACAAAATGTTGTTGACCAAAAAACGATTCGTTTGTAAAGCCAGCCTTTATTGATAATTTTTTGAAATATCTCGGCCAAATATTGTCGGATTTTGAAATTTTATACCATTTTAATTCGTAAGGATCAGTACTATCGATTGGCATTAAAAAATTGAAAATCTAAATTTTGACCGAAATCAACAAAATGGCAAGGGGTTACATCACGTTTTTCCTCAAAATCGGGGTCGGTTCGAAAATCAAAACTTTTTTGATGATATTTTTTGAATATCTCGGGTAAATATCGTCTGATTTTGAAATGTTATACCTTTTTGATTTCGTACGGATCCCTACTATCAATTGGCATTCAAACAAATTAAAAATCGATGGGTTGAAAAAAGCTGTGGACCAAAAAACGATTCGTTTGTGAAGGCAACCTTTTTTGATGATTTTTTGGCATATCTCGGCCAATTATTGTCAGATTTTGAAACTTTATACCATTTTTAAATCGTAAGGATCAGTACTATCGATTGGCATTAAAAAATTGAAAATCTAAATTTTGACCGAAATCAACAAAATGGCAAGGGGTTACATCACGTTTTTCCTCAAAATCGGGGTCGGTTCGAAAATCAAAGCTATTTTGATGATTTTTTTTAATATCTCGGGTAAATATCGTCTGATTTTGAAATGTTATACCTTTTTGAATTCGTACGGATCCCTCCTATCAATTGGCATTCAAACAACTTAAAAATCGATGGGTTAAAAAAAGCTGTGGACCAAAAAACGATTCGTTTATGAAGGCAACCTTTTTTGATGATTTTTTGGCATATCTCGGCCAAATATTGTCAGATTTTGAAATTTTATACCATTTTTAAATCGTAACGATCAGTACTATCGATTGGCATTAAAAAATTGAAAATCTAAATTTTGACCGAAATCAACAAAATGGCAAGGGGTTACATCACGTTTTTCCTCAAAATCGGGGTCGGTTCGAAAATCAAAACTTTTTTGATGATATTTTTTTAATATCTCGGGTAAATATCGTCTGATTTTGAAATGTTATACCTTTTTGAATTCGTACGGATCCCTACTATCAATTGGCATTCAAACAAATGAAAAATCGATGGGTTCAAAAAAGCTGTGGACCAAAAAACGATTCGTTTATGATGGCAACCTTTTTTGATGATTTTTTGGCATATCTCGGCCAATTATTGTCAGATTTTGAAATGTTATACCTTTTTAAATCGTAAGGATCAGTACTATCGATTGGCATTAAAAAATTAAAAATCTAAATTTTGACCGAAATCAACAAAATGGCAAGGGGTTACATCACGTTTTTCCTTAAAATCGGGGTCGGTTCGAAAATCAAAACTTTTTTGATGATATTTTTTTAATATCTCGCGTAAATATCGTCTGATTTTGAAATGTTATACCTTTTTGAATTCGTACGGATCCCTACTATCAATTGGCATTCAAACAACTTAAAAATCGATGGGTTAAAAAAAGCTTTGGACCAAAAAACGATTCGTTTATGAAGGCAACCTGTTTTGATGATTTTTTAACATATCTCGGCCAAATATTGTCAGATTTTGAAATCTTATACCATTTTTAAATCTTAAGGATCAGTACTATCGATTGACATTAAAAAATTGAAAATCTAAATTTTGACCGAAATCAACAAAATGGCAAGGGGTTACATCACGTTTTTCCTCAAAATCGGGGTCGGTTCGAAAATCAAAACTTTTTTGATGATATTTTTTGAATATCTCGGGTAAATATCGTCTGATTTTGAAATGTTATACCTTTTTGAATTCGTACGGATCCCTCCTATTAATTGGCATTCAAACAACTTAAAAATCGATGGGTTAAAAAAAGCTGTGGACCAAAAAACGATTCGTTTATGAAGGCAACCTTTTTTGATGATTTTTTGGCATATCTCGGCCAAATATTGTCAGATTTTGAAATCTTATACCATTTCTAAATCTTAAGGATCAGTACTATCGATTGGCATTAAAAAATTAAAAATCTAAATTTTGACCGAAATCAACAAAATGGCAAGGGGTTACATCACGTTTTTCCTCAAAATCGGGGTCGGTTCGAAAATCAAAACTTTTTTGATGATATTTTTTTAATATCTCGGGTAAATATCGTCTGATTTTGAAATGTTATACCTTTTTGAATTCGTACGGATCCCTACTATCAATTGGCATTCAAACAACTTAAAAATCGATGGGTTAAAAAAAGCTGTGGACCAAAAAACGATTCGTTTATGAAGGCAACCTTTTTTGATGATTTTTTGGCATATCTCGGCCAAATATTGTCAGATTTTGAAATCTTATACTACTTTTAAATCGTAAGGATCAGTACTATCGATTGGCATTAAAAAATTGAAAATCTAAATTTTGACCGAAATCAACAAAATGGCAAGGGGTTACATCACGTTTTTCCTCAAAATCGGGGTCGGTTCGAAAATCAAAACTTTTTTGATGATATTTTTTTAATATCTCGGGTAAATATCGTCTAATTTTGAAATGTTAAACCTTTTTGAATTCGTACGGATCCCTACTATCAATTGGCATTCAAACAAATTAAAAATCGATGGGTTAAAAAAAGCTGTGGACCAAAAAACGATTTGTTTATGAAGGCAACCTTTTTTGATGATTTTTTGGCATATCTCGGCCAAATATTGTCAGATTTTGAAATTTTATTCCATTTTTAAATCTTAAGGATCAGTACTATCGATTGGCATTAAAAAATTGAAAATCTAAATTTTGACCGAAATCAACAAAATGGCAAGGGGTTACATCACGTTTTTCCTCAAAATCGGAGTCGGTTCGAAAATCAAAACTTTTTTGATGATATTTTTTTAATATCTCGCGTAAATATCGTCTGATTTTGAAATGTTATACCTTTTTGAATTCGTACGGATCCCTACTATCAATTGGCATTCAAACAAATTAAAAATCGATGGGTTAAAAAAAGCTTTGGACCAAAAAACGATTCGTTTATGAAGGCAACCTTTTTTGATGATTTTTTGGCATATCTCGGCCAAATATTGTCAGATTTTGAAATCTTATACCATTTTTAAATCGTAAGGATCAGTACTATCGATTGGCATTAAAAAATTGAAAATCTAAATTTTGATCGAAATCAACAAAATGGCAAGGGGTTACATCACGTTTTTCCTCAAAATCGGGGTCGGTTCGAAAATCAAAACTTTTTTGATGATATTTTTTTAATATCTCGCGTAAATATCGTCTGATTTTGAAATGTTATACCTTTTTGAATTCGTACGGATCCCTACTATCAATTGGCATTCAAACAAATTAAAAATCGATGGGTTAAAAAAAGCTTTGGACCAAAGAACGATTCGTTTATGAAGGCAACCTTTTTTGATGATTTTTTGGCATATCTCGGCCAAATATTGTCAGATTTTGAAATCTTATACCATTTTTAAATCTTAAGGATCAGTACTATCGATTGGCATTAAAAAATTGAAAATCTAAATTTTGACCGAAATCAACAAAATGGCAAGGGGTTACATCACGTTTTTCCTCAAAATCGGGGTCGGTTCGAAAATCAAAACTTTTTTGATGATATTTTTTTAATATCTCGGGTAAATATCGTCTGATTTTGAAATGTTATACCTTTTTGAATTCGTACGGATCCCTACCATCAATTGGCATACAAACAAATTAAAAATCGAAGGGTTAAAAAAACTGTGGACCAAAAAACGATTCGTTTATGAAGGCAACCTTTTTTGATGATTTTTTGGCATATCTCGGCCAAATATTGTCAGATTTTGAAATCTTATACTACTTTTAAATCGTAAGGATCAGTACTATCGATTGGCATTAAAAAATTGAAAATCTAAATTTTGACCGAAATCAACAAAATGGCAAGGGGTTACATCACGTTTTTCCTCAAAATCGGGGTCGGTTCGAAAATCAAAACTTTTTTGATGATATTTTTTTAATATCTCGGGTAAATATCGTCTGATTTTGAAATGTTAAACCTTTTTGAATTCGTACGGATCCCTACTATCAATTGGCATTCAAACAAATTAAAAATCGATGGGTTAAAAAAAGCAGTGGACCGAAAAACGATTCGTTTATGAAGGCAACCTTTTTTGATGATTTTTTGGCATATCTCGGCCAAATATTGTCAGATTTTGAAATCTTATACCATTTTTAAATCGTAACGATCAGTACTTTCGATTGGCATTAAAAAATTGAAAATCTAAATTTTGACCGAAATCAACAAAATGGCAAGGGGTTACATCACGTTTTTCCTCAAAATCGGGGTCGGTTCGAAAATCAAAACTTTTTTGATGATATTTTGTTAATATCTCGGGTAAATATCGTCTGATTTTGAAATGTTATACCTTTTTGATTTCGTACGGATCCCTACCATCAATTGGCATTCAAACAAATTAAAAATCGATGGGTTGAAAAAAGCTGTGGACCAAAAAACGATTCGTTTATGAAGGCAACCTTTTTTGATGATTTTTTGGCATACTCGGCCAATTATTGTCAGATTTTGAAGTTTTATACCATTTTTAAATCTTAAGGATCAGTACTATTGATTGGCATTAAAAAATTGAAAATCGGTTCGGTTCGAAAATCAAAACTTTTTTGATGATATTTTTTAAATATCTCGGGTAAATATCGTCTGATTTTGAAATGTTATACCTTTTTGAATTCGTACTGATCCCTACTATCAATTGGCATACAAACAAATTAAAAATCGAAGGGTTAAAAAAACTGTGGACCAAAAAACGATTCGTTTATGAAGGCAACCTTTTTTGATGATTTTTTGGCATATCTCGGCCAAATATTGTCAGATTTTGAAATTTTATACCATTTTTAAATCTTAAGGATCAGTACTATCGATTGGCATTAAAAATTGAAAATCTAAATTTTGACCGAAATCAACAAAATGGCAAGGGGTTACATCACGTTTTTCCTCAAAATCGGGGTCGGTTCGAAAATCAAAACTTTTTTGATGATATTTTTTTAATATCTCGGGTAAATATCGTCTGATTTTGAAATGTTATACCTTTTTGAATTCGTACGGATCCCTACTATCAATTGGCATTCAAACAACTTAAAAATCGATGGGTTAAAAAAAGCTGTGGACCAAAAAACGATTTGTTTATGAAGGCAACCTTTTTTGATGATTTTTTGGCATATCTCGGCCAAATATTGTCAGATTTTGAAATTTTATACCATTTTTAAATCTTAAGGATCAGTACTATCGATTGGCATTAAAAATTGAAAATCTAAATTTTGACCGAAATCAACAAAATGGCAAGGGGTTACATCACGTTTTTCCTCAAAATCGGGGTCGGTTCGAAAATCAAAACTTTTTTGATGATATTTTTTTAATATCTCGGGTAAATATCGTCTGATTTTGAAATGTTATACCTTTTTGAATTCGTACGGATCCCTACTATCAATTGGCATTCAAACAACTTAAAAATCGATGGGTTAAAAAAAGCTGTGGACCAAAAAACGATTCGTTTATGAAGGCAACCTTTTTTGATGATTTTTTGGCATATCTCGGCCAAATATTGTCAGATTTTGAAATCTTATACTACTTTTAAATCGTAAGGATCAGTACTATCGATTGGCATTAAAAAATTGAAAATCTAAATTTTGACCGAAATCAACAAAATGGCAAGGGGTTCCATCACGTTTTTCCTCAAAATCGGGGTCGGTTCGAAAATCAAAACTTTTTTGATGATATTTTTTTAATATCTCGGGTAAATATCGTCTGATTTTGAAATGTTATACCTTTTTGAATTCGTACGGATCCCTACTATCAATTGGCATTCAAACAACTAAAAAATCGATGGGTTAAAAAAAGCTGTGGACCAAAAAACGATTCGTTTATGAAGGCAACCTTTTTTGATGATTTTTTGGTATATCTCGGCCAAATATTGTCAGATTTTGAAATCTTATACTACTTTTAAATCGTAAGGATCAGTACTATCGATTGGCATTAAAAAATTGAAAATCTAAATTTTGACCGAAATCAACAAAATGGCAAGGGGTTACATCACGTTTTTCCTCAAAATCGGGGTCGGTTCGAAAATCAAAACTTTTTTGATGATATTTTTTTAATATCTCGCGTAAATATCGTCTGATTTTGAAATGTTATACCTTTTTGAATTCGTACGGATCCCTACTATCAATTGGCATTCAAACAAATTAAAAATCGATGGGTTAAAAAAAGCTTTGGACCAAAAAACGATTCGTTTATGAAGGCAACCTTTTTTGATGATTTTTTGGCATATCTCGGCCAAATATTGTCGGATTTTGAAATCTTATACCATTTTTAAATCTTAAGGATCAGTACTATCGATTGGCATTAAAAAATTAAAAATCTAAATTTTGACCGAAATCAACAAAATGGCAAGGGGTTACATCACGTTTTTCCTCAAAATCGGGGTCGGTTCGAAAATCAAAACTTTTTTGATGATATTTTTTTAATATCTCGGGTAAATATCGTCTGATTTTGAAATGTTATACCTTTTTGAATTCGTACGGATCCCTACTATCAATTGGCATACAAACAAATTAAAAATCGAAGGGTTAAAAAAACTGTGGACCAAAAAACGATTCGTTTATGAAGGCAACCTTTTTTGATGATTTTTTGGCATATCTCGGCCAAATATTGTCAGATTTTGAAATTTTATACCATTTTTAAATCTTAAGGATCAGTACTATCGATTGGCATTAAAAAATTGAAAATCTAAATTTTGACCGAAATCAACAAAATGGCAAGGGGTTACATCACGTTTTTCCTCAAAATCGGGGTCGGTTCGAAAATCAAAACTTTTTTGATGATATTTTTTTAATATCTCGGGTAAATATCGTCTGATTTTGAAATGTTATACCTTTTTGAATTCGTACGGATCCCTACTATCAATTGGCATTCAAACAACTTAAAAATCGATGGGTTAAAAAAAGCTGTGGACCAAAAAACGATTCGTTTATGAAGGCAACCTTTTTTGATGATTTTTTGGCATATCTCGGCCAAATATTGTCAGATTTTGAAATCTTATACTACTATTAAATCGTAAGGATCAGTACTATCGATTGGCATTAAAAAATTGAAAATCTAAATTTTGACCGAAATCAACAAAATGGCAAGGGGTTACATCACGTTTTTCCTCAAAATCGGGGTCGGTTCGAAAATCAAAACTTTTTTGATGATATTTTTTTAATATCTCGCGTAAATATCGTCTGATTTTGAAATGTTATACCTTTTTGAATTCGTACGGATCCCTACTATCAATTGGCATTCAAACAAATTAAAAATCGATGGGTTAAAAAAAGCTTTGGACCAAAAAACGATTCGTTTATGAAGGCAACCTTTTTTGATGATTTTTTGGCATATCTCGGCCAAATATTGTCGGATTTTGAAATCTTATACCATTTTTAAATCTTAAGGATCAGTACTATCGATTGGCATTAAAAAATTAAAAATCTAAATTTTGACCGAAATCAACAAAATGGCAAGGGGTTACATCACGTTTTTCCTCAAAATCGGGGTCGGTTCGAAAATCAAAACTTTTTTGATGATATTTTTTTAATATCTCGGGTAAATATCGTCTGATTTTGAAATGTTATACCTTTTTGAATTCGTACGGATCCCTACTATCAATTGGCATACAAACAAATTAAAAATCGAAGGGTTAAAAAAACTGTGGACCAAAAAACGATTCGTTTATGAAGGCAACCTTTTTTGATGATTTTTTGGCATATCTCGGCCAAATATTGTCAGATTTTGAAATCTTATACTACTTTTAAATCGTAAGGATCAGTACTATCGATTGGCATTAAAAAATTGAAAATCTAAATTTTGACCGAAATCAACAAAATGGCAAGGGGTTACATCACGTTTTTCCTCAAAATCGGGGTCGGTTCGAAAATCAAAACTTTTTTGATGATATTTTTTTAATATCTCGGGTAAATATCGTCTGATTTTGAAATGTTAAACCTTTTTGAATTCGTACGGATCCCTACTATCAATTGGCATTCAAACAAATTAAAAATCGATGGGTTAAAAAAAGCAGTGGACCAAAAAACGATTTGTTTATGAAGGCAACCTTTTTTGATGATTTGTTGGCATATCTCGGCCAATTATTGTCAGATTTTGAAATTTTATACCATTTTTAAATCTTAAGGATCAGTACTATCGATTGGCATTAAAAAATTGAAAATCTAAATTTTGACTGAAATCAACAAAATGGCAAGGGGTTACATCACGTTTTTCCTCAAAATCGGGGTCGGTTCGAAAATCAAAACTTTTTTGATGATATTTTTTTAATATCTCGGGTAAATATCGTCTGATTTTGAAATGTTATACCTTTTTGATTTCGTACGGATCCCTACCATCAATTGGCATTCAAACAAATTAAAAATCGATGGGTTGAAAAAAGCTGTGGACCAAAAAACGATTCGTTTATGAAGGCAACCTTTTTTGATGATTTTTTGGCATACTCGGCCAATTATTGTCAGATTTTGAAATTTTATACCATTTTTAAATCTTAAGGATCAGTACTATTGATTGGCATTAAAAAATTGAAAATCGTTTCGGTTCGAAAATCAAAACTTTTTTGATGATATTTTTTTAATATCTCGGGTAAATATCGTCTGATTTTGAAATGTTATACCTTTTTGAATTCGTACGGATCCCTACTATCAATTGGCATTCAAACAACTTAAAAATCGATGGGTTAAAAAAAGCTTTGGACCAAAAAACGATTCGTTTATGAAGGCAACCTTTTTTGATGATTTTTTGGCATATCTCGGCCAAATATTGTCAGATTTTGAAATCTTATACCATTTTTAAATCTTAAGGATCAGTACTATCGATTGGCATTAAAAAATTGAAAATCTAAATTTTGACCGAAATCAACAAAATGGCAAGGGGTTACATCACGTTTTTCCTCAAATCGGGGTCGGTTCGAAAATCAAAACTTTTTTGATGATATTTTGTTAATATCTCGGGTAAATATCGTCTGATTTTGAAATGTTATACCTTTTTGATTTCGTACGGATCCCTACCATCAATTGGCATTCAAACAAATTAAAAATCGATGGGTTGAAAAAAGCTGTGGACCAAAAAACGATTCGTTTATGAAGGCAACCTTTTTTGATGATTTTTTGGCATACTCGGCCAATTATTGTCAGATTTTGAAATTTTATACCATTTTTTAATCTTAAGGATCAGTACTATTGATTGGCATTAAAAAATTGAAAATCGGTTCGGTTCGAAAATCAAAACTTTTTTGATGATATTTTTTTAATATCTCGGGTAAATATCGTCTGATTTTGAAATGTTATACCTTTTTGAATTCGTACGGATCCCTACTATCAATTGGCATTCAAACAAATTAAAAATCGATGGGTTAAAAAAAGCTGTGGACCAAAAAACGATTCGTTTATGAAGGCAACCTTTTTTGATGATTTTTTGGCATATCTCGGCCAAATATTGTCAGATTTTGAAATCTTATACCATTTTTAAACCTTAAGGATCAGTACTATCGATTGGCATTAAAAAATTGAAAATTTAAATTTTGACTGAAATCAACAAAATGGCAAGGGGTTACATCACGTTTTTCCTCAAAATCGGGGTCGGTTCGAAAATCAAAACTTTTTTGATGATATTTTGTTAATATCTCGGGTAAATATCGTCTGATTTTGAAATGTTATACCTTTTTGATTTCGTACGGATCCCTACCATCAATTGGCATTCAAACAAATTAAAAATCGATGGGTTGAAAAAAGCTGTGGACCAAAAAACGATTCGTTTATGAAGGCAACCTTTTTTGATGATTTTTTGGCATACTCGGCCAATTATTGTCAGATTTTGAAATTTTATACCATTTTTAAATCTTAAGGATCAGTACTATTGATTGGCATAAAAAAATTGAAAATCGGTTCGGTTCGAAAATCAAAACTTTTTTGATGATATTTTTTAATATCTCGGGTAAATATCGTCTGATTTTGAAATGTTATACCTTTTTGAATTCGTACGGATCCCTACTATCAATTGACATTCAAACAAATTAAAAATCGATGGGTGAAAAAAAGCTGTGGACCAAAAAACGATTCGTTTATGAAGGCAACCTTTTTTGATGATTTTTTGGCATATCTCGGCCAAATATTGTCAGATTTTGAAATTTTATACCATTTTTAAATCGTAAGGATCATTACTATCGATTGGCATTAAAAAGTTGAAAATCTAAATTTTGACCGAAATCAACAAAATGGCAAGGGGTTACATCACGTTTTTCCTCAAAATCGGGGTCGGTTCGAAAATCAAAACTTTTTTGATAATATTTTTTTAATATCTCGGGTAAATATCGTCTGATTTTGAAATGTTATACCTTTTTGAATTCGTACGGATCCCTACTATCAATTGGCATTCAAACAAATTAAAAATCGATGGGTTAAAAAAACTGTGGACCAAAAAACGATTTGTTTATGAAGGCAACCTTTTTTGATGATTTGTTGGCATATCTCGGCCAATTATTGTCAGATTTTGAAATTTTATACCATTTTTAAATCTTAAGGATCAGTACTATCGATTGGCATTAAAAAATTGAAAATCTAAATTTTGACCGAAATCAAAAAAATGGCAAGGGGTTACATCACGTTTTTCCTCAAAATCGGGGTCGGTTCGAAAATCAAAACTTTTTTGATGATATTTTTTTAATATCTCGGGTAAATATCGTCTGATTTTGAAATGTTAAACCGTTTTGAATTCGTACGGATCCCTACTATCAATTGGCATTCAAACAAATTAAAAATCGATGGGTTAAAAAAAGCTTTGGACCAAAAAACGATTCGTTTATGAAGGCAACCTTTTTTGATGATTTTTTGGCATATCTCGGCCAAATATTGTCAGATTTTGAAATCTTATACCATTTTTAAATCTTAAGGATCAGTACTATCGATTGGCATTAAAAAATTGAAAATCTAAATTTTGACCGAAATCAACAAAATGGCAAGGGGTTACATCACGTTTTTCCTCAAAATCGGGGTCGGTTCGAAAATCAAAACTTTTTTGATAATATTTTTTTAATATCTCGGGTAAATATCGTCTGATTTTGAAATGTTATACCTTTTTGAATTCGTACGGATCCCTACTATCAATTGGCATTCAAACAAATTAAAAATCGATGGGTTAAAAAAACTGTGGACCAAAAAACGATTTGTTTATGAAGGCAACCTTTTTTGATGATTTGTTGGCATATCTCGGCCAATTATTGTCAGATTTTGAAATTTTATACCATTTTTAAATCTTAAGGATCAGTACTATCGATTGGCATTAAAAAATTGAAAATCTAAATTTTGACCGAAATCAAAAAAATGGCAAGGGGTTACATCACGTTTTTCCTCAAAATCGGGGTCGGTTCGAAAATCAAAACTTTTTTGATGATATTTTTTTAATATCTCGGGTAAATATCGTCTGATTTTGAAATGTTAAACCGTTTTGAATTCGTACGGATCCCTACTATCAATTGGCATTCAAACAAATTAAAAATCGATGGGTTAAAAAAAGCTTTGGACCAAAAAACGATTCGTTTATGAAGGCAACCTTTTTTGATGATTTTTTGGCATATCTCGGCCAAATATTGTCAGATTTTGAAATCTTATACCATTTTTAAATCTTAAGGATCAGTACTATCGATTGGCATTAAAAAATTGAAAATCTAAATTTTGACCGAAATCAACAAAATGGCAAGGGGTTACATCACGTTTTTCCTCAAATCGGGGTCGGTTCGAAAATCAAAACTTTTTTGATGATATTTTGTTAATATCTCGGGTAAATATCGTCTGATTTTGAAATGTTATACCTTTTTGATTTCGTACGGATCCCTACCATCAATTGGCATTCAAACAAATTAAAAATCGATGGGTTGAAAAAAGCTGTGGACCAAAAAACGATTCGTTTATGAAGGCAACCTTTTTTGATGATTTTTTGGCATACTCGGCCAATTATTGTCAGATTTTGAAATTTTATACCATTTTTTAATCTTAAGGATCAGTACTATTGATTGGCATTAAAAAATTGAAAATCGGTTCGGTTCGAAAATCAAAACTTTTTTGATGATATTTTTTTAATATCTCGGGTAAATATCGTCTGATTTTGAAATGTTATACCTTTTTGAATTCGTACGGATCCCTACTATCAATTGGCATTCAAACAAATTAAAAATCGATGGGTTAAAAAAAGCTGTGGACCAAAAAACGATTCGTTTATGAAGGCAACCTTTTTTGATGATTTTTTGGCATATCTCGGCCAAATATTGTCAGATTTTGAAATCTTATACCATTTTTAAACCTTAAGGATCAGTACTATCGATTGGCATTAAAAAATTGAAAATTTAAATTTTGACTGAAATCAACAAAATGGCAAGGGGTTACATCACGTTTTTCCTCAAAATCGGGGTCGGTTCGAAAATCAAAACTTTTTTGATGATATTTTGTTAATATCTCGGGTAAATATCGTCTGATTTTGAAATGTTATACCTTTTTGATTTCGTACGGATCCCTACCATCAATTGGCATTCAAACAAATTAAAAATCGATGGGTTGAAAAAAGCTGTGGACCAAAAAACGATTCGTTTATGAAGGCAACCTTTTTTGATGATTTTTTGGCATACTCGGCCAATTATTGTCAGATTTTGAAATTTTATACCATTTTTAAATCTTAAGGATCAGTACTATTGATTGGCATAAAAAAATTGAAAATCGGTTCGGTTCGAAAATCAAAACTTTTTTGATGATATTTTTTAATATCTCGGGTAAATATCGTCTGATTTTGAAATGTTATACCTTTTTGAATTCGTACGGATCCCTACTATCAATTGACATTCAAACAAATTAAAAATCGATGGGTGAAAAAAAGCTGTGGACCAAAAAACGATTCGTTTATGAAGGCAACCTTTTTTGATGATTTTTTGGCATATCTCGGCCAAATATTGTCAGATTTTGAAATTTTATACCATTTTTAAATCGTAAGGATCATTACTATCGATTGGCATTAAA
This sequence comes from Drosophila montana, assembly GCF_035044405.1. NCBI lineage: Eukaryota > Metazoa > Arthropoda > Insecta > Diptera > Drosophilidae > Drosophila > Drosophila montana. The sequence goes on from NW_026998001.1 coordinate 142,280, forward strand.
AAGTTGAAAATCTAAATTTTGACCGAAATCAACAAAATGGCAAGGGGTTACATCACGTTTTTCCTCAAAATCGGGGTCGGTTCGAAAATCAAAACTTTTTTGATAATATTTTTTTAATATCTCGGGTAAATATCGTCTGATTTTGAAATGTTATACCTTTTTGAATTCGTACGGATCCCTACTATCAATTGGCATTCAAACAAATTAAAAATCGATGGGTTAAAAAAACTGTGGACCAAAAAACGATTTGTTTATGAAGGCAACCTTTTTTGATGATTTGTTGGCATATCTCGGCCAATTATTGTCAGATTTTGAAATTTTATACCATTTTTAAATCTTAAGGATCAGTACTATCGATTGGCATTAAAAAATTGAAAATCTAAATTTTGACCGAAATCAAAAAAATGGCAAGGGGTTACATCACGTTTTTCCTCAAAATCGGGGTCGGTTCGAAAATCAAAACTTTTTTGATGATATTTTTTTAATATCTCGGGTAAATATCGTCTGATTTTGAAATGTTAAACCGTTTTGAATTCGTACGGATCCCTACTATCAATTGGCATTCAAACAAATTAAAAATCGATGGGTTAAAAAAAGCTGTGGACCAAAAAACGATTCGTTTATGAAGGCAACCTTTTTTGATGATTTTTTGGCATATCTCGGCCAAATATTGTCAGATTTTGAAATCTTATACCATTTTTAAATCGTAACGATCAGTACTATCGATTGGCATTAAAAAATTGAAAATCTAAATTTTGACCGAAATCAACAAAATGGCAAGGGGTTACATCACGTTTTTCCTCAAAATCGGGGTCGGTTCGAAAATCAAAACTTTTTTGATGATATTTTTTTAATATCTCGGGTAAATATCGTCTGATTTTGAAATGTTATACCTTTTTGATTTCGTACGGATCCCTACCATCAATTGGCATTCAAACAAATTAAAAATCGATGGGTTGAAAAAAGCTGTGGACCAAAAAACGATTCGTTTATGAAGGCAACCTTTTTTGATGATTTTTTGGCATACTCGGCCAATTATTGTCAGATTTTGAAGTTTTATACCATTTTTAAATCTTAAGGATCAGTACTATTGATTGGCATTAAAAAATTTAAAATCGGTTCGGTTCGAAAATCAAAACGTTTTTGATGATATTTTTTAAATATCTCGGGTAAATATCGTCTGATTTTGATATGTTATACCTTTTTGAATTCGTACGGATCCCAACTATCAATTGGCATTCAAACAAATTAAAAATCGATGGGTTAAAAAAACTGTGGACCAAAAAACGATTTGTTTATGAAGGCAACCTTTTTTGATGATTTGTTGGCATATCTCGGCCAATTATTGTCAGATTTTGAAATTTTATACCATTTTTAAATCTTAAGGATCAGTACTATCGATTGGCATTAAAAAATTGAAAATCTAAATTTTGACTGAAATCAACAAAATGGCAAGGGGTTACATCACGTTTTTCCTCAAAATCGGGGTCGGTTCGAAAATCAAAACTTTTTTGATGATATTTTTTTAATATCTCGGGTAAATATCGTCTGATTTTGAAATGTTATACCTTTTTGATTTCGTACGGATCCCTACTATCAATTAGCATTCAAACAAATTAAAAATCGATGGGTTAAAAAAGCTGTGGACCAAAAAACGATTCGTTTATGAAGGCAACCTTTTTTGATGATTTTTTGGCATACTCGGCCAATTATTGTCAGATTTTGAAATTTTATACCATTTTTTAATCTTAAGGATCAGTACTATCGATTGGCATTAAAAAATAGATAATCTAAATTTTGACCGAAATCAACAAAATGGCAAGGGGTTACATCACGTTTTTCCTCAAAATCGGGGTCGGTTCGAAAATCAAAACTTTTTTGATGATATTTTTTTAATATCTCGCGTAAATATCGTCTGATTTTGAAATGTTATACCTTTTTGAATTCGTACGGATCCCTACTATCAATTGGCATCCAAACAAATTAAAAATCTATGGGTTAAAGAAAGCTGTGGACCAAAAAACGATTCGTTTGTGAAGGCAACCTTTTTTGATGATTTTTTGGCATATCTCGGCCAATTATTGTCAGATTTTGAAATTTTATACCATTTTTAAATCGTAACGATCAGTACTATCGATTGGCATTAAAAAATTGAAAATCTAAATTTTGACCGAAATCAACAAATGGCAAGGGGTTACATCACGTTTTTCCTCAAAATCGGGGTCGGTTCGAAAATCAAAACTTTTTTGATGATATTTTTTTAATATCTCGGGTAAATATCGTCTGATTTTGAAATGTTATACCGTTTTGAATTCGTACGGATCCCTACTATCAATTGGCATTCAAACAAATTAAAAATCGATGGGTTAAAAAAAGCTGTGGACCAAAAAACGATTCGTTTATGAAGGCAACCTTTTTTGATGATTTTTTGGCATATCTCGGCCAAATATTGTCAGATTTTGAAATTTTATACCATTTTTAAATCGTAACGATCAGTACTATCGATTGGCATTAAAAAATTGAAAATCTAAATTTTGACCGAAATCAACAAATGGCAAGGGGTTACATCACGTTTTTCCTCAAAATCGGGGTCGGTTCGAAAATCAAAACTTTTTTGATGATATTTTTTTAATATCTCGGGTAAATATCGTCTGATTTTGAAATGTTATACCTTTTTGATTTCGTACGGATCCCTACCATCAATTGGCATTCAAACAAATTAAAAATCGATGGGTTGAAAAAAGCTGTGGACCAAAAAACGATTCGTTTATGAAGGCAACCTTTTTTGATGATTTTTTGGCATACTCGGCCAATTATTGTCAGATTTTGAAATCTTATACCATTTTTAAATCTTAAGGATCAGTACTATCGATTGGCATTAAAAAATTGATAATCTAAATTTTGACCGAAATCAACAAAATGGCAAGGGGTTACATCACGTTTTTCCTCAAAATCGGGGTCGGTTCGAAAATCAAAACTTTTTTGATGATATTTTTTTAATATCTCGGGTAAATATCGTCTGATTTTGAAATGTTATACCTTTTTGAATTCGTACGGATCCCTACTATCAATTGGCATTCAAACAAATTAAAAATCGATGGGTTAAAAAAAGCTGTGGACCAAAAAACGATTCGTTTATGAAGGCAACCTTTTTTGATGATTTTTTGGCATATCTCGGCCAAATATTGTCAGATTTTGAAATCTTATACCATTTTTAAACCTTAAGGATCAGTACTATCGATTGGCATTAAAAAATTGAAAATTTAAATTTTGACTGAAATCAACAAAATGGCAAGGGGTTACATCACGTTTTTCCTCAAAATCGGGGTCGGTTCGAAAATCAAAACTTTTTTGATGATATTTTGTTAATATCTCGGGTAAATATCGTCTGATTTTGAAATGTTATACCTTTTTGATTTCGTACGGATCCCTACCATCAATTGGCATTCAAACAAATTAAAAATCGATGGGTTGAAAAAAGCTGTGGACCAAAAAACGATTCGTTTATGAAGGCAACCTTTTTTGATGATTTTTTGGCATACTCGGCCAATTATTGTCAGATTTTGAAATTTTATACCATTTTTAAATCTTAAGGATCAGTACTATTGATTGGCATAAAAAAATTGAAAATCGGTTCGGTTCGAAAATCAAAACTTTTTTGATGATATTTTTTAATATCTCGGGTAAATATCGTCTGATTTTGAAATGTTATACCTTTTTGAATTCGTACGGATCCCTACTATCAATTGACATTCAAACAAATTAAAAATCGATGGGTTAAAAAAACTGTGGACCAAAAAACGATTTGTTTATGAAGGCAACCTTTTTTGATGATTTGTTGGCATATCTCGGCCAATTATTGTCAGATTTTGAAATTTTATACCATTTTTAAATCTTAAGGATCAGTACTATCGATTGGCATTAAAAAATTGAAAATCTAAATTTTGACCGAAATCAAAAAAATGGCAAGGGGTTACATCACGTTTTTCCTCAAAATCGGGGTCGGTTCGAAAATCAAAACTTTTTTGATGATATTTTTTTAATATCTCGGGTAAATATCGTCTGATTTTGAAATGTTAAACCGTTTTGAATTCGTACGGATCCCTACTATCAATTGGCATTCAAACAAATTAAAAATCGATGGGTTGAAAAAAGCTGTGGACCAAAAAACGATTCGTTTATGAAGGCAACCTTTTTTGATGATTTTTTGGCATATCTCGGCCAAATATTGTCAGATTTTGAAATCTTATACCATTTTTAAATCGTAACGATCAGTACTATCGATTGGCATTAAAAAATTGAAAATCTAAATTTTGACCGAAATCAACAAAATGGCAAGGGGTTACATCACGTTTTTCCTCAAAATCGGGGTCGGTTCGAAAATCAAAACTTTTTTGATGATATTTTTTTAATATCTCGGGTAAATATCGTCTGATTTTGAAATGTTATACCTTTTTGATTTCGTACGGATCCCTACCATCAATTGGCATTCAAACAAATTAAAAATCGATGGGTTGAAAAAAGCTGTGGACCAAAAAACGATTCGTTTATGAAGGCAACCTTTTTTGATGATTTTTTGGCATACTCGGCCAATTATTGTCAGATTTTGAAGTTTTATACCATTTTTAAATCTTAAGGATCAGTACTATTGATTGGCATTAAAAAATTTAAAATCGGTTCGGTTCGAAAATCAAAACGTTTTTGATGATATTTTTTAAATATCTCGGGTAAATATCGTCTGATTTTGATATGTTATACCTTTTTGAATTCGTACGGATCCCAACTATCAATTGGCATTCAAACAAATTAAAAATCGATGGGTTAAAAAAACTGTGGACCAAAAAACGATTTGTTTATGAAGGCAACCTTTTTTGATGATTTGTTGGCATATCTCGGCCAATTATTGTCAGATTTTGAAATTTTATACCATTTTTAAATCTTAAGGATCAGTACTATCGATTGGCATTAAAAAATTGAAAATCTAAATTTTGACTGAAATCAACAAAATGGCAAGGGGTTACATCACGTTTTTCCTCAAAATCGGGGTCGGTTCGAAAATCAAAACTTTTTTGATGATATTTTTTTAATATCTCGGGTAAATATCGTCTGATTTTGAAATGTTATACCTTTTTGATTTCGTACGGATCCCTACTATCAATTAGCATTCAAACAAATTAAAAATCGATGGGTTAAAAAAGCTGTGGACCAAAAAACGATTCGTTTATGAAGGCAACCTTTTTTGATGATTTTTTGGCATACTCGGCCAATTATTGTCAGATTTTGAAATTTTATACCATTTTTTAATCGTAAGGATCAGTACTATCGATTGGCATTAAAAAATAGATAATCTAAATTTTGACCGAAATCAACAAAATGGCAAGGGGTTACATCACGTTTTTCCTCAAAATCGGGGTCGGTTCGAAAATCAAAACTTTTTTGATGATATTTTTTTAATATCTCGCGTAAATATCGTCTGATTTTGAAATGTTATACCTTTTTGAATTCGTACGGATCCCTACTATCAATTGGCATCCAAACAAATTAAAAATCTATGGGTTAAAGAAAGCTGTGGACCAAAAAACGATTCGTTTGTGAAGGCAACCTTTTTTGATGATTTTTTGGCATATCTCGGCCAATTATTGTCAGATTTTGAAATTTTATACCATTTTTAAATCGTAACGATCAGTACTATCGATTGGCATTAAAAAATTGAAAATCTAAATTTTGACCGAAATCAACAAATGGCAAGGGGTTACATCACGTTTTTCCTCAAAATCGGGGTCGGTTCGAAAATCAAAACTTTTTTGATGATATTTTTTTAATATCTCGGGTAAATATCGTCTGATTTTGAAATGTTATACCGTTTTGAATTCGTACGGATCCCTACTATCAATTGGCATTCAAACAAATTAAAAATCGATGGGTTAAAAAAAGCTGTGGACCAAAAAACGATTCGTTTATGAAGGCAACCTTTTTTGATGATTTTTTGGCATATCTCGGCCAAATATTGTCAGATTTTGAAATCTTATACCATTTTTAAATCGTAACGATCAGTACTATCGATTGGCATTAAAAAATTGAAAATCTAAATTTTGACCGAAATCAACAAAATGGCAAGGGGTTACATCACGTTTTTCCTCAAAATCGGGGTCGGTTCGAAAATCAAAACTTTTTTGATGATATTTTTTTAATATCTCGGGTAAATATCGTCTGATTTTGAAATGTTATACCTTTTTGATTTCGTACGGATCCCTACCATCAATTGGCATTCAAACAAATTAAAAATCGATGGGTTGAAAAAAGCTGTGGACCAAAAAACGATTCGTTTATGAAGGCAACCTTTTTTGATGATTTTTTGGCATACTCGGCCAATTATTGTCAGATTTTGAAATCTTATACCATTTTTAAATCTTAAGGATCAGTACTATCGATTGGCATTAAAAAATTGATAATCTAAATTTTGACCGAAATCAACAAAATGGCAAGGGGTTACATCACGTTTTTCCTCAAAATCGGGGTCGGTTCGAAAATCAAAACTTTTTTGATGATATTTTTTTAATATCTCGGGTAAATATCGTCTGATTTTGAAATGTTATACCTTTTTGAATTCGTACGGATCCCTACTATCAATTGGCATTCAAACAAATTAAAAATCGATGGGTAAAAAAAAGCTGTGGACCAAAAAACGATTCGTTTATGAAGGCAACCTTTTTTGATGATTTTTTGGCATACTCGGCCAATTATTGTCAGATTTTGAAATTTTATACCATTTTTAAATCGTAAGGATCAGTACTATCGATTGGCATTAAAAAATTGAAAATCTAAATTTTGACCGAAATCAACAAAATGGCAAGGGGTTACATCACGTTTTTCCTCAAAATCGGGGTCGGTTCGAAAATCAAAACTTTTTTGATGATATTTTTTTAATATCTCGGGTAAATATCGTCTGATTTTAAAATGTTATACCTTTTTGAATTCGTACTGATCCCTACTATCAATTGGCATTCAAACAACTTAAAAATCGATGGGTTAAAAAAAGCTGTGGACCAAAAAACGATTCGTTTATGAAGGCAACCTTTTTTGATGATTTTTTGGCATATCTCGGCCAATTATTGTCAGATTTTGAAATTTTATACCATTTTTAAATTGTAAGGATCAGTACTATCGATTGGCATTAAAAAATTGAAAATCTAAATTTTGACCGAAATCAACAAAATGGCAAGGGGTTACATCACGTTTTTCCTCAAAATCGGGGTCGGTTCGAAAATCAAAACTTTTTTGATGATATTTTTTTAATATCTCGGGTAAATATCGTCTGATTTTGAAATGTTATACCTTTTTGAATTCGTACGGATCCCTACTATCAATTGGCATTCAAACAACTTAAAAATCGATGGGTTAAAAAAAGCTGTGGACCAAAAAACGATTCGTTTATGAAGGCAACCTTTTTTGATGATTTTTTGGCATATCTCGGCCAATTATTGTCAGATTTTGAAATTTTATACCATTTTTAAATCGTAAGGATCAGTACTATCGATTGGCATTAAAAAATTGAAAATCTAAATTTTGACCGAAATCAACAAAATGGCAAGGGGTTACATCACGTTTTTCCTCAAAATCGGGGTCGTTTCGAAAATCAAAACTTTTTTGATGATATTTTTTTAATATCTCGGGTAAATATCGTCTGATTTTGAAATGTTATACCTTTTTGAATTCGTACGGATCCCTACTATCAATTGGCATTCAAACAAATTAAAAATCGATGGGTTAAAAAAAGCTGTGGACCAAAAAACGATTCGTTTATGAAGGCAACCTTTTTTGATGATTTTTTGGCATATCTCGGCCAAATATTGTCGGATTTTGAAATTTTATACCATTTTTAAATCTTAAGGATCAGTACTATCGATTGGCATTAAAAAATTGAAAATCTAAATTTTGACCGAAATCAACAAAATGGCAAGGGGTTACATCACGTTTTTCCTCAAAATCGGGGTCGGTTCGAAAATCAAAACTTTTTTGATGATATTTTTTTAATATCTCGGGTAAAAATCGTCTGATTTTGAAATGTTATACCTTTTTGAATTCGTACGGATCCCTACTATCAATTGGCATTCAAACAAATTAAAAATCGATGGGTTAAAAAAAGCTGTGGACCAAAAAACGATTCGTTTATGAAGGCAACCTTTTTTGATGATTTTTTGGCATTTCTCGGCCAAATATTGTCAGATTTTGAAATTTTATACCATTTTTAAATCGTAAGGATCAGTACTATCGATTGGCATAAAAAATTTAAAATCTAAATTTTGACCGAAATCAACAAAATGGCAAGGGGTTACATCACGTTTTTCCTCAAAACCGGGGTCGGTTCGAAAATCAAAACCTTTTTTGATGACATTTTTTTAATATCTCATGTAAATTTCGACTGATTTTGAAATGTTATACCTTTTTGATTTCGTACGGATCCCTACTATCAATTGGCATTCAAACAAATTAAAAATCGATGGGTTAAAAAAAGCAGTGGACCAAAAAACGATTCGTTTATGAAGGCAACCTTTTTTGATGATTTTTTGGCATATCTCAGCCAATTATTGTCAGATTTTGAAATTTTATACCATTTTTAAATCGTTGGGATCAGTACTATCGATTGGCATTAAAAAATTGAAAATCTAAATTTTGACCGAAATCAACAAAATGACAAGGGGTTACATCACGTTTTTCCTCAAAATCGGGGTCGGTTCGAAAATCAAAACTTTTTTGATGATATTTTTTTAATATCTCGGGTAAATATCGTCTGATTTTGAAATGTTATACCTTTTTGAATTCGTGCGGATCCCTACTATCAATTGGCATTCAAACAAATTAAAAATCGATGGGTTAAAAATAGCAGTGGACCAAAAAACGATTCGTTTATGAAGGCAACCTTTTTTGATGATTTTTTGGCATATCTCGGCCAATTATTGTCCGATTTTCAATTTTTATACTATTTTTAAATCGTAAGGATCCGTACTATCGATTGGCATTAAAAACTTGAAAATATAAATTTTGACCGAAATCAACAAAATGGCAAGGGGTTACATCACGTTTTTCCTCAAAATCGGGGTCGGTTCGAAAATCAAAACTTTTTTGATGATATTTTTTTAATATCTCGGGTAAATATCGACTGATTTTGAAATGTTATACCTTTTTGAATTCGTACGGATCCCTACTATCGATTGTCTGTCAATATCGGAGGCTTACATCAAAGTTTTATAAGAGGGTTCAGGGTATCCCCCAATCGGGAGCTCCCGACTAGAGCCTCTTACTCCTTTTATATTCTAACGTTGCCTTTAACTAATATGACTATTAAAATTCAGCATATAGTTTATTTTGACAAGCAGTTAAGTTTGTGATCAAATGATGTGACACGTTCGCAGAATTAGCTCAAACTAAAAATTAAACTTGGGCTTACAATTGTGACCCTTAACCCCAGTTTTAGTTTTCTTGCTATTGTTGTTGTTGCTTTGTTGTTAATAGCTTAATTAAGCGGCGTTTATGTAAACACGGCGCATAGCTTGAATTATGTTCCCATGAACTGCGCTGACTTGACGCCCACGCGCAACCTTAGACAACAACAACAGCAACAACAACGAGAACAACAACAACAACAGCAGAGGCAATTGTGGCCACACGCCACAAGTCTTGAGTTTTGTCTGCTGTTGCAAGTAGTCCACCCAGTGGCAGCACATTTGAACCTGCCGCCGGTTGTGGCAGCAACTGTTCGCAGCTCCAAGTTGATTAATATCATCAGTCGCCGGCTCTGGCTGCGGGTGGAGCCGTTAATGCTGCTACAGTCCGCCCCCCCCCCCCTCGCCCCTAGTCTAAAAGAGTTATTGTTAATGTTCATGACAGCTCGTGAATATGCTATTTAACGCCCGATTAAAGACCGCCCAGCGTCTACTTTTGCATGCGGCGATGCTCCTCCTCTCTCCTTTGTTTGTTTACTTCGCTTTGCCGGCTAATTAGTTGCACTCCATTATGCCGATTGGCTCTGGCCTGGCTCTGGCTCAGGCTCTGGCTCTGGCTCTGACTCGGGCTGCGTTGCCTTGGGCAACATGCGAGACTCAATCCATGCATGAAATATCACGCCAATTACGGGCCACAGCTCGAGTTAAGCTGAGAGCTTGGTCGGAGTCCAGTCCGCAGTCTCGACAGCTCGCACAGTGGCTGCTGTAAGCGTGCGCCGCAAATTGAATCAATTAAATAACAAAAAGCAATACACCCAAATTGATTAACTCGCTCAGCCACAAACTATAAATACTCTAACAAAACAAGTAGCCTATAATGAACCGACAAACGATTAACAAAAGTAATTTTATTTTGGGCAAACTCGCGATACACTCACTTTCAGATATGAATATATCAGATGTTCGAAGAGTAAAAATTAAATGAAGAATATCACGGTATAAAAAGAAAGATATAGAAATTATATCAGCTCTTAAATATAGCTTATAATAGAGAATAACATAGATTTCAAGAAAGCAACAGAAAGTTATCTTGCTCAGCTCTTAAAATTAGCTAAGAAAAACTTGAGATAGATAATACTTGAAATTTAGAAGAAAAATAAATGAGATTGCAGTGAAAAACTTTGTTAAATTAGGGAAATGTTTTCTATGCAGAAACTAAACAAACTAACTTTTAAACATATAATTTTAAACCATTAAAAATTGTTCTCAGCTCTAGGATAATAATTTTTAAACTAAGATAAAGAAACTTGAAGGGAATCAATAAATAAAATTTAAATAATATATATTTTTATAATTCGTTGTTAATATTAGGTTAGTAAGAAGACAAAACACACAGCATTATATTCTTTTAATTATTGTTGTTTTATGTTCAATCATGAGTTAAAAGCGTATTATATTAGTATTAAATATAATTTATTGTTATATATGACGAGTTATAGACATATAGAGGCAGATTCCATTATAGGTTACCAACTGAACAACTCAGTCGTTATGCTGTATAGCTCCAATAGGGTATTAACAACCCACAGTTTAAACAACAACAACAACGAAGAAAAAACTGTAAGCCGTCAACGTTAAGTGATTTTCGTCAATTATGTTTTACGTCTGTGCGTCTCATTAAACATTTATAAGATTGATTGGCGAGGAGGAGGGAACTATTATCATTATTATGATGTCATAAACGTGTGTGTGATGTTATGTGAAACTTATCTCTCTCTCTCTCTCTATCTCTCTTCTTACAGATGTCTCGTTATCGCTTGTTGACACAGCTGCCCAGGCTCGTGCTGCTGCTGGTCGCACTGCAGCCAATCCAAGCTGAGCCGGCAGGCTACCACTACGATCGCCCTGGCACGGCTCCATCGGCGCCCAGCGGGCCCGACACGTCCATCTATACGGGCCATCATTTTGCGCCGCTGCCCACGGTGCAGCCGCTGCCGCCGGTGCCGGCGCTGCCGCCGCTGCCCACAGCGCATGTGCCCATTCCCAGGAGTCGGCCGCAGCCCACCGGCAGCATTCTAAGCCGTTATCTGCCGGCGCAGCCAGCTGCTCCGATTGTGAGCAGCTACTCGTCACCGTCCTTTGGCTCGCCGCAGTCCTCCATCAGCTACCATGGTCAGGCGGGGCATTTTGGACAGCAGTCGGCGCCGCAATTGCTGCAGCAGCCCATCCATGTGCCCAGTGCTCCGGCTGCTGCACAGCCGCTGCGCATTCCGTATGGCAAGCAGGCGCTCTTCGCGCCGGGCGAGTCGTATGTGGCCAATGGACGCCAGCTGAAGCAGTACGCGGTCATCGAGATTATCGACAACGACATCAACGACAATCCGGCGCCGTTCCTCAGCTCCGGCTTCTTCGATCGCTATCGGGCGCATTTGGGTGCCACCGGCACCGGCGCCACGGGCAGCGGCCTCCAGCTGGACTCGCGCGCCAATGCCTTGATCCTGGAGCAGCAGGCGCTGAGCCTGCAGCCGCGTTCGCAGAACCAGAATCAGGGTCAGACCGATGCCATTGCCTTGGGCTCCGGTGGCCTGGGCTATATTCGTCTGCCCAATGGCAATGTGTATCTGGGCTCCGGCTCTCTGGGCTATATCAGTGGCCAGCAGCGTGTCGCCTCCGTTCTGGATGCACGCACCCGGTCCGAGTCCACCTCGGATGCGCTGCACTTCGGTCACGGACCGTTGGGTGGTGCGGATAACTTTTTGAGATTTAAATGAGAATTTATAAATTGTTTATTGTATATATTTAAATAAAACAAAACAATTTTATTGTGTAGTTTTTAAGCTTCTTTAAATATCACTTTACACATAATTGCAAGCATTTTGTATGTTATCCTATGCGCACCGCTGAATGTTCACAAAATAAATGCATTGAAAATGGATAAAGAGATGTGTTTTTATTAAATTTACTGCTTGGGAATAGTTTTGTTTCGCAGCTGCTACTGAATCAACTTAATCTGCAAATAACGAACAACAAATTGATTTGAACAGATTCAAATATTCATTCTGCGCGCCTTTAAGTTTTGCAGTTTTCAACACTGGCTTATCGATATATCAGCTCAGCTAAACAACAGTGTCATTTTGAGTTTAACAGAACTTCATTTTCTGCGTAGTTAATCTCAATTTACACGACCAATTGCTTGTCGGGTAAAAACTAATAATGAAAGGCAGTCTCCTGCTTTTTAGTAAAATAAATTTTAACATAGCAAAAATCACGTTCCACTTTTGAATACAATGGTAACAGCTGTTATTTGAACCCGCGAACGAAACAGCTGATGTCCAGACCTGCCAACCTATTACTCGCACAACATGTTGCTAAAGTGCTTGTAATACACATGTTGCTTTGCAACATTTTCTATCGATATACTCGACACACACATACTATCGACTTGGGCTAGGTGGAAGTATTCTTCTTCGAAATTCGTGCGGTGCGGTTGTGCGCGTCGGATTAAAAGGCCAAATGAGCGTTTTACCAATTTTTTAAAACACCAAACACGCGCAACACTGCAGACTTCGCGAAACACGCTAAAAGCAAAAGTGAACAGCAAAACACGGTTAATACAATTTCGACAAGACGCGCAAAGCTGTTCACCAGTTTTTGTAAAACAGCTGCAAATAAGTTCAACTAAGTGAAACAAATAGTTTCGAAAAAAAAAACAGTTGGATGCTGTGTAAAAAGCAACAAAACGAAGACAATAATCTCGTATATGCGTCTTATGCTGTGTCTGTGTGCGCCCTAAAAGTGTGCGATTGTATGCGTGTGCGTGTGTGGTCCAGTTTTGTGTATAACAAAAAGATTTTTGCGCTGGGTGTCCTTTGAAGGTGCTACAAAGGTTGTATATGTATTGTGCAAAAGCTGAGCTGCAGCAGCGTCAGCGCAGGATAACGCATTAGTCATCAGCAAATACAGCAGCAGAGCAGCGGGCAGCGCAGCCAGCGCATCCTGTCTGTTAGTGCCGGTTCGCACACAAACAAAAAAAAAGCAATAAAAACAACAAAAAAAGCTTCAGCACTAACAGCAACAACAACAACAACGACAACAACTTGTTCTCCATGCATCGTTTAACCCCTGCGTGCGTGTAACAGCAACAACAACAACAACAACCAAAAGAACGCAGGCAAAAGGAATTGAGAATGGAGCGTAAATTCACGCGCGGCTTGAATAAGCCGGGCATGGCCGCACAGCTGAGAGAGAGCGTCTCTCAGGTGGTGCGTGAGAGCGCCGTTTTGGTAAGTTGACTTTTTCAGTTTTTTTTGCCGTTTGTTGTTACTGCATTTGCATTGGTTTCCCTTCGTGTTTTGTTCCCTATTTTCTAGCCTTGGTGCCTCTATGCTGTGGGTGTGTCCCGTTGCATGTCAGCCCATTGCCGTTGTTATTGTTGTTGTTGTATGCAGTTAAAATAATAGCTGTAAATTTATACGATTATTTTGTATACATTTTTCGAGCAGTCTTCAATGTTTTATTTGTTCCTTCACATTCCATGTTCGCTTTCCGCTCGTGTTGCAATGCATCGTATTTTTGTCAGTTTTGGCCAGTGCTGCCAAACTTTTCAGTTGCAAAAAAAGCTAGTTTCAAGAGGAAATGATTTACAATAAAAAACTTAATTTTGTATTAAAAATTTTTAAAAATATGTTTAATATTTACTTATGTTACAATCTCATCTAATTTTGTGAATAGTTAAGGTTCAAAAGTATTGATAGTTTTACTTTAAAAGGCTAAATTTTATGGTAAGCATTTGGCAACACTGGTTTTGGCAAACATCCAAAATGTTTGACTTCTGCGTTGTCCAATCATATTTCTCGTTCTCTCTCTCTCTATCTCTCTCTGTGTCTCGCAGCTAAACAAATTTTTCGGCACATTTTTAATTTTATTTGATGACGTTTGTGAAATGCTTTGCAAGTCAAATTAAGCTGAAAACCAATGTTGCATAAGCAACAACAACTGAAATAGCAACAACTGACAAGGGAGGGCCCTACAGACACGTTGACTTCTCAACTTGTTCTTGTCATCGCAAGTTTACTCAGTTGTTGTTGTTCTCTCTCTCCCTCTCTCTCTCTCTCTCTCTAATAATAATCTTAGGGGGCTAGCAGCTGCCAAGGCCGTGAGATTTGAAATACCGCAACTTCCAGTTTTGTTTACATACAAGTTTGAAAAAAAAAAATAATGATAATGATGTGTTTGCCTTAAACAGCACAGTAAAGCTTCCCTAAAGGGAACACTCAGCAAGAACCAACAAAAATGCACTTTGTAATAAATTACATATATAAGAAGAATCTCCATTTATATGGCTATAATATAGTGTACCATAATGCATACTGGGCTCAACTCTGATGGGCTTGCTTTTATGACTGGTAATGACGTTTTTATTGCCAATTGGAATCCGTTTTAAAGATTTCAACATGAACAAATGACCATTTCTTTCATTTCTGTAAATTGGTTAGTTTTTGCAACAAGTTTACTTTGACTATTGTAGCTTTAATTAATCACCTTCCAATTCTTTAGTTAATTTTGTTAATTCAATGACTGATTAGCTCGTTGACACATACAAATCGAATATATTCCGTTGCAGTCTTCGTTTTTGCAGCGAGGCTTTCTATACGTGTATTAGATGGAAAAAAAACCTTTTAAGTTGGGATTGAAAAATAATACTGTAAATAATAACAAGCCAAACCTTAACACAAGTAGATTCATTTGTTATCTACGAGACGCACCTTTAACAAGTTTCAATGTTTTGAAATATATTTAATAAGTAAACAAAGCGGAACTTAAGTACTCCACCGAACTCTGTGTCATCCACATTTTGTTAATAGACAACAGAAATTCCGTAGCTCGAAATATGTCAGAGTTTAAGCCAATGAACTGTTGTCTAACTACACTGAACCCCAAAATTAAGAAAAGGTTAAATACGCTGCGAGTGTCAACATATTTAATTAATACGATTATGAGCATGGACCTGGATGGGGTTGGAGATTGGGCCTTGTGCAGCAGATAAGATAATGTTAACTAAGGCAAATGCTTTATTTTGTTTTGCCAAATTCAAATTTGGGCCAGTAGACAAGAGGCTAAAGTGAAATTTTGCACAAAAGCGGCAACAATTTGCGGCCATTCGCTGTGCAAGACCCGTAACAAGCTGAAAGATACGGCTCCGTCAACTTTTAACTACATATTTCGGTCATATAGCTATTATTAAATGTATATATTTAATATGCACTGTTTTAAAACAGATAATGAGTATATTAGCTGAGTGTCAGAGCCCAGAAAATAGTTTATGATCATGTCTAATATTGATCTAATACTCACATATTCGCTGTCAAACAACTTCAACGATTTTAAATCATTTTCTTTTTTTTTTATTTAAATTTTTCTGCGGCCTGATTGACTGGAAATTGATTTATAAGTACATACGATATTTGTGCTCTGGTATCTGTAGGCACTCTCACTTGCCGCATTATTACACACTAATTCAATTAGTAAGGGGGCAGAGAAAATGAGGGAGGGAGAGAGGGGAGGTGTGTGCCCACCCACAACATGGATCGCTTGGAGCACACTCTAATTGGAATTGAAGCACGCCCAATGTTGCCTCCCATAATAATAATATGATTTTGTGTGCTGCGGGCCAAGTAATGTAATTAGTGGAACAGTTAGCAGCCGTCACACGTGGACCATGATGCAGCAGCATTCAAATCCGAAATGAAGTCACGCCCCGAACCCGCAGATACGCCACATATTTGCTTTTATTATTCACACCCTCTCACACAGTTCCACAACTAATGATATCGAAACACATTGGCATCAAGCGATCATTGCACATTACTCATGACTAAAAATATTTATGCATTGCCCAATTTATATGATTTTGCCTTAAGAAAATTTGTTTTAAATAAACAAAATCTTTAAAACTACAACATAATATCGAGTAATACCTTAAAAATATAATACTTAAAATCAATATTTAGTGATATTATAGAAATGGGAAAAGGTATTAAAGAATGCTGATAACTTGTTCTGCGTAGTTCTCGAGATCTACCAGTTTATACAGATGAACATGTTCACAAATTATACATGTTTCTATAAAAAAAAGATAATGTATCTCCTAAAAATGGAAAAGCTGTAGCTTTAAGGTTATGTGCTGAGAAAAAAGCTTTGATATATAAGTTCTTACAGCATGTACAAATATATCATATTATAAAATTTTCTTTAAATTAAAGATAATGTAAGCCCTAAACTCAGTTAGAAAAGTTAGCTTTGGGAATGTGCTGGGAAAAAACTATAGAAACTTTTAAGCAACTAAAAAACTTGAATTCCTTTACATGAATTTGTATGCAGAAACTCTTACAGCTTGTACATATTTATCATAAAGCACTTAGTGCATTAAATTATACCTCCCCATTGCACTTACGAGCCATGAGTCCCTACTGCAGATGCCTGTTTTTCATTAAAATACTTGCGCTTTGCTGCTTATTGTTCTCATGTGTACACACACACACACACATACTCACACACACACTGAGTGATTAACTTTACTGAAAAGCAAAATCTTGTAAGCCGCCACTGCGTCTAAGCTTTTAAATAAGTCACGACTCTGGGGTCTAGAATTTGTTTAGCAAGCACGCGATAAGGCCGAGAACTTGTAATTTTTTAGATTAAAATAAACGAACATTTCTGATAACGCGACAGTTGTAGAATTTTGTTTAAATTGTTTAGTTGAACAGAGAATTTTGCAATTTTAAAACTGCTGTGAGAAATGAGCCCGAAATCGCAAATATTGCTCGAATATGCACTAATCATTACTTCAGTCTTTACAAAATCAACTTTTAAAACTAATCAAGTACATATATCGCTTTTGGATACTTCATTTCTTTCAATCCCATGTTTGCCTTTATAAATCACATTTATTTCTTGAAAATTTGCAGCTTTGATTTATGATAAGCTGTGCTTCGTGTTCCTTGTTTGTTTTGCCCACCTTTGGGCATGACTTCATCTCTCGATTATGTTGAGCACAGACAACATGCATTATAAGCAGGGTACCATAAAAGCACAATATAAAAATTAAAAAAAAAACATCACCTGGCTCAAAATATCGCGTCAGATACTTGAGTGTTAAACGAGTATTCGTAGAGTTGTGCACATACATATGTATATGTATGTATACATTAGTACTTAAATACGCAAATCAAATTAACATCTAGCCTATATACACATAATTTTGTATGTAGAACTTTTATTGGCGGCATTTGTTATGAAATAATTTCAATTTATTTTATATTTCTCTGTTTATTCGCATGCTACAGTTTCTAGTTTTTCTCTGCTCAAATATATTTTTGGGTATGAACATGTATTTGCCTAAGTGCTTCCTCTATTTAATTGTTTCATACTTGCGCTCGCACTCGTATTACCCATTTTGTCTGATTGTTTTCGAAAGTGACGCTTCACGTGTTGAGCGCTTTTGTCACGGCTCAACTGCTTGGGGTCTGTTTGCCTATACCCTGTACTTAGTTGCTGCAAAGGGTGGATTCCATTTGGGTACTATGATTGCGAAGTAAAGTTAAGTTACGAGTTAATTATATTTCTGTTTACTTGAAATGTATCTATTATATTTATTTATGTATCTATAACATTTAGGATTTGTTTAGTTAAAAAATGCAAATATTAAAACTTTTTTGAAAGCTTGCTGAGGACCTTACTGAAGCATAAAACAATTACTATAAATTCCAAGTTAATTGATTACTAAAATAAAATGCAATTTTAATACGTTTTTTAATAGGTTTCTTTAAAGATTTCTTAATATGTTTTAGTTTAATAACAATTAATAACTTAATAGGTTTTTTTGAATCAAGGTAAACAAAAATTGAATCGAAAAAAACAACAACTTTCGCGGAAAGCAACTTAACTTATTTTTAGTTTTTTTTTTTTGACATTTAATGGGCCCAAATAAATATGAATTTATATATCTTCTTTTATTTCCATTAAGTAGCACTTTCCAAATCCATTTAGTCTTCTGCTGATTTTATTTCTCAATTTTAATAACTAAAACGTGAGGATTATTTCCATTTTTCCTATTCTGATTCCAACTCCTTCCGTTTAGAGGGCACAAATACTTATATATGAAATCAAATATTTCAAATTTAATAAGTTACACTTAAATACATTTTACTATAATTTTATTTTTTAGAGTTCTTGCAGATATCGTTTTGCTAAAATAATTTAGACTAAACTCTAGGCAAATATGTATGGCACTTTAAAAGCTTAATTTCTTAGCTTATAAAAATGTTCTCCCTTTTCGCCAAGTATCAAAAACATTAAATATATAAAACTTAAATCATTTATAATAGGGCAACAAAGCGTCGATGCGTTCTGAAAAATTATGCTTATTTGTTTTCCTCTCTATATTTTATTGCTTTAAAGGTAGACGTGTATTCTTTGTTATTTGTTTGCTGTATTTTTCATGCTGTTCAGTTGTTCGGCGTAGTTTACCCGAGCGGAAGCATCGCCTCTGAACTTTTGACGTTTACCTGTATGCATGTGTGTCTGTGTGTGTTTGCGATTTAATGAGCGCTACATATACCTGATTTTGTTTACCTGACTCATATGTATGTGTAAACTAAGTATTAACATCAGAAAATTGTGTATATATTTCGATGTATATTTAATATATCATGCATACCTTTGTACATTTTCATGTGTATATCCCAGGCTCATCGCATTTGTATAAATATATATTGTTACTGCAACTATTTAATCATTGTTCAAGCAGTTCCTGCCATACTAACAGCTTGTACTGATCCAAGCCTATCGTTACTTTTCTCTATCATTTTAGATATACTGCCCTGGAAGCTATCAGCGCAGTCTCTCCATTTTGGTAAAGCACATTGATATAACAATTGCCAACCTTTTAGCCCACATAAAACTCTTCATAATATGCACTGAACATGTATAGAAACTAACCACAACGAAGGCTGACCTGAATTTCTTGCACATGATGTCAAAGGTTTTATTGATTCTCTTGAGTACGACCTTCACTTGTCTAACTGAGGAACACAGCTCATCCAACAGCTGAGTTCCTGAATGATTAATTCATGCATGTCATGCATAATTTAAGTGTAATTTAATGTGCCTCTGATAATCTCAGCTCATAACTTTCAGGCACTTTCCATGCACACATAAGTCATGCGATTATTATTTACCTAACTTTCCATATTCGAAACCATTTAAAGCTGTTTTCATGATGTTGTTGTATCTATGTAAATGCACAAGATGCAGCTTTATCTGAATTTATTTTGCCGCCCGCCTTTTGAGGCGAACCGACTACCAGTCGTGCTAATATTGACATTGAAAATGGTGTCTAGTGGAAAAACTCGAAACCCAAGACCAGGCCCGAACCCGAAGCCGAGAGCCGTTCCTACGCTGAGAATGAGTCAAGTTTTTGGCTTTTCTATTTCTATTTCTATTCCATTTTGATGGAAGAGGAAAAGTGAAAAAACTAATAACTGCAGGTGCAATCAGTTTTATGGTTTGTGAGTTTTCTTTTTGTTGACTCATGGCCATTGAATGCTCCATTTGGGCCGCAAATTGCCGAGGCGAGAGACCTTCACACAATTGATGCTAATAAAATAAATTGTTAATAATACACGCTCTTACTATAGTTGCAAAATTTGCCGGAATTGACACAATTGCCGGCACCGGCAAACCAAAGCGAAAGACAGACAAACAAAAATAAATAAATTAAATGTATCCCACATTTCGTGTTTCTATAGCAAAAATGTTGTGCGCAAAAAGCCAAAAAACTTCTCACACATTGTTTTTTTGCATTTGTCTTGCTTAGATTTTGGGAATTTTTGTTCGCATTTCCACACAAAAGAAAAAATATTCTACAAAAATAAAACAATATTTTTGCGGCTTTGTATTGGCCGCCTCACTTGACCCACAATAAAAACATTTCTGCGAATTCGACGCGCTGCGAATTTATAAAAATTAATGGCATCTTAATTTATGATCTTGCCTCCGATTTTCCGCACTGATAAATAATGCGATAAACAAACAATTCTCTAGATCTTATTTAAATTGTGTGCACCCACAAGTGAAAGAACAACAACAGGCACCGCGGAAGGTGTTAAAACCAAATGTTTGACTCGTGTCTGCAAAATGTAACTTTGTAAAGCTGTAAAGCTGTAAGAGAAACTCCAGATACGATCGAACGTACGACCAGGTGAAAGGTGCGAATATTGCAGCTGTTATATGCTTAATAATCAAAGAGCTGTTTAGGGTTTTCAAAATGCCTGTCTGCCGTTCTCTATTACAACTCAAAGATTTACAATGATGGGGCGAATTTAAAAAGATGTTTGCAACTTATATGATTCTTTGTGCACAAGACTTGGACAGACAGAAATATAAGAGCGCTTTTGGCGATATTTTTTCATAATATTTATAAAATACTAATCAATTTACAGACTTTATTTGGTTTTGCGAAAAATTGAATGAGTAAATAAATATTGGTTTTAACTCAAAATAGAAATAGTAATATACAAAATCTCGTTTCTTCATCTATCTCATTATTAAGGATAATATAATCGATAAATGTCCACAATATTTTACATCTTATTTTTTTGTTAATAATCAAACTTTTTCCTATCAGTCAGTTAATGTCACAAAAATACAGCTTAAGATGGGATCTTTCTCTGGCGATTTTTCTGAAATGCTAAATTTTATCTATATTTCGTACAAACATATAAAATAACAATATATTTATATATATATACATATGTATAAAAATTTGTTATAACTAGACAAACAAATATATTTTTGGATTAACTTCGAAATAAATAGAATTGTTAACAATCTATTACAAGGTTTTCCCAATTAGTCGAGTAATTTAATGTCACAATATTACATCTTAAGCAAAGATCTTTCTCTGAAGAGTTTATTAATAGTGCTTAAATTTTGTTTTGAGTAGCCTGGGTAATTCGTGTAATTGGGGCAGTAGGGCCTTCAACTTTCTATAAGAGCCCTAAAAACGCACACAGACAGAAAAGATTCTGTGATAAATCAGACGAGTTAAGGTCGCTGACATGTCGCATTGTTAGTCGTGTGTCCACATACCCTTTTTAAGCATTTGCGACAATAACAAAAATACAAAAAAAGCAGAATGCGAATGCGAATGAAATCCACGACAGATCCAAACTCTGACTTCAGCGCAGAGAGACAAAGCGTGTATTGTATGAAGCTCCATACGGAAGCGAGTTAACTATTTTTTTTTTTGTTTTTCAGTTTTTTATTTTAGCTTAGTAACTGTGTCAACTCGAGACTCGAGACACACAACAAACGATGTCGATTCTAATGTGCCATACCGAATACTGAATATTTGCCAACTAACTTTGCAGATATACATATGCATATGTATATATAGATAGATGTGTACACGGGCTGGTGTATAAATTTCTATAGAAAATGCTAACAATTTGCTCACACCCGCACCGACTAGTCGCACACCCTGCCCGAGCGCACCCACCGCCCGTAAATGTGAATGACATTTGCACAAATATTGGCAATTGGGGAAAATGTTGACGATAGTCGTAAAAATGATTGTTGCGCATCTGAGAAAATGCATTTCAATTTTACGATGCGACATTATTTCACTGCACATGTTTTTTTAATGATAGATGCGCAAATAGAGGGCTACCCCAGAGAGTAGATTGCGGGGGAGGGGCTGTTAGTTTGCATAGAGAGCCTGTAAACAAGTTAAATGAGAAAAAGTTAAATTGATGTTGAAGTTGATGCTGTTGAGGAGAGGGAGGCTGATGGGTGGAAGATGAGCGACTGCAGCTTGTTTGCTTATTATGCAATAGAGTAAAGTGCAAAAGTAACAACAACAATTACGCTGAGAGACAGTTGTCAACAAGAAAAAGCAACAACAACAACAACAATTTCTGTCAACATAGTAAAAAAAAATGAAGTCGCAGACGTTTGCAAATAACAAAAGTGCGAGATGCGCAAAGCGAAAGGGTAGTTGCTGTGGAGGAGGAGGAGGAGCTCTATGTGCAGAGGGCGATGGCACCTAAACAGTTTATAGATTGGTTAATGGGGCGTGGCACTGTGTGTGCGCGTCTGGAGATACAATTTGCATTACACATTTTTCATATGAAAGCTCAATAGTTTAATGGTTGATTGAAAGTTCGTAAAGTTAGACTAAGAAAAAACTTTCTTTCGTTATAGTATCAGGATCTTCTTTACAATGTAAAAACAGAAAATTTTCTTTTCTCTTTCTCTCTCTTTCTTTCTTACCTTGAACACAGCAATCGCTCAAAGATTAGAACTTTGAGACGATTCCAATCGGCAATCCAATATCCATTCAATATCCCATTATATATCTGTGAAAGCAATATTATAAACACTTGAATACTTTGAAAATATTCTAATGAAATGTTATGTAAATAAACGAACTCAAACTAAGACTTTTGACTTTGTTTACTCTCCGAACTTCAACTAAAGTCATTCAATTGTAATATTTGTATCTGCAAATGCCATGACTAAATCAGAACTAATTTCTGTTTAAGTTCAAGCTCAAATATTCCATTTGTTATATATTATTAATTTTTCAACTTACAACTCCGCTAATTAAATACTGAAACATAACATTGTAGCAGATATTACGAATTGAAATAAAATTTGCAAACCGAAACCTGTAAAACCTGTTTAATTTATTAACAGTGAATGTGCTTATTCAGTCGTAACTACAAGTACATCCATACTTAGATTGCAAGAAAATACTTACACGATTCGTCGTGTTCAATTGTGAGCATCAGAGAAAGCTTTTCAAATATTTGTTACTCTTTACCTACAATCGTACTATATCAAAACAGTTTAATCAAGCGTGTAAAGTTGTATTGGATACAAACAAAATTACAATGTTCCTATTCTCTGTACAAAATGAATATTTAAACAGCTGCCTTTTAGGCCTAAAGTATTTAGTACTTCACTAATATTAACAGTTGAATACCTTCTAAGTAGCCTAATGAGAAAAGTCACCTGTCAGTCTCACCTTTCAAGGTCAAATGCTACACTTAACTCATTTACTTTGTACTTCCCGCCTGCCCACCTTGGCAACTTTTGCTACATATTTTGAAAAAAAGGTATTTTTTTTTTTGCCCTGCGGCACTTGCTCAACCGCTTTTGCTGACCGGCTAAAAGACAACAACTGTAGCAACAACAACAATCCATTTGAGAGCTGCACACAGAGGTGGGGGGGTCAGCCTTGAGGACAACTTCAAAGCGGGCAAAAATAAACAACGCATGGCAAAGCAAGTGCAGTGAAGAGGAAAATGCGCACAAAATGTGGAAAAAAGTTCCCACGCGACAAAAGTGCAAAAGCTAAGCGTATAAAAAAAAACAACTAAGACAACAATAATAGCACGTAAAGTTTTTCAATTCTTGGTCATGTGCAACAGCAAAAATTAACTTTAAAAAACCAGTAGGAAAGCTCTAGTTAAGAAAACACGACTAAGATATACACTGTATCCGAATCTCAAGTAGGTCAACGCAAAAATAATCTGCACACGACGGGAATCACTTTTTAACACGGGAGTCACCATATACAATATCGCTTTCTTAACACCCATGTGAAAAACTGTTTTCTTTTGCCCATCATAACTTTGCCTAGACTATACTTAAACTTTCGCCTAAGAGATAAATTAGCGATAGATAAGCAAACATTAAATACATTTGTATAACTTTAATACACACATTTTCACACATTCTAGAGGGTATAGGAAAATAATTAAACACATTTCAAAGCACTTGAAACCGTTTCGAAGAAAGTAAAAGAAAAGCAAACACAACGATATGAAAAAAAAAACATTTTTGGAGTAAAAAGCGTATATGACAAACATTGTTAAAAGAATATTGCGACGTCTTCAGTCTTCACTCGTAATTGCCCCCATCTACAATTTAATGAACGTTGTGCTTGGCGTCTGCTTGGGAAAGTTGACAGTTTCAGTGCAGGAAAATTGGGTGCGTATGTGTGTGTGCGTGTGTGTTTAGACACACACACAGACACGTGTTTAAATACAGAGAAGCGGCTACTTTCTAAAAAGTACTTAGCACTTTCAATTGTCTAAGCGCAGCCATAAATAGTTGTAAAACAACAGACAAGAACCTGTCAGCGCCTGTCGACTATACTAATTATGGTCAAGACACCAAAAGCCGCTTTTCTTTTGCAAAGTGTGAAATAAGCGTTAATTAAGCAGATGGCCAAAATTAAATGTCTCCCATTAATTGCTCAATTGTCGACAGTCGTTCGAGAGTTGAATAAACCGCTTAAGCTGCTGCAGCTTGAACTTTTCCAACTGCCGCAGACGTCGGAGTCGACTACGACACACCCACCCATAATCTGCTGGAGTTGCCATTTTGGTGGCCCGAAAACAAGTTTCAAGAACCCAAATGCCGCTCAAGACTCTCAAGCTGATCTTTAAGCCTACACTAGGCTACAAAATATAAATTGAACTTATTATACAAATGGAGTTTTTATAAAACATCCGATTCTTGTTCTTGTAGATCTGTGTGATCTGATAGAACTGTGTAATAAAATACATTTTACTCCACATTAAAATTGATAAATTGATTTTCCATGAATTAAGAAAATTTGTATCCAAAAATATAGTTTAAAAAATATAATCAGAATTATTATTGAAAATGTTGAAAGTATTAACTGCTTTGTCACCCTAATACAGTATTTAACTTGTTAAAATTCCCAAAAATAATCTTTGTATAGAAAATATAGATCAAAAGTCAAGCCTTATCTCAAACTGTCAAATATAACAGATCTCTTTAATGCTGGGGTGCTTATTAGTTTTAATTTGTTGCTTCTCAAAGTCAAATCGAAGATAATTCTAAAGTACATTTTTATTAATCCTTAATCTATTTGATTTGTCTGAACAACTATTTAGATATTATAGAGTACAGCATCTTGTTAGCTAGTGCCATCATAATAGCACATTATGCAATCGAATGAAAGTCTTGCGGCACTTTTACCCACTTGAGTATTGCGTCATGTGATGCGATTAGTGCATTATAATATGTGTGTATATAATGCCATGGTTATTGGCATTATACGAAATGATTTAAATGAGCTGCAGTTGCTCGACATCGTCGGATAGCATTGTGCGCAAATGGACAAAAAGCCGTCTAATGAATGCCTCGAAAATGTCGAACGTGTTTGGCGCTTGAATTGAGCGCCTAATGATAAACTTCCTGATTTGTGGATTCGCGCATGTAAATTTGTTTACAAATCATCGAGCAATTTGTATTGAGATTTAAGACTTAAGACTGGGTGAAATTTTTTGCCAAGTTACAAAAGCTTACAAATCAATAGAATTGTTGAGCAGCTTAGAAAGTCCAAGCTTTATAAATGCGATTGTCAAAGTTATTCGAGAGACTTTTAAAAGCACAGCTGGAATTTGCCGCTTTTGATTACGATATCACATGGTCAACAACAGCAGCGACAAGTGGTCAAATTCCAGCCCAATATTTGCTGACTCGACGTCACATTTAAAATTACGGCCAAAGTTAAAGTCCAGCTTAGACGTTTTCAGTTACACTCACATATTTCTGACGATTCGGAGTTGCGAGTTCATTGAACCAAAACCTGCCCTGATGATGACCAAAACAAAGCCGACGCGCCTTTTGGGGCCTTTTCCGCTGCTGCGTCACTTGGGAAACCGGCCCCGGTGACAGCCACATAAAAAATGAAACTTTATACAAAAAAAAAAAATAATACAAAATTAACCAAGTACACACACGGACAAACCCAAGCGCTTGATATGATGACATTGCTATGCAAAGCATTTTTTATCAGCGCAAAATTGCGCCCTTTTTATGGCTCAAGTTCACATGCAAATTCTCAGCTCTTGTTGGCAATATTTCTTTTTATTTATAAGTATAAAAATAATTATACAATAATATGAATGAGAACAGCTGCAACAGGAAATAGCGCGTGCATTGCTTTCAAGAATTTGCACATTTATCCAACGGATACAGCTAAAAAGCCATAGAAAACCTTGTATATGCACATATATATTATATTATATATATACATGAGGCATTATATTATACATTCCTAATCAGCTGAAAAACTTAGTCATGTTTTGTTTAGTCACAAATTTCAAGAACTCTCTTGGTGGAACTCAATATGTTTTAAACTTAATTTTTTGTCAATATTATTTCTTTTATCAATTTTGAAAATTCAAATGGACTTCTAGCTACTCAAGCATATTTGCTTTCTATAGAATTTATGCCCTGGGTAACTAACCGTATGCTCCATTTATCGCATCGACAAACCGCCAGTCAAATAATTTCAAAACTCAATGTCTGGTTAACATGACGACCAGTTAATTGCGGAATGGTAAAAAAGCGTAGCTTGTTTGTCAACTCCGGTTAGTAATAATGACCTGATTTGCTTTTGTTGATTTGTTTTGCTTAAATTGAACATGTTTTTACAGCAAGTGTCGGTAAATAAATGTCAACATAAATATCACAAACAGAAAGAAACCTATTTATCTCTCTCTCTCTCTATATATATATATATTATATCAGACATAGGCACATGTAATTAAAAAATATAAAAATATATATTTATTAATATTATACAACATAATATATAATATATAATCCATCTTTCCCTTTGCTATAAAAAGTCTGCAAAAGGTCTTAAAAGTTGAAAAACACTAAGTGGTTTTATAGTGAACCCATTCAATAAAAACTTTCGCATCAATAAAAACATTTGTTTTCTGTTTTTGATTTTTGTAAACTACAAGCTTTTGGTTTATATCTGGCAATATGGGAGAGCTGGACATCATTTGGTGGTTTCAGTGTGGGTCAAAAGTTCGCCAGACGCAGCAAACTAAATTTAGTCAAAACTTTTCCATAGACCCCGTAATGCAAATCACTTTCGGGCGGATTGCCGAAGCAGACCACTTCAATGGTTTCCAATTCACTTCAAAGCGAAACAAAAAATACAATTTCCCCTCCCCAGATTTTCGCCCGCTCTTTTGTGTTGCTCATTTAAGCGGCTCAAGATCTTTTTATATGAAAAGGCGGCTGCATTGTTGCAATTTAAATTGATTGGCGGCTGCGGGAGTTGGGGGAAAAGCAGCCCGGCAATAAGGGGTTGATCTACTCAAGTGACATTGTGGGGCTGCACTCATAGACATTGACATGGCCAGGGCAGGCGACTTGCTACGCTTGCCATATCGAAATCAAGGGGCGCCCCTTCCGGCCCGGTCATTGCCATTGCCATAGCGGTCGAACATTAACCATAACCAGCGACAAGTAGCCCGCCGCATGCCACTTGGCTGCTGCTGCTGCTGCTGCTGCACTGCAATTGCATGGCCAGGCATACGAAATCATCACGTTTCGTGGTGGCGCCTCAAACCCAGCCCAACGGCTGATGATAGCGTTTGCTTTCTGTTGATGATGATGACGATGATGATGATAATGATAATGATGCCTTCTGCTCAGGTTTCACGCCTTGCCAGGCAGCTGGACCAGTGGCTGTAGCTGTTGTGGTTGGCCGTTGCGGTTATTATTGCCTGCCAGTTTCTTATTTTACAACAAATTTGCGTGTTGGGCTGTGTATCTAGATCCGCCGATAGATTGCGCCCATCTGGTATTGACTGATATGAACAAGTTTCTTGGCTCGCTGGCATTTGAGCAACGCCCATGGCTTTTGGCATCCTCTGCTCAAATGTAGCTGTCGTATGCGTAACCAGCTCAAAGAGAGCTCGCTGTAC
Organism: Drosophila montana; assembly: GCF_035044405.1. NCBI lineage: Eukaryota > Metazoa > Arthropoda > Insecta > Diptera > Drosophilidae > Drosophila > Drosophila montana. The sequence continues at coordinate 170,556 of NW_026998001.1, forward strand.
GATTTCTTCGACAAATTTCTCTTAGAAATCTTCCTTTTCTTAAATTAACGTAATAGAAATTATAATGCTTCAGCTACATGCAAGTAAAGTTGTTATTCTATTTCTTATACCTTGTGAGCTAACAATATAAATGAATAGATAAATTGTACTATTCATATGCAAATATTGTTCCTCTATAAGGTGTGATAACTACTATTATTAACTGCTTAGTTAATAATAATAACGATTCAGCTGATATAAATGATACGTTGACAGTTGAAGATGATGATAACTTTAACAAGAACATTGAACTATGATTCTTGAGAGTAATTATTTTTAGTTTAAAGAAAACGTCATTGAATATTTAAATCTTTAAATATGGCTTCTTCAATAGATTTTAATAATTCGAGCAGTAGCATAAGCCTTCACAGAAATTAATGTTTGAAAGGATCTAGCTTAGTCAACCTATCGTCTAATAAATATTCCTAATACTGTTACCTCTTTTTAAGACCACGTGTTTACTTGTATTTCACATCCTGTACAGTAAAATGCATTTAGTATTGCTGAGCTGTAAAATAGGTATATTTGTATGCACTTTAAAATAAAAATAAAACAAAAAAACTGCCTTGTTTCAACGTATGAATTACTTAGCAGGCCAGTCTGTACCTAGTACGCCTTAAAGCAAGTTCACCCATTCTTCGTCGTATTTTTTACAGGGTATATACCATATTTACTCGCTGGCAATCTGTTGTTCAACTTGCGCGTTTAAGTTTGGCTGCCCAATTGATTTGGTAATTGCTTTGCGTAACGCGCGATGCACTTGTCGCCGCCGCTGGCTCAGGCATTTGCGAGGGGGCTTAATTACGCAAGTGACGACGTGGACGGAGACAATTTGCATGCAGTGTGTGTACAAGAAGATAAAGAGAGGGGGAAGGGGAGGGGGGGGGGGGTGTTTGAGTGAAGGAGAGAGCAGATGCGACTTGAGCCTATGAAGTAAATGCTTTCCACATGTGACAGGCCATCAGTGCGACCAGGCGACAAGTGCATTGACATTGAAGCCTACAGGCTGCGCTGCCTATAAGCAACCCGATGCAACGGGCTGGCTTATAGACTGGTTGGCAGCTAGCGGGCCTGGCTGGAAGAGTTGCTAAAGCTAGTCAATAAACGAGTTGTTATAAATGCGAAATTAAAAGCACAAAATGACTTTTATCATATGCAAATTCTTTAAATTTATGCTCGATTTATAAAGCTTTTTATAGCTAAATGCCTGGCATTTAGTTTTTGTTCATTTTGGATTGTATAAAACTTAAATAATTTTCGCAGATTTCACTAAACTCTGACCATAAATTTGGTTAACTACTGGAAAACAGCGATTTCGATTTCTTCCCTATTGAATCTTTTCGTCTTATGAATAGCACAAAAAACATGCGTATGATTTAATAATAAAACTTAGTTTCACTTATAGCAAAAGCTTACCTCTGACCTAAGACAATCGCGTTTAGGTAAATAGCCTGTTCGCAGCCCAACCCCTTTTAATGATTGCCACAACCTTTGACAAACCTTTCCTTATTGTTGCACATCTACGCAGTTATCACACGTTGCTCCCATTACCCTCATTAAATGAAAAACGAGCCAAGCCCAGGCTCAGGGTTCACGTCAAATGAAAAGCGACACCGGAAATGACACTTTAACCTTTCAGCCTGGCGCCATGTCATAAAGGGTTGGGTCACTTAATATCCCCTGCTGCCCACTTGTCAGCCGTCTGCAGGCGCACCTCCATGGTGTCATCGCGACCAAAATCTGAAACTCAAGAGCGCAAAAATAAATCTGTTAAATTGGCTGCGGGGCATTGCAAAATGCCAAATGCGTGAACAAAATAGATTTGTTTATGCCAACGGCTCGGCCCACGCCGACATGGAACATATCATTAGAAGTTGCACCCGCGGCCAGACACAACAATATTGAACAGTGGACGGCAAACGGAGACGTCGACATCCGCTATGTAATGCGGTCAAGGTCCAAACATTTCCAGAGTAGGGGCCAGGGAGGGTTGTAGGCTGTAGGAAAAGTATCCAAAAATTTATGGCGTGCCCAAATTCAATAAATTCGAAACTGGAAATGGGGCTGCGGTATGGACATGGGTATTTGGTTATTGGGGGAGAAATGTATTTATAAACGCGCTTTTGCTTTTACAAGTGGCACACATAAATTAGCAAATATCTAACCAAAATATCGTCTCACCCTCTCTACTTGCAGAGCAAGCCACTCGTCGTGGAGCCGATCGACTTTGAAGCCTTTATAGCCAAAAATAAAACACTCATACAAAATGATCCGCAGCGGGAGCTGCTTATCTATCCAGCGGACGATGTCTCGGTAAGTTTCGTGGTAAAAGCCTAAAAGCCAGAACAAATAATTTATTCATTTCAATTGGTATTCACAAAACTTTTACTTTCAATCGACCCGGAATTAAATGCAGCGTCATAAATCAGCGAGTAGCACAACTGAGCTGTATAATACTCACATATGTGCATTATAAGCTTTGTGGTGCTACTTTTGAGTAAAGGAATTCAGTAAGGTGGATCTAAAGATTAGACCCATTTAGAGCTCCTCTTATTTATATTTAAATCATGTTTAAACAGTAAAGAGCATTACGTGGAACTCAAGCTTTTACCTTATTAATTTCATTCCTGATTAAAATAGTTTGCAATATTAAGAAAATGTAATTATTATTGTAATTAATACAGTTTACTCAAAGCAGAATAACATAGCCGAAGGCCATAAATACATATAGGACGGCAAATAGGTCAGGCTTATATTTTTATACTGTATCATGCTGTAATATTATCACAATACCCTGTACCCATTAAAAATGGGTAAAAATTGGTATATTAGTGTTATGTACATGTGTGTAGGATTATTTCATATTTTGAATATCTCCCCCCGAAAGTATGAAACAATAAACTCATTTTCTAAGTTTATATCCATGTATTTAGTATCTAAGCACATTTGAATTTCATTTAATGCCCTTAAAATTTTATGAAGACAAGACAACAAATATAGAAATTATTTAACATTAAATTTCCAATAATGTGGTGCATTCAGATGAAGCAGCTGAATATGTTCGCAAAGAATCATCTATAAATAGGACTTCATTTTTTGTTTTTTAAGAATTTAAGGCGTACAGGGGATTATGCAGTCGAGCACTCCCGACTATAGTGCTCTTACGTATTTTGTCTTGAAATGAGTAATGCACGAAGGCGACATCTCCGACAATATAAAGTATACATATTACTGCCTGTCAATAAAACCATGCCTTACTTTTACAATTTGCGATTTCTTTACCTAACTCAGCAATACAAGCGTCAATATTTTAGTTGCATATCCACAAAACCGTAAACCAAGCTTCTAAAAGGGTATTAAATGTTCGATGCGCCGAAGATAGTGCCATTTCTTGTTTAGAATAGAAATGGCTTTGCATTTATTATGACGTATAATATGGTAATGCGATATTTGCATTTGCGACTTAATTAATATAAACCAATTCTGCTTTGATATTAATAGACTAGTTTTGTTAGTTTCTGATGGGGAATAGGTTAGGAATGTATTCAAGACCTTGACAAGGTCTTCTTTATTACCTTACAGTTTTTGTGATGTATTCATTGATTGCAACTGCGTGACATATTTATTGCAGGAGATTGTTATGCCGCGCAAGCAGCGCACCAATGTCAAATCTGTGGCGGATAGGTTTGAGCCACCCAATGAGGCAATCGTGTGTCCACTGCATGGCTCCGTGGTGCTGGGCAGCAATGGTCACAGTCAGGTGAGCCGGCAGAGCAGCCTGCAGTCGAATGGCAGCCTCCACAATGGGCACAGCAGCAACACCAGCCTGTCCAACGGCAATGGTCAATTGTCGCGCAAGAGCTCACAGTGCTCCAATGGCTCGGCGAGTCGAAAGACATCCCAGGAGTCCTCCTATGAATCGGCGTTGTCCTCCACAACATTGCGTTCGCATTTGGCGCAGCCCGAGGAGGTGGATGAGTATGCGGATGAGGAGACAGCAGCTGGCGAAGATGCGACAGACGCAACTACGCTGGGCTCGCGTGCCGAGTGCACGCGCTTCACACGCCAAGCGCTGTACACGTATCGTGCCAAGAATCATCTCATCCACTACAAATACAGTGCCTATGGTGGCAACTGTCACGATCTGCCCAGGTGAGTGTCTTTGTAGTTCAATGGAATTTCCTTGCTGACTGACTCCATGTTGATAGCACATCACCCGCTGAAGAGCTACTGGAGGAGCTGTACGAAATCGATGCCGATCAGGATCGCATTGATGAACAAATGACGCGCTCCCAGGCGGATACGATTACCAAGCAGGGTTATCTATTGAAGGGGCCCGATTCGGCATCGGATCGCATGTTCGCCAACATTGGCAACAAGTCGTTTAAGCGTCGCTATTGCTATCTGCGCCAGGAGATCGATGGCACCTACATGCTCGAATTGCACAAGGATGAGAAACAGGGCGAGGCCAAGGCCACCATTGTCATGGATTTTTGCACAGAGGTAGTGCAGGTGAGTACCATATATCAGCTCCAGTCAACCTGATCTCAACCAATTCAAATTTTTCTGCACAGAATCCCAAACGTGGTCGCTTCTGTTTTGAGCTGCGCATGACAGCTGGCCACAAATCCTTTACCCTGGCCGCTGAGAACGAACAGGACTTTAAGGATTGGCTAACAAAACTATCCTCGGTGCTGGCACAGAACAAGGCGCAGGAGGAGAAGCGCAATGCATCGCTGGAACGCCAGCCGGCTGCCAATGCGACGCTCACGCCGCAGCTGCAGCCGCTGGCCATGGAGCCGCCCACGTTTGGCACACTCAAGGGTCTGGATCAATCACTGCATCCGCAGCTGATGAAATACGGACGCGAGACGGATCACTCGATAGCGCAGGCGCGTCGCGAGCAGCGCCGCCGCCTCTTCGCCTGCTATCAGAGCCCCGGCAAGGCTGTGACCAATGATAATGTGGAGCAATATCGCGAGCACTTTGGCACACGCATCCTGCTCACCTGTCAATCCTTGCGCTTTCGACTGCAGTGCCAGCCAGCTGATTTGGCGGATGGTGCAGGCGGCGAACAGTTGTGTCAGGTGGAGCCCTACATTACAAGTTTGGCGCTGTACGATGCCAAGGCCGGCCGCAAGCTCAGCGAGAGCTTCTACTTCAACATCAACGAGCCGGCGGCAGCTCAGATGCTGCCCAATACCCCAGTGCCCGCCTCTGTGGCGGCCTGTGGCATACCCAGGCGTGCGGAGAGCGATGAGCGCAATGCCGCCCAGGCGCCACATTCACTATTTGATGGCGTCTCCTCAGAGCTGTTGCGCTGTCCGCGCCAGCAGTTCCAGCAGCTGCGCCAGTGCATGTTGTCGGTGAGTGCGCCGCATGCGGACATCTATTTGGTGCTGCGCATTGAGAAGGTGCTGCAAAGCAGCATTGCCCAGGCGGCCGAGCCGTATCTAAAGGCCGCACGTGATGCCAAGCTGGGACAGAAGGTGCACAAGGCGGCCAAGAGCTGTGCCCAGCACATTGGACACTATCGCCAGCCATTTGCCTGGGCCGCCCGACCTCTGTTCAAGGCCTATAGTCATGAGCTGGACGTCGAGTCGCAGTGCATATTCGAGTTCAATACCATCTATCGCCAGGAGCTGGCCAAGCTGCGCGATGAGGAGCTGCTCAAGCTGCTGGCCGACTACCGCAAGCCGGAGAAGCTCAGCAAGCTGAACATCATACCGGGCTATATGCGGCTGCAGGTGCAGCTGCTGGACCAGACGGCCCCGTGTGGCTTGAGCAAATCCCTGGCGCCCTTGTCCACTTTCAGTGCCTCCGCCAAGCAGCCGCTCACCCTGGAACTCTCCGAGTTTCAGAGCCAATCTGAGCGCGATGCGTATCCCTATACCAATTTCTGTAATCATCTCTATGTGTATCCCCTGAGCCTGCAGTTCGATAGCCAAAAGTTGTTCTCACGCGCTCGGAACATCACAGTCGTCGTCGAGCTGAGAGATGGCGATGGCGAGTACAGTAAACCCCTGAAGGTAATCTAATCCTTACTAATACATTATCAGAAATAAAATAGTGCCTACAATTTCAAGAGCTTTGCCACTTTTCCTTTTTCAAATCGCTTTTTTCCGATTTTAAATTGGTTGTCTTTGGGCAAGTGAAATGAAAAGTAATTGGAATCTGAACATTTGAATTAAATCACGTATAGAGGGTTTAAATTTATATTATGTATTATATTATTATATTATATTATTCACCAGTACAGATAAACAATAATTGAATCTGAACTGTAAGCCAGAATTTTAAGTAATTCACGTATCTGAGACAAATAAATTGTCTCCATGGTCATTTTATTTCAATTTTTCTGTTATTTTTCTAACTCTTTCAAACTTTTCTTTGCAAACTTTCACTTATGCCTTTTTCTCTGGTTTGCAGTGTATTTACGGGCGACCGGGTCAGGATTTGTTGGTCTCGCAGATTGCCTGCCCGGTGCTGCATCATAATGTGACGCCCACTTGGTACGAGGAGATTAAACTGCGCCTGCCGCTGGGTCTCTTTCCGGAGCATCATTTGCTCTTCTCCTTCTATCACGTGTCGTGTAATCTGAGCAAGAAACGGGATGCACATGCGTCGTTCGAGACGCCCATTGGCTATGCCTGGCTGCCGTTGCTGCAGAAGAATCGCATCTGCCTGGAGGAGCAGCTGTTGCCCGTGGCTGCAACGCTGCCCGTGGGCTATCTGTCGATCCAGCCGCTGGGCTGGGGAAAGGGGGTAAGTTTTTGCTGCTGCCGCTGCTATTGTCGCTGCCTGCTGCCGATCATCGACTCATGCATCGTTTTGTGTTTTTTGATCCACATCCACATACCTTGCTGCTTGCCTAACCAAAAACCCGCTCTCTGTGTTCTCTTTTCCGCACATTCTCTTCATGCACCGCATCCGCCAACCGCATCCGTTACTCCACCCCTCCCTATGGCCGCCTACAAACCCTTTCAATTTCTCAGCAGAACTGCGGCCCGGACATTCAGTGGATCGACAATCAGCGTGCTCTTTATAGCGTTGGCCTGCGTCTGGACTCCACGGTGCTAACGTCCGATCAGCATCTGCACAACTTCTTCGCCCACTGCGAACGACTGCTGGAGGGCGGCAAGACTGGCGCATTGCCCGCCGAGACGGAGACATGCAAGATCCTGAAGGCGGCGCATGCCATCGACATGCGTTCCCTGATCAACTTTCTGCCCACGCTGCTCAACGAGCTGTTCACGCTGCTGGTGCACACCCAGTCCGAAGAGATCGGCCTGAATGTCATACGTCTGCTGACGAACATCATCCATCAGATCAGCGACGAGGCGAAGCGCACAGAGCTGTTGGCCGCCTATGTCAAATACGTGTTCCATGCTCCCTACTACAGTCAGCAGACGGCACGATTGCGCACGGTTCACGGCGAACTGTGCCGTCATCTGCCCTACCTGCTCAATCCCAACAACACGGACTTTCTCATCGTGAACAAGTTCATGCGCTACTCGGCGATCTTCTTCGATCTGATTGTGAAGAGCATGGCTCAGCATCTGTTGGCCACGGGTCGCATACGCATGCTGCGCAACGAACGCTTTCCCAAGGAGTATGCGGATCGCGTGGAGCAATTGATCAAGGCGCTGGTGCCGTATATAACAACCCGCTACGAGGATCTCGGCGAAGAGACGCAGCTGTTGAATCGTTCGTTGGCGCGTTTTGTGCGTCAGTGCCTCAGCTACATGGATCGTGGATTTGTGCTCAAGCTGATTCGCTTCTACATGGAACAGTTTGCGCCTGGCAATTCGCGCGTCCTGCACGAGTACAAGTTCAACTTTCTGCAGGAGATTTGCCAGCACGAGCACTATGTGCCGCTCAATCTGCCGTTTGTGCTGAATCCCAAGAATCGGCCGCCGGAGCTGTTGAAGCATTTCACGCTCTCGGAGCAGTTTTGTCGCCAGCATTTCCTTTCCGGCCTGCTGCTGCAGGAGCTGAAGAGCAGTCTGAACGAGATCGGACACGTGCGTCGCCATGCGCTCTCCATCTTCAAGGATCTGCTGGCCAAGCATGAGCTGGATGCACGCTATCAGCAGCGCGGCCAACTGTGCCGCATCGCGCTCCTGTATGTGCCCTGGCTGGGCATTGTCATGGACAATCTGCATCGCATCGATGATCTCTCCGACTCCGGCGGCTGCACGCCCAACGGCCATGTCTATGCGGACTCCGCGTCCTATACGAAGCGTCTCAGCTGCTCCAGCAGCTATGTGTTCAGCAAGGAATCGTCAACCTTTAGCTCGCTGACCTCTACGCCGAGGTCTAAAAACCGCGTCACTCTTCACACCGATCAGGCGAGTCCCTGTCGCACCTCCATGCACATCAAGGATCATAACTATTTGGCCGCCATTGCTGGCACAGCCATTGGCAATGGCATCTCCAATCTGTCGCTCAACTCGAATTCCGATTCTGGCGTAAGTACAATTTTTTTTTATTTTTGCGTTTAACCAAAGGAGTTTGAGATGAAGGAAAACTGGTTTGAAATGTTATAAAAACGACGCATCATATGAAAAGATAGTTGCATTCGAGTCACCAAGTTTTAAATGCCTTGCTCCTACTCACATTTAGCAGCTATATTTTAAAAATTAATTTTTTAATTATCAACGCTTTTCTGTGACAACTCAAACTATAAATGAAGTACTTCCGAAATATATTTGCCTTCTCGATCCGTTCGATCAGAAACACAGGATTTTTCTATAAGATCTGTTAAATGTCATGTCAACTTAATTGGCTCCTAATAGAAAATGCTCATGCTCAAAGCTATATTGATGCGTTTGTAGTTTGTTTAGGGATATCTGCGGATCTGCCTGTCGAATCACGCTCTAATGGCTAGAGAAGTCGCAGAGAAAGATTTTTGTAATCACTATCATAAACTCCTTGTTCAAAAGTTCTTTGAGAGCCTGAGTAGCAAGCCAAATAACATCCAGGGCTGAATTGATTCTTCTATTCATTGTCTATTAGGTTGACACGCTCTTTTACCGGAGAAATAAGCTAGAGTATTGAATGCACTTTTGATTTTATTGCTTCACTTTCAGTGAATAGAAACCCTTATTTCAGCGAACGATTGACCTAAATTTTCATTTTCCTTTGCACTAGCACTCGCAGGACACGACAACAATTGGCGCTTACACAAATGGCGAAACGGATGTGGCCCTGCGAAATGGCCACAATCGTTCGGTGAGCGTGACACATGCACAGGTCCTGGCACGCTGCGATAAGTTTAGTGCGGCGGAGAGCAAGGACCTGCTGATTGGCTTCCTGTTCATTGTGAAGCATCTGTCGCAGGACCAAATGGTCGCCTGGTGGCAGAACTGCAACGAGACGGAGACACTGCAGTTCCTGTCAATTTTGGACCTGTGCCTGCTGCAGTTCCGCTACGTGGGCAAGAAGAATATTGTGCTGGCCAGCGATGCACGCCTCCAGAGGCCCACCAAGGCACACACACTGCCCGCACGCAGCACACCGCCTGTGCTGGAGAACGGCAGCCAGGAGCCAAACACGGGCACTCTCACCCAGACGCGAGAGCATCTGCTGGAGGACATGGACCTGTCGGCCAGATCACAGCAGGCGCTTTACGAGTCCAATCTGGCCACGGAAGTGGGCATGATAATACTGGACTGCCTCGGACTATATGTGCTGCAGTTCCGACAGCTGCTGGCGGAGAGTCTTGTGCTGCCCAAGCTGGCGCGTGTCTACTTGCGCTTTCTACAGCTGGGCCAGTCGGAGCGTCTGTCCAAGCACGTGTTCGCCGCCCTGCGCGCCTTCATCAACAACTATTCGATGGCCCTATTCAAGGGCAATGCCATGCTCTGTGGCCAAATGGTCTATGAGCTGCTCAAGGCCTGCGACAGCCGGCTGGTGGACATACGCCACGAATCCTGCGCCGTTCTGTATCTACTAATGCGCAGCAACTTTGAGTTTAGCGGCCGCAAGGCCCTTACCCGCGTCCATCTGCAGGTCATCATCTCCGTATCGCAGATGATTGGCAATGTGATTGGCCTGAACAATGCCCGCTTCCAGGAGAGCTTGTCGATTATCAACAGCTATGCCAACAGCGACAAGGCCATGAAGGGCACGGGCTTTCCCCTGGAGGTCAAGGATCTGACGCGACGCGTCCGCACAGTGCTGATGGCCACGGCGCAAATGCAGGCTCATCACATGGACCCGGAACGCCTGCTCGAACTGCAGTACTCGCTGGCCAACTCGTATGCCTCGACACCGGAGCTGAGACACACCTGGCTGGTAACCATGGCGCGCAATCACGAGCAGAATGGCAATCTCTCGGAGGCCGCCTGCTGTCATTTGCATATTGCGGCGCTCATGTGCGAATATCTGCGCCTGCGCGGCGGCTGCACGCTCAGCTGGTCCTCGACAGCATTTGGCAAGATATCGCGCAACATTCCGCTGGACGAGCAGGGCCTGAAGCTGGATGCGGGCGCCCAGGACTCACAGTACACCGAGCAAATGCTGCTGGAGCAGCTCAAGCAATGTGCCGACTTTCTCGATCGTGCCGAGCGTTTCGAGTGCCTCGGCGAGCTCTACAAGCTCATCCTGCCCATTTACGAGCGTGCGCGCAACTTTATCGAACTGGCCCAAAGCTATGAGCATCTCACCCAGGCCTACAATAAAATTGTCGAGGTGAATCGTTCCGGCAAGCGCATGTTGGGCCGCTTTTATCGGGTTGTCTTCTATGGCATGGTAAGTCTAAAGACTAAGCTAAAAGCCTCTCTTTAACCTATGTTAATAATATGTTTGTAGATGTACTTTGAGGAGGATCACGCCATTGAGTTTGTGTACAAGGAGCCAAAGTTGACATCGCTTAGCGAAATCTCGGAGCGTTTGGCCAAACAATATAAGGAAAAGTTCGGTGCCGATGTCGTCAAACTCATTATGGATTCATCGCCGGTATGTAGAAATGCAAAATTCTTCCTAATCTCTATATTTATTAAAAACTGAAGTTGTCCATCCAATTGGCTTGGGGTTTTTAGTGTAAAAGTCTAGTGTACTAGAAAAGATCCATAAAGTAAGATATTTTTCATCAGTATTTGCTGTCTGGATTGGCTTTAAAGGAATTGTTGTTTTTTCTCAAGAAATTTAATACGTTCTAATAGGACGGAAATTACCCAATTGAATTTGAAATCTACAAATTAATGTTACAAAATTCCACCTATAGAAATGGAATTTCTTGTATTGTCCTTGCAAATAATCAAGGATCATATGAAAAAATATTTTAAATTTTAAAAGCATACGATTTTACTATAATCGTGGAAATATAAAAAATATAATTTCCGGAATTCTTGATTTTTAAATGAAAGATCAAATATTCAAATAGAATGATCCTGGTTTAAATCCAAGGCCAACGTTTCATAGTTCTACTGGCAATTATATAATATTGAATACAATCTAAAATATAGGCTTCATTTGCTACATATTTATTGGGCTTACAGAAATAATAAAAACGAAAATTTTTATATTTTATAACAACACAATCACTGCCTGATGAATGCTTAACAATCTTATTGAATTCGCAGCTTAAGCTCAGCTAAGTAAAAAATATATAGTGGGTGCTTTATATATACATATAAATGAATCTATATATATATAGAGAACTAGTTCGGCAGGACTAACAAACTAACTAGTTGATAGAAATTGAGCTACTTCTGCTGATTCGGAACATATTTGATAAGTAGAAGATGAAGACTGTTATGCAAGTGACATATGCTGTTACGAACAACACAATTATGAAACAATTTTTACGACTAGCTCATTTGAACAGATACTCATTATACTGGACATCGGTGTCGTTGTCACCTCGCATCAGGTTCAGGCGCTGAAAACGGGATTCATATATATACGTATTCATTTGGGATTATATGCGATGCACTTACGCGCTTCACCTCGGACTGCCGCATCTGGGATGCATGGGTGCTGCGTGGTGCCACAATTCGCTGAGCTCCTGCAGGACTATGCTTGGTGCCCTGACCTGGCCCTATGCCGGACGTGCGGCTCAAGGTAGCTGCCTTATTTAGTTTGTTACTGAAAGACGACAGTTAATTAGCGTGGCGAAACGCACAACTGAATTATTGACACTTACACATGGACCTGGTCTAGCTGCTGCTTGGGAATGGCGATCTGTGAACGCGGCTCCAGTTTGTAGTTGGAGCTCGGCTTGGCTATTTGACTGGCCGTCACCTCGGGCATGTTGCCGGCATTGCCAGATTTGGGCTGCATTGTGCACTGATATGCGCGCTTGATGCGATTGCCATTTAGATGGCCACGCTCCGGCGCCTTCTTAGCCGCTGATCCTGTGGCACCTCCTGCTGGAGCTACTGTTGCGGCGGCTGCAGTTGTTGTTGCTGCAGCTACTGTTGTTGATGTAGTGCTTACTGATGCTGTTGTTACTGCTGCTGGTGAACTGTAGCGCCATCGCTGTATTTTGCTCTCTTTCTCTTTGTGGGTGCCGGTTTTGCGCTGCCCCGGCCCCGGCGAACTGGTCCATTTTACCTGATTAACCTTGTAGAGCTTTGGATAGACTGTGGACACAGGTGCTGTGGTTGTGGACATAGCTGGTGTTGATGTTGGCGCGTCCAGCTCATCATAGTCTTCTTTCAGCGACAGCTGCTCTTGGTGCACCTTTTGCTGATCTTCTTGATCGTTCACGTGCATATCGGTGGCACTCGGAGCCGGGTATCGATAAACCTTCATCGTCGTAAATTCCGGCATATAAGGATCCCATTCCAAGGTGGACAGCTCATCTTCATTAAATGGCACTTCGCTGTCTTCAAGTTCCTCATTGTTGATCTCGTTGATCGCCAGCGGAGCCGTTTCTGTGGACTCAAAATCGAGTTCCTGGCCGCCGTTTGTGTTAAGGCCCAGTTTCTGGCAGAGCTGTTTAAATGCGTCCTGATAACGTGCGCCGGCATCCTCATTTATCAACTTCTCGAACGCCTTAATGTCCTCGATCTGACGGTCTATCTCCAGCTCGGTGAAGCTGCGCTTTTTCGGCAAGGACGTGCACTTGGGACATATCGACGGCAACTTGTCATTACTCTTGTCGTTCAGAACATTGCCCATGCGGCTCAGGAACTGTGCAGCCAGCGAATGACCAGGTCGATTGTTTTGCTCTGCGACGTCACCGATCTCCAGGCGAAAAGCGGCCGAATTACAAAGATGCTTATTCAACGATTGTCGCTTGACGCTGTCCAGCGCCATGAACTGCACATTGATGCCCTGGCCATTGGGTGCCAGAGTGAATAGAATTTGCGTTAGCGGCAAGTTCTGGTTGCCCAGCTGATTCATCAAATTGTAGAGCTGGCGCTGAATGCGGTTCAGTGTGTTTTCCACCAGCGTTGTTGACGAGCTGGCCGATGGCTTTTGCTCCTGCCGCTGATATTGATGTGGCTCGTCATCGTCGTCAGCATCGCTGCTCTTCTTAAAGGAAGGCACAAACTCGGCCGCATTGGGATTTAGTGAGGAGTCACTCAGGCTCCGGCTGTTGCTTTGCATGCAGCTGTTGCTGTTGCTGTTGCTGTTGCTGTCCTCGCTGCCCGCCTGCAGAGACTGGATAAAGTCCTTTATGAACTGTTGGTGCATCTCGTTGCCAATGTCCATGTTAACCGCTAACTGCTTGACTGAGCGCTATACTAAAATGTTAACTGTAAATGTAATTTGGTACTGATGCACTCTGTTGGGCTACAAACAATTTACTATTTGTACGGTGCTCTTTAGTTATAACAAGGGTATTTTAGTGATATATACATTTGAAATGATTGAATATATAGTGATGCTGAAGTAAGCCGAAACACAAATGCTGCTATGATGCCCAAACGCCCTCTGTAGCTCCAACATTCTAAGCAACTATGATCGAGACAGTTCAATTTGTTTCTATTTCATCCAGAAATTTACTTTCGAATAGTACTTCGTTGAGTACTATTCGAGTAATTTTATAGTTTTTATACAATTTGCAAAGGTTCCCTTGAATTCGTAGTACTCTGTGGAATTAAGATTCGTAATCGAAATCTGAAGAAACAGAAACTAGAAACTACTCAAATTAAATTTATTTAAAATCTAGAAAACATTTGTTTTTGGCAATTCGAAATGGAATTTCATATAAATTAATATTTTGCAGAACTAAATAATTATTCAACATTTTCAAATTCCGCAACATTGTGTACGCCATCTGTTGTTCATATGTTTTGATCAATGTTATCAAGATCGTAAAGACAGTGATTAACGCCATCTGTCGCTTGTTTTCACAGACAGTTTCAGTTTCTATTGCTCGACTATTTAAATTATTTAGAGATTTCATTTCTGCTTTATTCTCATCGCTTGCAGGTTAAAGTTGACGAACTGGATGCGAAACTAGCCTACATACAGGTCACCCATGTGATACCCTTCTTCACCAAAGACGAGCTCGACCAGCGTCTGAATGAGTTCGAACAGAATCATGATGTGGACACATTCATGTATGAAACGCCCTTTACCAAATCCGGCGCAGCGCGTGGCAGCGTTGAGGAGCAATGGAAACGCAAAACGGTCATTAAGAGTGAGTCGAAACGAAGCATGTATTTAGATTGAGGATCAGCTAATTGAGCATTTTTTTGCTTGCAGCTCAATATTCGTTTCCGTACGTGCTCAAACGTATACCCGTCAAATCGCGTGAGATTATCGAGCTGAGTCCCATTGAGGTGGCCATCGACGAGATGCAATCAAAGGTTTCAGAGCTGGAAGAAATTATTTTGCCCCCGGCGGACGTCAAGAAGTTGCAGCTGCGCCTGCAGGGCAGCGTGGCAGTTACTGTGAATGCAGGTCCATTGGCCTATGCGCACGCCTTCCTGGACGCTAAGGTGATCAACAACTTTTCGCTGGATCGTGTCGAGGATCTGAAGGATGTGTTCCGGTAGGCAACAGCCCAATGAAAAGTAACCATTGATTAAAAACACTCTCTCATCCAGGGACTTTATTGGTGTCTGTCACAAGGCGCTGTGTGTGAACGAGCGCATGATCAGTGCCGATCAGAAGGAGTATCATCATGTGCTCAAGGAGAACTACGAGAAGCTGTGTCAGGCGCTCAGTGAGTTACTCCAAGATGAGTCATTCCAGCCGCTTAGCGATGATGCCGACACAGCCGCCCAGCGCAATAGCATGGCTTTATTCAATGCGATCAGTGGGGCCTCACATAACTCAAGTACAGCTTAAGTTCAAAACCAAACAAAAACCAAAACAGTTTAAACAATTACCAACCAGTACCAATACCAATACCAATACCAAAATACACACATACGCACAGCTACTAAAAACGGTTTTAACAAAACAAAAAAAAACGTAGAAGCGTAAATTGTAGCTTTTAACTTGTTTGGCGTTCCTTTGTAATGATGTTTGATCTTTGACCTTTGATGTTTGATGTTGTCGTTGTTGTTGTGGCAGGTAAACTCTGAAATTCGCCCCATACCTTGGTTTGTGTCTCTCATCTAACTGCTAATCGCACGCATTCATATGACTAACGCCCAGGTATTTGGTCATCACTAAACAAAACTAATCTAACTAAGCAATTGATATACTAAAAAAGACAAAACTTAATAAGCTGTACTAATTGCTTAAACCCTATCGAAAGCCAGCCAATTCATGCATTTAATTCAATTTTATTTTCCGTTTTAGGTTTTGGTTTTGCCGTTTATTAAAGTCCATGCAAACCAGCAACTACCACATATATATCCCACACAAACAATACAGCATATAGAACTACATATACTATATTAAAATATATATACGATATACGATATATACGAACACGCACACATCCACACACGATAAACGAAATTGTAACTAATTTTTCGACCAGTTGACCAAGTTCCAGTACACACGAGAAACACTTGTTAATTCATAAACCCGACTAGCATAACGAATTGATTATTTAATTGTTGTTAAATTTTAAGTAAATTCATATTTGTATATACATCTAAGAACCTAATTTTGAATGTACATTATTTTTATTGAGTTTTATTTTATTTCCTTTTTTTTTTTTGTATTTTATTCATAATTTATTGTTACACGTACGATATTTCCAGTGTGAAGCATGACTAAAAAAAAACCTGATATACATTTAAATACCTAAACTTACTTCCTGTTTAGCACTCAATGCGTCCCTTATTAGATGAAATCTGCTAGCTTTGTGTCTTCAACTTACAAATTGTTTGATAATGAAATTATGAAAAACACTTTACCTAATAGAGCTGCAAAACTATTTATAGCATGTGCGCATGTGAAATAAATATTTAAATCTAAATCAAATTGTCTCCCAAAAAAGAAAATGTACATTTAGATTGGACATGTTTCTCAATTGCAACATTATCGATGGTTATGTAGCTCTTACACCTAAAGCAATTATTTGTAAACTTACGATATGCCTAGATTTAAGTTCCAGAAGCAACAGAACTTACCAAAGTATTTAAACAATTATGATACAATTAAACATGAATATATATATTTACATGCATTTTCTAGTGAAATCAAATAACGTACTAAATAAAATATTTGTTAAACAAAATGAGTTTTAATTTGTTCTCCCTTTATTTTTCCCCTTTTGGATTTAAAGCAGAATTGGAATTAATATTGATTTCTTCTACGTGCGACACTTCATTAGTTTAATGAACTAACCATCGCAAAGAGTGTTCTGTAAAATTAAAAGAATTATTTTACTGGTCCCTTAGATCCCTTAGTTCCCTGAGTTCCCTGAGTTCCCTGAGTTCCCTTAGTCTCCCTTGGCTATGTGCACATATTGTACATAGATATATTAAATTTCAGTCAGGTTCTAATTGTTATTCGCTTTCAAGAGGCTCATGCGCTGCAAATATTGAGAATGATTAATGATTGCTCTTATCGGCAGCAATATTTATCATATTAACCTGGCTTACCTTTTGCACCTGCGATTGGCGCATTTGGGAAGTGTGCGTGCTCCGTGGTGCGAATTTCTGGGCACCAGTCGTCAGGCCTTTCTTTATGATCTGTCCTAGGCTTTGTCGGGGCGTGTGGATTCCCTTATTCGATTTCTTTCTGAGAGTGCAGGAAAATTGCGATTTATGATTGTTATGTAACATTCTGAATATATACGAAAAATAAATTAGGAAAATCAATTTCTATAAAATATTAATATGGAAAATATTAAAAAAAAAGAAAATGATTGTGTTTTAATTAACCAAAAGTGGGTTTATAGATCTGAGCCTTTTTCACTAGAATGCCAGAAACATACGAATTCTATATATGGAAAAGTGCAAAATTTACATTTCTAGGATCCGGGCTGGAATCCCTGACTAGTGTTGCCTTATCCTATACTTAAAATAATAATTATACTATTCCTCGAGCTTAAAAAGAATTGTTAAAAGAAATATAGTCGCAGAGCACATACTCTTTTTTGGGTTCCTGCTTAATGTTCACTGTTTTTTGGCGTGTCTCAGTTTTGGAATGGCCAGTCGGCAAACTGTTCCAATTGCCAGTGGTGGCACAATGGTGCACTTTGCTGACAATGCTTGGTACGGCAAGAGTGGGACGAACGCCATTCAGATGGAGAGGCTCTGGCTGCTGCTTCTTTGGCAATGTTTCCCTTGGTGCTGTGGTGGCAATTATTTGATGGACATGATGAATGTCCTTGCTGGCAGAAACTGAGCAGGACTTGCGCTTGACCTCCGACATGGGTTTGCTCTCTATGAAAGACTTGGTCTCCATTGACTGCTTGCTAGCTGACTCTTGGGCGACGGCTGGGCTGTTTGAACACATGGTCTCTTCATTCCACTCCATCTTATCGTTGAGAACATCGCCCATGCGGACCATAAAATTGGCGGCCAACACATTGGGCAGTCTTCTTGGCATGAAGGAGCGGTCGCTCAATTCCAAATGGAGCGCCGAGTTCTGGCAAAGGCTCTCGTCCAACATCTGCTTACCAGTCACACCATGCTCTCCCTTAAACTGAACATTGATACCCTGGCCGTCCGGGGCCAGACTCAACTTGATCGCCTTTAGTGGCATGAACTTGTCTCCCAGTTGATGCAGCAGCTCGAATAGCTGCCTCTGTGCCTGCAAATAGGATGCATCACCCACAAATTCACGCTGAGCCAGTGTGGTTGTAGATGTTGCCTCTGTTTTCAACTGTTTTTTTTGGCAACTTTTATTATTATTATTTTTATTATTATCGTTTTTACCGCCCTTTAGATACGAAGGAATAAACTCCAAGGCGTAAGGGTTAAGCGAAGATTCGCCCTCACCGTCAGGCTCTATATAAAGAATTGGCATAGCTTTGCACGGTATTTCCTGCTTCCTTTCGCCTCTGTTTCCCATTTTATTGGACTGCATGACTATGCCCGAAACGTAACTGAAAATGTGTTTGAATAGCTGTAATTGTATCTAGGTGGTAAACAATCTAATAATTTATTTTTTGTACTTTAATGTGTAAAACTGTATGAGTGTTAAGAAATAATGTATTTGTTTCAAATGTTCAAATATTCAAAAGTTCCTATGGAAACTGTTCGATTTAAAAACTAAGGCATCCTAGTGTTCTAGCTGTGGCTCAACTGAACAATCCCACAACAGAGCTGAAATCTAAACAAATATTTGAAAATCTATTGAAATGAGCAGCGCCGCCATTGTGGCGCCATCTATGTGAAAGTTTCACATTTTACTTCGAAAGCTTAGCTTGGATGGAGCTTTTTAATATTACTATTTAAACGGTTAATTTAAAGTTTCGATTTCGTGGCTTATTCTGGGAAGATTATTAATTGCGCTTCAGAAAAATTAGAATAGTCCATATACAGAACATTTTACTTACTTTATCTCTAAAGAAGAAGAGAGAGAAAAAGAAAAGAGATTTATTTGCAAATGAATGTAACCTACGAACCTCAAACGAAACGTAGGCATCGGATTTCAGGATAAATCTGTAAGCTTCAATTATCCTGCGAATCAGGCAACTTTTAAAAATCGCTTCGAGTTGTATTTTTATTAACAGTTTTTTTAAAATTATTTAACAATTTTGTTTTTTTATGCGCGAATCGACATCGGAAATGTTATTCAAATTTTTGCTTTTAGAATTTGTTGCAAACAAAACCATAAAAAAAAAACATGAACGTAATTGGCCAAAAGCGCTGGGCAAGCATCTGATCAATCAGTCAATCAGACAACCAATCAGGCTACCCCGTTTAATGGTACATAAATATTTCTTGTGTTTCCTGTTTTTCATTTTTTAAGCTTATTTTAAGTTTTATTTTAGATTTACAAGCGCACATTGGGATTTCGGGAGCGCACAAAATTGAGCAGCTCATCGGAATCCTCGCAAACGAAGGGCTTGATGTGATGGCAGGCGACGTCGTGCCACTTGATGCCATCGTTGTAGAAGTTGTTCAGAATGGAAAGGCAGCTCTCGTCGTTGCCCTGGGCGGCCTCGCGATTATCCGGCTGCGGTTGGTTGTAGCCGCCCGTTTGCGACCAGTCGCCGGTGTTGCGCTGCGATGTGGGTCCAATCTTGCCGCCAGAGCCGGACCAGAACCAGCCGTTCTCATTGGGTGGCTGCAGATCGGGCCGATCGCAGCCAGCAAAGTTGCACTTTCTGCCCGACGTCCAGATGTAACGCACATTGCCACGCGCGATGCGCTGCTTCACAAAGTCATTCTCCTGGGGCGTCTCCAGCGAGACGGCATCCATGCAGTGCCGCCGGCAAATGTTGCGCGCATCCAGCCAGTCCACCTCCAGGCTGCGCGTCGGCGCATGCTCCCAGCTGAAGAAGTATGAGTGCGAGACGCCTCTGGCGTCCCGGTAGGTGGCATGCCGCACACGATTGGCGCAGCTGCGCGGATCCGGCAGCGCCAGACGACGCTGGGCCAGCGCCACGGTGGCGCTCACCGCCAGCAGCAGCAACGTGCGCAGCGCAAACATTTTCAAGTGGGCGTGGCTCGGTTTAAATCTAAAAACGGCTGCAAGTGTAAAAAATCAAAAGTTGTTTCGATTAGGCGCAATTGGAAACTGTTTTGCTGTTCAGATTTTCTAGTTGTCTTTTTATTTTTTGGAGAATTGCCGATTGACCCATCGCCCAAAAGGTGCCCAACCCATTTCCGCTCGGATGAGTCGACATCTTTTTATGCAAAATCAGTGATTGGAAATATCACAGATCGGTCACTCGGCTCGATTCGATCGATTTTGAGCGATTTTGACTGTGCGCTTTGTTCGGCTTGTGTATGGAATTTGTCGCTGACAATTGTCAATTCGCACAGTTTGATTTCATTTCGCCTAATTGAGTAGTTTTTCTATTTCAATTCGTAATAGGTTCGGCAACGGCCTTGCTGAGCGCCCTGTTTCGTAATCATGAGAATTCCCTGAGCATATTCTGCTTGGCAACAATCGTATCAGCTGGGTTAACTCTTTAATAACTGTGCATGCAAATTAGTTAATTGTTTTATGCTTTTATCTATTATTAGTTATGGCTAAAACCCAGCTAATTAATGTGCAAATTTTATGGTCTATTGATGGCAGCTGTGGCTCAGACTCAACAAAAGTGCAGCTGTCTATGGGCTTATATAAATATGTTTATTGCAATTAAATCCGGAAAGATTAGCTTTTGCATTTGTTAGGCAAATTAATTGGCAAAAGAAGATGCTATGATTGAAAGACTTGTTTAAAGCTATGCAATAAGTCAACCGCAGCTTCAAAGTTCAAAGTTTAAAAAGTTTCTCAAGAAAACATGGAACACAATGCCAAAGTTTAAATATATTCAATACAAGAAAAACACAAGAAAGATCAATCGAGCCTCTTAATTTTTACTTTAATCAATAGCAATAACTAGTTATAAAGAATTCTGTGAATAATTATAATAGCCCGAAAAATTAAGCAAATTTTTAGATTTCTTATGTATCCAAATTTGTTGTAACTTTTCACTGCCTCGCAAACAACATAAATAAATTTAAAAAAATATATTTATTTTTCATATATTTTTATATTTAACTGAGCGATAAGACGTCTTTTATTTCACAAAATTTAGCAGTCGACTCTAAAGACCTTACAAGTATCTCAATTTTAGATTTAAAAAAATCTAATATTTGGCTTGTACACAAAACTGTATAAAAAACTAATTAATAACAATCCATAAATCAAAATGCTCTTCACTTAAATAAACATTAAAAGCAAAGCAAAAGCGTAATTAAGTTTTGTCTGTTGCCAAAAATTTCAACAATTTGTGCCCGCATAAACTCTTGACCTTTACCCAATTCCATGCTGGCCAAGCCCAAGCTGCAAAGAAGAAAATAACTGACCTAAGCCAACAGCAAACACTGCGCTACAAGAGAACTGAGACCAGAGCTAACTCTGGGGCAGGGCACATGCCATACCCGACAGTTTCTGGCTCTTGAGTCCAAGCACAGTCAGAGTCTGGCGTTGCATACCAAACAATTTGTTTTCTTGGAGAAAGTTGCATTGCTCTCTACTTGTTGTTGTTGTTGTTGTAGTTAATTTTTGTTGGGCCATATATAACACACACAGTTGGCTGAATATTCAACTGTCCAACTTGACTCTTCCGTCTGATAACAGCGCTAACGACTTTGGTTTTGTTTTGGTTTTTGGCTTTTATATTTTTTTCCAATTTGTGCCACGCGCAATTGTCAGATACTTTGTTGTGGTTGTGCATGCTTTTATTATATTTCACTTTTTCACGGCTTGTAAATTTTGTAATTTAAATTTCCGTTGCCTCATTTGCTCTTCCTATGTGCATTGTCTATTTCTTGTCGAGCTAATTGTCGTGGGTAAGACGAAAGGCCCAAAGCAACAAAAAAATAAAAAATGAAAATAAACAAAAACCAAATTCGAATACAATTGCGGCCTCTTTACTTGTATTTGAAGTGGCCAATTGTTTTTGAATTTTGTTAACGCTTATAAATTGTTATGCAATTACCTTTAACGCATTTCATTGAATATTTTAATTTTTGTGCTTTGGGGCACTTGTTAATTGCGTGGATCAGTTTTTGGGAGAAAGGCATTTGATACAGCTAACTCCATGTGTATAAACATTATGACTAATAAGCGAGGAGCTCGACAACTTAAATGCCACTTAATACCTTATATAAATGGCAAACGAAAAAAAAAACATAAAACAATTCAACCTTCAAAGCGTGCTCAATAGCCAAATAAAATTGAAAGACAACAAATTAAATGTTTAAAAATATTTTGCCTTTTTTCGCTATTAACGTGCACATCTGTGCAGCATTCCAATATTTGTCTGCGGCTTTGTGTACGTTAAATAATTTATTCCATGCCTGGCCATGTGGCATCTGCCTAACATTTGGCCTGTCCATGCAGCTGCATTCCTAGCCCACCCCTCCCCCACTCCCCTCCCCGCTCTCCATCTCGCTCTCTGCATACGACAATTAATCTCCGGCTTATGCACTTTTTGCAGTCAAATCTTTAATATCATCTAATCGCAACTGGTTTTCACACTTGTGCAATTTTACGTATTTCCTTTTTATTTTTGACTACAATTTTATTTATGTATCACGAGTTTTTAATGCGCCAATAAACCAGAAAACTTTGATATTATCTTGTTTATACATTTTACACAATTTTGGCTGTCGAATTATTAAAATGCCATAAAACACAAAAGTGTGTGAAAATCTTGAAAATTTCAACGATTTGCAGCGGTTTCCAAATGTTTTCCTATAATTGAATTTTCAGCTAATACTTTAAGCCAATGTGCACAACAAATGTAATTAAAGATGCTGCATTAAAGATATTGGTACACCGAAAATTAATTATTTCCATGGTTGTCAAGGAAATTCAATTAACAAGAGCTTTAGGTTATGCATTTTAATTATGTGATGGAAAATATTTTGAAATTTTTTAATTTATATAAAAGTTTACGATTACAATGAAATACTTTTGATATGAGCTTAGACATTTTGAATGCAAATAAATAAATAAATAGTTATGATTGGATATGATAATGTATTTCACTAATTACCAATAATAAATAATTGGAATATATACAGCAAATATTAAGAATACTAAGTTAACGTACGTAGTTTAAATAAATCGAAAGAAAATATTGTCGAATCTGCCAAAAATTGCAATATAATTCATTATGGATAGTACTTTCAGGTTTTTAATAAGTATCATAAGAACGTTGTATAAGAATTGAAATATATACAATTTTATCTGATTTAGAAAGAATCTGAATCTGAATCTTTAATAAAAGTTTTGATGGAGAAAAACCGAATGCACCAAAACTGATATTCAATGAACAAGGTATTCGTTAGATTCTGTATGAACGCTTTCTGTTAATTAGAAATCAATAGAAAAGCAGATCATTTCAACTCATTTAATTTGCCAGAGAAATCAGTTGTTTCGTTGCTTAGCTCGTTCGTTTCGTTTGGCTTATGCTCGTATGTAGAACGCAGAGGTGAGACGAGTTTTTCTAAGCATGATGCACCGGTGACAGCAATTATAAAGAAGACGGATTTGCCAACCACAAACAACTGGCAACAACTTCTACACTAACTATAGTAACTGGCGACAACTAGTTGCTGGCGGAGGCAACAACTGGGCGGCCAACTCTTGGCCAAAAGTAGGTCTGCGCCAAGCCTTTGTGTGTCTAGTTAAGTATGTTTGTTTGTTCTGTTTGCGTTTCTTAATGTCAATTAGAAGTATGCTTAGACAATGGACTGTTCCAATGTTGCAATATTTGTCATGGGGTTCAAGAGTTCGCGGCGTCGGAGCGTCTAAAGGGCTGCTGCTGAGCAAAGCAGGATGCGCTGTTAAATGTTAAGAAAGTTGCACGCGGATGCAACGGCTGCGGCATTTAATTGCCTCAACAGGTATCAGGTGCCAGGTACCAGGTACGAGGTACGAGGTATGTGGTAGAAGCGTAAGAGGTTTTCTGGTAAACAAAGTCGCGCAAATAATATGTAGAAAAACTGGACAGACTGTGGAAGAAAGTCTGCCAGTTGCGAGCAAGTTTGCGATCGTCCCAGACAAGCAGACAGCTGGACAGCGCCACAGTGGGACAGATGAAACAGCAGCCAGCAAAGGAGCTGTCAGGTTGGTCAGCAAGGTGCGTTACTTTTACTGCTCAACGGGCACAGCTACAGCTACAGCTACAGCTTGAGCTTGGGGTTCAGGTTTTTTATTTTTGTAGGCCTGTAGCTGGCAAAAAGTACAACAACAAAAATAAATAACAATAACAATGCGACGAAATGATAGTGAAAATATTTTCAGTTTTTGGTCATGACATAAAGATGTGTGTGCACATCTATAAACAGATACGAACGATGTGAAGATGCGTCTCCTGAACGCCAGTACTTAATCTTTTGGCTGCCCGTTTTTGGCCGCAAATGACAAACTACGAAACTTGACGCAACGCTAATGAATTGAATAAATGTTAACCATTTTTTTGTTGTCGCTTGTGGGCGAGTACTGTCTGAGCCGTGCGTTAGAGAAAGAGAAAGGTAGACACGAAAAATGGTACAAAAATCAAGTGAACCAAAGAGCGAACAATTTAAAGTCATAGCTGCAATCTTTGAGCTGGATGATGACTGGTACAAGTTAACTGGCCAAGTTAATGATCATGACTGGCTTTTGCATTTGAGCCAAATTGTTAAATGCAATTTGTCAGCGTCTGCACAGGGTCTTAGCACATTTGTCGCAGTCCCAATTGCATATATACCGCTAAAATTACACACAGAATTCCAAGCGGAGGCTTTGGCTAACTTTCCTCTGGGAGTCTGTTGGCAGATCAATGCGGATTGTTTAGCGACTTTCGCGCTGAATCAAAAATAAATTATTTGTTGTCAATTCGGCAGCCTTGAAATTGCAGTTGCCAGTTGCCATTTGCTGGGGACGTGACTTGCGATTTCTTCAGAGGAATTTCATTGTTGTTGTCTTTGGCAGACAGCTCTTCTGGAGATTGCCAGCATTTATATGGTCACGATGCCCGAAACTGGCTCATCAGCTGTGTAATTTGCGGATCAGCAGCTGCTTTGGCACAATAAAAACAAGACCCAAAAGAATGTTAAATGCGTTTAGCTGTTATCTGGTTGCCGTTTATGCCTCAACCCCATAAAGCATTATGAGCATGTTTTATGTTTACGACCTCCGACGAGCTGCAGTAGCAGCCTGACATTTTGGCATATTGCAAAAAAAAACAACATACAAAAAAATAATAAAAAACAAAAATAAAACAAAATTTGCATGCGGCTGGAAAATTAGATTTTCCGCTCATTTGCACTGAGGCGGCCAAATACAAAACATATTGCGCAATCTTCTGCTTGAATGCATGTAATTTGGTAGCCACACACACACACACACGTGCAGTCGGGGGTGTGCATGTGTGTGAGTGTGTGAGCGAGTGAATGGGTGTGGGCTGTTCTCGTACAGAAGCGTTTTACCAGAAACTAGGGCATGCTTAATTGCAACTAGATAAGCACCTCGGCAAATATGGAGCCTCAAGTATCTGCTTAAATGCATCTGTATTTATATTGCGCCTAATGAAAAACTAAAGTTGTCAGTTCTAATAGAAGGGCCCATGCAACAAGGCTAAAATATACTATTTATGTTGTTCTTGGTTTGAATAAGAAAACAATCCCTTTTTATCTTAACATTTTGAATCATACGTTTAATTCTTAAGATACAATTAATAAATCTAAAATTTATGTATGCAGAGAATAAATGAGTTTATAAACAAGTTGTGGATCAAGGAATGTTATATTAACGAATAACAATCTTTTATTTTCATGGAAATAAAATCTATTGTATCTGACTTTTATATATTGTATATATTTTGCATTCTCATTCTTTGAATTTTTAAGCTTTTTCATTATATTATAAATGATACTTTTATTTTACTCTTGGACTAAAATTCACTCTTCTAAAATGTTTTCTCTTGAAAAAAAACTAACGCCTTATATATATCTATTATATCTTTGTAGAGAATATCATATATTAAAGAATTTTAACTACTCAGAGTATATGTATTTCTTCCAGATCAGGACGACAAGCTATTATGGACATATCTCTCACTTCATCTATCAGTTTCAACACAAGCTAGTCTATCAGTTCTGAAACTATATTACACAGATTCGTATTTTTATTAAAAGCAGTTTTTATTTATGTCAGATTACGCGGAATCGGACCACTATACTATATAGCTGCTATGTGAATGATCGGCTTTACTATTGAAAACTTATATTGTTGTTCAACACAGCTAGCACAAATCCTCGAAAAAAGCGCTCTATTATGATATTAAAATGTGATCGGATAGCTGAAGTCTATATATCAGCTTGGGGTTGTATTAGGATCCAGACATCTTTATTTTTTTAAATGTAATTTATTTTTAAGCACACAGAAAATAAATTCTTTGTTAAAACAAGTCTAATACTGTTTTTATCACACAAACCTATTCATTATTTAAAAAGACCTAACATGGCTTTATTTTTATGAAGAAATCGGCGAAGCATTCCAATTTGACAGCAAGTAGCGAAGGTTTTTCATTTCTAAACTAAGCCCATTTGGCAATCATCTAATGAGAGCTTCATTTTTCAAAATTTGCACTCAAAAGTTCACTACACAAAGTTGGGTAAAACACAGATTTGGCTGATTTCTTTAAAATTTCAACAGTTTTTGTTTATCCCTGAAGGATGTGCGTAGATAATCACCTTGTACAATATGTATTTACGATGCTAACACCACAAACGAGTCAGCGATGTTTGCTTGCTGAACGAGAATGAAAAATGATGTACTTGTAATTGTTTTATGGAGTGTGGAGAGAGACAACCGCACGCAACGCTTCACTTTTACCAACTGAACGCAACGACGATCTTGCCACGGTTTATAGCTTGTCCCCAAAACCAAAAACAAAAAGCAAAAAAACAAAAGCAAACGGAAAAACAAAAAAATAAGGTGCACAACTAGCCAAAGCCAACAACAACAAAAAACAAACAGCATAAAACGAACAACTTGGCGCTGCGGTTGCCGTTCGAACACGGCTCAAACCGCGCTTGTCGCGCATTTATGCCTGTTGGTATATGCGTGTGTGTGTGTGTGTGTGTGCAGCCTACTGTAAGCCTATGGCCAAAAAAAAACAGCTCAGGCGAGTCAAGTGTTCGAAACCAAAGAGATTTCCACTCAAACTTCAGTTGGACATCTCATTGTTAATTGAGTTATGGCCCAGTAAATAGCCTGTAAATTACACCACACTCACACACACACACATACTCACGCACACTCGTTTAACTGTGTCAGTGTGTTAGGTTTGAGCTGCAGTTGCCAAGCGGTTCGAGCAACATGTTTGCAGGCGCGTCGCTCCTCGAAACAAGTTTGTCGCCTGAGTCTTTTGTTAAGCCTGCTGCTGCTTTGCGAATTTTTGGTGAAAAATAATAATAATGTGTATGGAAAAATGCAAAATATTTGATGCCGTTACGCGTTTTGTTTAAACAAATGATTACCGATTTATTTATTTATTTCTTTGCCTTTGTTGTGCCCCCTGGCGGCACACTTAAAAAAAAACACTTTCGTGACTTATCAACAATTTATTTACATTTCACTTATGTAACTCAACAAGGCGCCTGATCAGTCAGGGGGCTACAAAACTGTGTCAATAATGTCAGTAAAATCAATGAAGCGCTATTGCTTCCGGCACAATTTGTTCATCATTAGCCAAAAGTTGGAGAAAAAAAAACCAAAAAATTAACAAAACAAAAATTAATAAAAGGCACAAAATAAACGAAAACTATTTAAAATATTTATTGTTTTTGTTGGCTTTAATTGTAGCATATTGTAGGGTCAGTTTCATGCTCAGCCAGCCCCTAAATGATTATTATATTTTGATTAATGTTGTGTTGATGTGCTTGTGCTCAAGCTCAAGCACATCAAACATTTTAATTAATTTTTCATGTTAAGCCTACCAGCAGATGTTTTATGCTTAGCTCATTGCAAGCGCAATATATCGAATATCGAATTAATTTGAGTTTTACAGCTTTTCATGTGCGCACTTTCAATATTCAAGTTCACGACAAGGCAAAAGCGCATCCTCACACGCACTTTGCCATTCACAGATTGTGCATCTTCAAATGCATTGCAAATGATTGGAGCAGCAGCCGCAGCTGCCGCAAGGTCATTGAGTAAATTAATTTTAATTGCAACTCATAATGTTTGCTCGAAGCTACTTCAATCGAAACCGAAATCGAAATCAAATATACTTAGTAGACCATAATGTTGCCGTGCATCTTGACTTTGAACGCATTCGTTCAACTGATTTATGCAGCAAAAGCGAACCCAACCAGCAGCCCATTTTGGCAGATGTGTGAATACAAATTTAAGTGTGAACATTGCCAAATTGCAGTTGTTCGATTGACTAAATGAGGGTAGCCTGAACTTGAACTTGAAGTGGCGTCGACTTCGAGTGCCGCAACCAGCTGCTGCTGACTTGCAAACTGAGATTCGAATAACAGATTCGTAGCGCCCTAGCCATAACTGTGGCTGCAATTAGATTTGGGGCCCAAATGACCCCCGCCAGGCAGCGCTGGCAATGAAGGCAATTTCAGATTGAGAGCCAACAAAGTTGCCTGATATTAAAGCGGCTTACCATGAAGCTAACTGCCCGAGGCTACATGCATATTTATATATATATAAAAACATGTACATGTACGTGTACATGTACACAGATTTATGTGGTTCACTGTGTAGGCTGCTTTTCACTTTTCACTCTGCCGCAACCCACGCCTCGCCCGGCTGGCGCTTAATCAGCCATTTGACATCTTGCGTCATTAAGCACGACAATTTTTAATTGCTTTTTAGGTTTTTGGCTCATTGCAGCGTTGAGTTTATGTAACATTTTTAAAAATTGGGCTTTGTCAAAGAAATGTGTTGTCATTTAATTGAGCATTACGACTGCCTCTGGGCGCTGATATGCCCCCCTCCCCTCCCTGCTGGCCCAACCCGCCATATCTATACAAAAAGTCAGGCAAGGCCGTTTAGCGGCAGAATCTTCAAGAAGTGCGCGCACAAAGCGTAAACAATGATAAATTACAATAACAACATATTATACGGCCATAATTAACCTGGTCTGTGGTGTCTGCTGCTTTTCAGAGAGCTAATTAACTTGTCTCTATGCAGATGTGGTGTCTCTGGCTTTGCCTCTGCCTCTGTCTCTGGCTCGGTTGTGGTTGTGGCTGTGACTGTGGCAACATCATAGCCATAACCCAGTGACTGACTTTGACTTGCCATCACGTGGCAAAGTTGAAGATTCTTGAACAGAAACCGAAACTCAAACCATTATCATTAGCCATTAATGCCACAAATATGCGTATTTCGCAACGGTAAAATATTTAATTGTTGCGTAGCTCAAGTTTATCTAAACATTTTCCATTGGCCTCGAGTTAAATTAAAAAATAAAATGTAAACAAAAACGACTTCAGATTGGAACAATTGGCGTACAAAATAAAAATAGAATTCAAGATTTTTCAAGGAAATATTTATAAAGCAAACTCCGCCAATTTGTCAATACCGAAGCTCATGAAACTATTCAAACAAACCAAAGAGCAATCGGTGCTGTTTTTTGCTTTAGTATTTGAAGAACCTTCATCTGGCCATTATTTTGATAGTAAATAAATATAAATATATATTTATAGTTACGTACTCACCTGTAAATTCAGACCACTGATTATTTTATAGTCATCTATCAGCAGGCGGGAGACGATCTTTTATACAAACACATCACTGAAAGAACATAAAAGCAGAGAGAATGTTTATTAGCTTAAAACGCAGCCAGCTTGCGAAACCTTAGTTGAATTTGTGGGAATAGGGTAATAATTGCACACATATCTAAATACATACATATATATGTATTCAAATACATACAAACAAATATGCATACGAGCGATTGTAATCAATATTTCAGATGATGAGACATAGTTAAAACTATAATACGTACCAGCTGAAGCAGCCGTCTCCTCCACAGTTGAAGCCGCCTCCTCTACTCGAAGTGAAGCCTATGAGGCTTACATGAATTTATGAGAATCGAGTAGAAGGGACTTAGTTAGAATTCGTTTTTATAAACAGACTTACAAACATACTTACGTGCATACATACATACATACATACATACATACATACATACATACATACATACATACATACATACATACATACATACATACATAAATACATACATACATACATCTATACATACATACATACATACATGCATACATACATAAACACAAACATACATACATATATACATACATACATACAAACATGCATACATACATACATACATACATACATGCATGCATACATACATACAAAAATTCATACATACATACATACACACATACATACACACATACATACATACATACATACATACATACATACATACATACATACATACATACAAACATGCATACATATATACATACATGCATACAAACATGCATACATACATACATACATACATACATGCATGCATACATACATACAAAAATTCATACATACATACACACACACATACATACATACATACATACATACATACATATATACATACATACATAGCGGGTACTCTTGGCCTTGCCCGTGGCAAGTTGTATGCTTACAATCTTAGATATATATTTTTTGATGTAGTTCCCGCCCGTTAAATCTGAAAGTTATCCGTTATATCTTGAAATGCAATCAATAAAATTAAGAACCAAAAGTTGTTAGTATTGTGGCAAGATTCTTGTACCTAAAACTTAAACTTTCGTTCATTAAACTTTTGACCCGCATTTTCCATCGAACTGGCGGATTTTGCGAATTACGTATCAAATAAATTTGCAAAATATATGCAAATGAGTTTGAAGGCTATCGGATGCAGCCAAGGCTGCTGATGGAATTTGTAAAATAGCCGAATCACGTATTCATTAAGTTTTTATGCTGTGCTTTGAAAATAAATTTGAGTCCGATCGGAAGAAACTCAGAGCTTCACTTAATAAAACAACGAAACTTCGCCCAAAAAGTTTTTCCTCTGCGTTTTACACCGAGGAGTCCTTAATTTAGCGAAAATTGTGAAACACGTCTCAATTGAATGTTATTAAAGATTATTGGGAATGAGCCCAATTAACTTCTGAGTCGCATTTATAATACAAGGGGGGAGGATCTCGGAAGAAGTGTGAAATACGTATCAAATGAATTTTTACAAAAATCCATTAAAATATCCACATAAGGTAACTACAGTAACTTTCAAGATAACGTCCCCAACAATAAAGTATAACAAATTAGGTAGGACACAATTAAGATTTATTTGTCTTGATTGATTCGTAGTTACCGAGGACACGCTGTCCAGTGGGATCAAAGGGGCTGCGCAAATAGCAATCCGCCTTGTAGCGTTTGCCCAGGATGTCCACTTCATAGTCACCCGCTTTCAGATAGTCCACATCGACCTTTTGGCCGTCGGTGCGTGATATATAAGCCTGACCCAGAGATTTTCCAAGCGTATATGCATATTCAGCTCGGCGTAGCACGCCGACTGGCTCGCCATTCCGGTAGACCCCTTCGAGGCCCCAAATGGGCACCCGCTGCTGCAGAGTGAGGTAAACCAAGCGCTTCTTGATGCCCTCCGCGCGTTGTCTCGCCACTGCGGCACGACCGCGATAGTCGCCCGTCTTGCGGCAGGTGAAACCCAGGCCAGATTCCAAAGGAGTATCATCCGAACGCAGATCGTAGCTCCATAGATGATAGCCCTTCTCGCTGCTGAGGGAGTACAGTGCTCGGTAACCTGCGTTACGGAGATCCTGTGCCTTGCCAGCAGCCATCAACGCCTTGTAGACGGCCACACAATCCTGCTTGGGCACATGAAGCTCATAGCCCAGCTCACCCACAAAGCTGACGCGCAGCAGGCGCAGTCCACTTCCCTTAACGGTGGCCAAGCGAGTGCTATTTGGTGGCACATGCTCATCGGAGAGATCGCAGTCGAGCAGCGGCTGCAGAATCTGCCGACTATTGGGTCCCTGTATAGAAATGACGCCCAGCTCGGCTGTGATGTCAGTCAACTTGGCATCAAAGCCCTTGCGTCGCATCTCGCTGAGCAGCATGCTGTACGTGTAATAAGCCGATGCACCGCCGGCCACAATATAGTATCCCTGACCCTCGAACTTGGGATCGTGCACCTGTCCAGAGCCCGATGCCAAACGGCTTATGGTTACGTCCGCCTCCACGCCGCCAGCATCGTTCAGCGCACAGGTGTAGACAGTTCTATGATTTATAAATAACACATAAATATTTGATAATGGAGTTTTATTAAGTCATACTAACTTGGTGGGATCGCGGTTGGTGTTCGCAGAGAAGAGCCAGTCGGCGGCCAGCTGAGCCTGTGGTCCCTCCAGCAACAGCTTGGAGAAGTAGCTCATGTTGAAGACCACCGCATTGTTGCGACAGGCGTGTGCCTCAGCTCCAATCTGAAAAAGGAAGCAAACAATAATTACATAGACTGTACAGAATGTTCGTAAAAGGACTTACCAGATCGTGATGCTCGGAAAAGCTGCTGTACTTCAGATCGGCCTCCAGGACACGCTCGTAGTTGCTGTCCTTATGTCGTGGGTGGTCATAGCTGCCGTACCAGTCATAGGGCAGCACTGCTGCAGAATCTACAGTAGATCCCAGAAAAAAACCGGGTCGCTCCCAGCCCTGTTTCTCCTCCATGAAGGCGTTGCACTGCAACATCTCTTCGTGCAGCGGATCCTTTTGGAAGTCACGTCCGGCCAGGGGCTGATCGTACTTGAAGACCATGCTGTAGTTCTTCACATAGCTCTCGTGCGACTTCTCCTGTATCCACTTGGTGGCGCGGCCCTGTTCCTGTGTGAAGCGTCGCAGATCAAAGCTAAACATGGGCACATCCGGCTGGCCATTGATGATCCACAGAGCCGTTTGCTCGCCACAGCCACCTCCGAACATCATGCCAGCCGAGTTGAAGCCACAGTTGTGCATGAGCCCAGACACCACTGGATCGGGACCCATAAGCGGCTTGTGATCCGGCGTAAAGGACTCCGGACCGCAAACGGTGCTCTTGATACCGTATTTGGCATAGGTGGGGCACAGTTTCTGGGCGCCCTCCACATGCGTCTCAAAGACCGACCAGTCCAGCTCGTAGAGGCCAAAGTGAAAGTCTTTCGCCACGGGTTCCAGCAGTATGGGATTTGGCTCGTAGCCGCCCATGCAGATGGCATCGCCCTGTATGCGGAAGTAAGTTGAATAATCGTGATCCCGTATATTGGGCAAACCGCGAACACCCGGTATCGATTCGGAGACAATGTACGCATGCTTCATGGGCAGCAGCGGCAGGTAGGTACCATGTCGAGCCACCAGATCGCGACCCCAGACGCCAGTGGCATTCACCACAGTATCAGTGCGTATGTTGCCAAAGGGCGTAGCCACACCCACAACCTTTTTACCGCGTGTGCCCTGCTCGACGAGAATCTCCTGTACATCACAGTTCTCGATCACCTGGGCGCCGTTGTTAGTTGCCGCCCGTCTCAAGGCCGTGCAGAGCATTGCCGGATCCATGACGCCATCGCCGGGGGAGTAGAGCGCACCAATAAATGCCTTGGGGTCGAGCAGGGGAAACAGTTTCTGCGTCTCCTCGGGCGACAGTATCTCGTTCTCAATGCCCAGAGCTGCACCGACAGTTGCCAGGCGACGGTACTCGTCCAGGCGCGTTTCATTGTGCGCTATGAAGATGCCACCGTTCTGTATCCAGCCAGGGTCTAGGCCCGTCTCCGCCTCCAGCTGACGCAACATATTCCGCGAGTTGGCCAGCAGCTGTATGTCCACATCGCTGGGTCGCAGGCGCCAGAGCAGCCCCGCCGTGTGCCAGGTTGTGCCCGCCGTCAGTTGTGCTCGCTCCAGCAGCACCGCCCTCACGCCCCGCTTGGCCAGATGGTAGAGCGTGTGACAGCCGGCCGAGCCGCCGCCAATCACCACCACATCCGCCGACTGGGGCAGCGTTGGCGCTGGGGCCGAGCTCCTGCTCTTGTTGCGGCCCAACACGCGCCACAAGTCCTGGCGAGCTGCTTTCTGTGCGATGCCTGTGCGCCACATCTCGATTAGCAGCCGCGCGCCACAAATCCAAAGTGAAAACTAAACCACAGCAGCCCACAGCAGCTGGCGAGAAAGCCTAGGATCCATTACGATTAGCATTGACAATCAAATTTCGTGTGACTTCCCTGAACCGGTGGGGCAACTGTGGCGATAAGCCTTCAAACTAGAATCGGGACCATGGCTTCTTATCACGAGCAATACCCTGCCCACTTTCGTTTTGTTATCAACTACACAAACTCACAATATTGCACATATTTGGCCCGACAGGTGGCGCTTTAGACTTTCTTATCAATCGAACAAAGCTAACAACATATTTCTATTTATGATTATTTAGGTTCAACTGAGATCAGTTTCAGCTTCATAAAAAAACAAGCGACAAATCACAAAACCAGGGTATTCAACAAACAAATACCGTAATATAAGTTTTATTTTAATTTAAAATAAACTACGTTTAATATATAAAAAAAAATAAAAATGCAATTTTTGATGTTTCTATGCCACAATAATTTAAAACTTGAGCTTATTAATCTACCCACATTAAAGGAAATAAAATAAACGAAAAAGAACGAAAACAACTTTAAAATTAAATAATTTACTTATATATTATTTTATTAATTTAAGTAAAATAAAAGCTTATACTATTAACAAAAGCTGAAACTATTAAGCGAAAGCTTATACTATTAACAACAGCTGCAAATAGAAATAGATTTTCATGTGGATTCTTAATTACCGTATATGAGTAAATTGATTCCGAAGGAGCACATATTGCAGGTAAAATAGGATTAAAATTTTACTTTTTTAATTCTAGAAATGCTTAATACGTAATACACCTGTTATTTGAATTGAAGGGTAACTCATAGTGTTATCTGTCATCTTCCATGAAACTTTAAGATGATCAAAATAAAAAGAAAATGAAACTAAAATAATCAGCAAGCGTCGTGTCCCATTAATGAAAAAGCGAATAACGAAATACGCTGCACGTGTGAAAAAAACACACAAATATATGCCACATACCTCATTGGGTTGACTATGGAGCAGAATCTGGGGGACTCGCTTGGCATTGTTGGCGCCATTGTCATGCGTTGCTGGCACAGAGCAGACCGGGTCGCCCCAAGCCAGGCCAGACCCAAACCAGACCCAGCCAGACACAGACGAGATGCAGACCTTCCAATGCGGTTGCATATGTTGTTGTCGTTATTGTTATTGTTATAGTTGGCACTTGGTTAATGTATTATTGTTGTTGTTGCTGTTGTTGTTATTTTTGTCGTTGTTGCTTACGTTATTGTTATTGTTAGCAAATTGTGCGACAAAAATTCTAAGCCAGGCGCATGATTTGTTGCGTTTTTCTTATATGCACGACGCTGTCAGCTCATTAAGCTGGTCTCATTATGCAATCTCGCTTGCATTGTTAATGATGCAGCCCGCTTGGAGAGGAAGATGCAGACGATGACGAGTACTTGTTGGATTTGCTTGGCTGGCTCCGAATTGAGTGTGGCCCTGCAACAAAATAGAGCACGTTCAACTTGCTTTGAACTTACTGAGAAAAAAACACAATATAAGCTTAAGCAGCTAAAAATAATTTTGATTACTTTTCCAAGTAATCAGTGCATAAATTACTTAAAATATGCATTCAACTGGATTCCTTGCTGACCCTGTCTACACGAACCTTGCCCTAAAAACGTAGTATAGCAATTACCCCAAAACTTTTTTGATTAAAAGTTAGTAGCAAGACCTGTTGTGATGCTATGAATATATTTGTAAACAACTAAGATTGCCCTAAGATTTATTTAGTTGACAATGCCCGGCTAGTAGACCTTTTTGAGTCAATAATTTAAGTAGATGCTTTTTAAAATTTTGAATACAACAAGAAGATTAGAGCTTTTCTTAGGGCAACATGATATACATTTATTTCATTTAATAGTAAATATTTATTAAGCAACGACTGGGGATCTCAATCTTGAAAGAGAAATACGATAAAAAGTCATTTTCTATATATTTATATATATTTTTTATGTGCACTCAGCTCCCACAATTATATTGAGTATCTCTCTTATTGAATTCAATGCGCACCAAAAAGTATGCAAAAACGACCAAAAATTAAGGTGAAATTACATAGGGAACTAAACACCGAGCTTGAATTTCACAACCTGCTCAATTGTCGAGCAATTATGAACTGAAGTAGAATTCAATGAAACGATGAAACCCTGAGTTGTCGCTAGTCATTAGTAATACAGCTAAGCAGATGATAACAACACAAACGATGATGGATTTCATCCACCGAGGCAAAACAAACAAATTAGAATGCTCTCGTCGAAAGTGCTCAACTGGCAGTTACCCTGTATTCGGGTCTGCCACACTAAGAAAAAAGCTGCGAATAAATAATAATTAATAAATATTTCATTATTAAAATCGCTTTTCAACTTTTAGAACACACGAAAAACTATAAATAAAAGTAATTTTTAAAATATAAATTTATTATGTTATCAACATTTTTTCTTCAATCAATTTTAACCTCCTTGCATACCGAATCGACACGGTATCGAACTGCAATCCATATACCCTTTAGCACCGAAATCATGATTACAGGGTATACACATTTAATTCATTACACTGCTCAATTGGCTGACAACAACAAGCTGATGTTTAGAGTTGGAGGATTTGCCTACCGAAGCACTTGAGTGCGATTACGATACGCGATATTTAATCTCTGATAACAGACGAAACCCACACTGTCAGCGATTAGACGTGAGCTCCCTAAAGTATGCAGCAATTAGGCGGCACGTCAGTTTTCATTTAGTGCTCCGTTGGCCGCATCGCGAAATGCTACGCCACGATTCAGGGTCGCCGGGCTTCTGGAAGCTCGCTGTGCGACGCATCTTCAGAGCTCAGGATTTCTATGGCAGCATAAGGCTAATTATTGGCCTGGCGCTGGTGCTGGGCATAACGCCGTATTATGTGTCCCGCGACGGTTGCCACGGCGAGCGAGTGGTGCGTGAGTCGTGGTACGGATTCGCCAATTCCATCAGCCGCTGGCTGCTGTTCGCGTATTGCTACGTGCACATACATCTGCACAGAGAGTCCCTGATTGGCTACTTTATGCGCAACCACATCTCGCAGGTGAGCCCCCGCTTGCACGATGTGGCCGGCATCTGGGCCGCCGTCGTCATCTTTATAATGCCGCTTTTCCTGCGCCGCCATCTGCGACACGCCATCGAAACTCTGGTCCGCATCGATCGGCGCCTGGCGCGTTTACACCTGCCCGTGGACTACAAACAGGTTAAGTACCAGGCTCTATTGGTGCTGCTGCTGGGCACTGCCTTGGATGTTACCATCATAGTTGCCTGTCTCGTCTGCCTAGCCAATATGGAAGTGCGTCCCAGCTATCAGCTGATCTTCATCATGATCTATGAGCTGATCACCGTATCGATAACAATTTGTATGTTCTGCCTGTTGGCTCGATCGATTCAACGCCGTTTAATTCAATTGCATAAGGTGAGTCGCACTTGGCTGTTAATATATTATTTATATGGATACATTAATATTTTTAAGATTTAGTTTGAGTTTTAAACTAATTTCGAGCGAATTAATTTGTGTTGGATAAAACTCGAATATAAAAGTTTGCCCAATCCAGTATATTTTAAAAGGTTTTTCAATATCAGAAGTATAAAGGTAAAGTCGAAAGGAAGTATTTCTGTGCGATCACAATGTTGGTTTATTGACCAAACTAAAAGACTGAGAAACGGATCTCATACACATATTATAATTATCGAATTTTATGATAACTA
The DNA here is from genome assembly GCF_035044405.1 of Drosophila montana. Lineage (NCBI taxonomy): Eukaryota > Metazoa > Arthropoda > Insecta > Diptera > Drosophilidae > Drosophila > Drosophila montana. The sequence continues at coordinate 208,526 of NW_026998001.1, forward strand.
CACATTAATACGCAGTCACACATACTTACTCTGATATTAACTACATACAGAAAGATAGATGAATTAAATTCTTTTCCGATTGTTCCTTGTAGAGGGTATTATGATTGAGTCATGAAATGTGTGATGCATAAATGGAGATTCTATTGGTTCTTGATTTTAGGTTTATCAAGATATCTTGACCAAACTATGCTGCTTATGTATGAGCCAAATCTTATCAAAATATTCTGTTTTTCAAGATATTTTAATCATACTCAGATCTATAATTATTATTTAATATTAAATGCATTTTCATATATCAACAATGTGCATTGTGTTTTTTAATCAAGTCTTTGCCATAATTACTTAGCAGACGAAATCACTTTGATTGCCGGAAACCCTGTTTTTCCATACTGAAAGTTAATGGAATTTTAGAAGCTTCATGTCCAAAAGTGTCTGAAATCAGAAAACAATTAATTCAAGGTGTCTTAAAAATAAATTGAAAAGTAGGTATTTGATTAAAAAAAGGAAATGTTATTTGTCCTAAAGTTTTTGAAACTCTCATTAAAAATTTCATATACGCAGAGACACTGTAAGAGAGGAGTTCGGAAAAATAAGCTGAATCATCAAAGAAGCTTGATATTAATTTAGCTACATTAAAGTTTTATTAATTTGTTTATCAAAACTAATGCAGTATTAAATCTTTGGCGCTCCCAAAAAAAACGCTTCATTATTTTAATTATTAACCACCCAAAGCGGTTTTTGGAAACTGAAGTGAATACCAGAACGCACATTAGGTCTGAATGCTAAATAGGTCAATAGCCTTTGCACAATTACACCTGGGGACATACATATGTGTGGCTACATACCTGGCATAATTAAATTGAGTTTCCGAGTTTGCGCAAAGTCCAAATGGTTTCCTCTAGTATCCTGCTGCTCGCATATCTCGCGTCATTCAAATGTCATCGAAAATAAACTATTCACTTATTTTGCATGCCACGCTCCATAAATGCGATACATTATGCATGCGCACAAGGCAGCAGACCAACAAAAACTGATCAGCATATGGCCAGGACTTTGCCCCCGCCTCAGCCGCAGCGCCATATTGCGCATACGCCTCGTAAGCGGCGCAGCTGAGTGTGACCGTGTGCATGCGATTGCGACTGTGTGTGTACTCATGAGTGTCAGGGATATGTCCTGATAATGAATTGCCAGCCATGAAACTGCCAGGCTGGTGCTGCTCACCTTATTAGAGATGAGCCGATTAACAGCCATACAAATAAATTTGCATAAGTGAAAAATATAATATTAGATACATATTTATGTTTCTGTGCAGCTGTTGAATAGAGCTAAGAATTGTGCAGAGTACTCAAGCCCAATGCAGACAATGCACACGGCAACAATATTGAAGCGATACTTGTTATATATTCTTATCAAGAAAAGCCCTTGCTTTTTAATTGGATTGAAAATATGTTAAAAGTGGGGGGTCTTATATAAAAAAATTATTTAAAATATTCTGCTTAATTTCTGTAAACTAGAAATTGGGTTAAAAAATATTTTTTTATATTATGTATTGTTAAAAATGTTAAAGAACCAAGGAATAAAATAATAATGTTAGCTCTTCTGATTTCTACCTTTTATCATTATTCCGATTTTTCATTCATATTTAATATAAATTATATTATTTTATTCATTATTATTATTTATTATTATTATTATTATTATATATTATTTTATTATCGTTTAATATCGAGATGTGTTACAACATCCAACACAGCCTGCAACCAAACCCCTCTTTACGCAGTTGCCCAATCTTTTGAAGTATTTTGGATAAGATAATAAAATAGCGCGCGTACTCTAAGATCTTTTATCTTTTCAAATTTCTAACCGAGCTAGATGCTGATAAAACCCTTTCATTAGGTGTATTGTGGGACAATTGAATGCCTAACTAGCAGGTTGTTGTGCGTGACAAGAGAGGAAAAAGGTCCTCTCTCACGCGATACGTCATCGTAGCACTTTCCATGTGCCAGTTGCCGCCCTCTCCATGTATCATACGCATCAGATCTGAGGGCAGACCAACTTAGTTATACCAACAACTAAATTAAACACAGACAGCGGCGTCTGCTTGACTATGCGTTACCTCCTCGTCAAGGACACACACTTGTTGGACTTGGCTGCGGCTGCTGCTGCTGCTGTTGCTGTAATCCCTGCGTTGTGTGTTCCTCTCACGTCCTGCTGACTGACTGAGATAGCGAACATCATAATGAAATTTTCGCACGCGCTTTCGCTTCGGTTATACTTCCGCTGCCGGTAACTGATGTTTTCTCTTTTTTTCGCCCATTTTTTTTTTGCGACATATTTTTGTTTTCGCCAGCGAACGACGCGGTTGCTGGCGGTGCGCAGCGTCGTCCTGGCTGCAGTTCGAGTTGTCCCTTTGAAGCAAACGGTCGTGCGTGTTCGTCAATTGTCGCTTGTCACAGGCAAAATGTGCACTGCGTTGCGTCGGGTGCGAAAGTATTTTATATCATCGCAGGTCTATGAGGCACTGCGTCCACTTTTTTTTCTCACATTCCTTTACGGTCTGACGCCATTTCATGTGGTCCGCCGCAAGATGGGCGAATCGTATCTGAAGATGTCCTGCTTTGGCATCTTCAACATTTTTGTTTACATCGTGCTGTGCGGCTTCTGCTACATCTCATCGCTGCGCCAGGGCGAGTCAATTGTCGGTTACTTTTTTCGCACTGAGATTTCAACAATTGGCGATCGTTTGCAGATCTTCAATGGACTCATTGCGGGCGCCGTGATCTACGCATCGGCAATATTGAAGCGTTGCAAGCTGCTGGGCACATTAACAATTCTCCATAGCCTCGATACGAACTTCTCGAACATTGGGATCCGCGTGAAATACTCGAGGATCTTTCGTTACTCGATTTTGTTGCTCGTCTTCAAGCTGCTCATTCTGGGCGTTTATTTTGTGGGCGTGTTCCAGCTGCTCGTCTCGTTAGGCGTTACGCCCTCCTTCTGCGTCTGCATGACCTTCTTCCTGCAACATTCGGTGGTCTCCATTGCCATTTGTTTGTTCTGTATAATTGCCTTCAGTTTCGAGCGACGTTTGAGTATCGTAAATCAGGTAAGTTTCTTCAAGGTGATTGACCCGCGCTTTGTGGATTGGGTTGAAGGGTCTAGGCAAATAGTGAAGCCAGCGCGGACTATTTCTGTCTGTCAAATTGTTGGCAGCCAACCCTAAGGGAGCAAATTTTATTACTCAACCACAAATTAAGTGTGAAATTAATTAATTTTAATCCAAATATTTGTTGACTCCACTTTAGTTAACTTGTTGTTTTCGCTTCGCTTATTTGTGCTTACCTAAATAAATTTAATTATATACAAATTGGGGATGGGATTGTTGCCTTGTCACGTGTTGGGGGAAAACAATTTTATAAGTTTATGTCAAAATCAAGTGTGAAAACCCTTTTTAAACAAAAGCTTGGTATTCCTGCTTTTAATAAGTAAACAATATTTGTTTATTTACATTTTTTATCTCTTACATTATTTTGCATATATTTTATAGGTGTATTTTTAAATTTTTTAAGGTAGAGCTAAAATATAGCCCGCATCTTGTAGATGAAAATATTTATGGCTTGCAATATTTTCAGTACAACGGGCAGCTGTTAATAACAAATTTATTTTCTGCAGTAAGTTCGACATTAACTATTTGATTGTTATAAAGAACTTTAAATTTCTAAGCATGTTTACCCACTTTAAAGGATTGGAGATTAAGGAGTTGCATTCTGTGATTCACACTTTCTTTACAAAATTATGCTCTCTGAAAGGATATGCAAATTTGACTTACTCTAAAAATAATTTGTGTGGGAAAATATTATGGAAAACATTTCAGTGTCTGAGTTGTTATGATGACACCAAAAAGGTAAACAAACTCATTTACTGACCGTAAAGTAAATGGGTGTTTCCACGTAACTGGAAAGCCCTCGCCTTTAAGATCGTCATAAACATTCTGTTTACTTTTACAAGCATCACATGCTGCTTCTTCGTACTATACCAAGCATTATTTACAACAAAGAGCAATAATTTTTTGCCACTCACATAATTTTTATAGCAATCATAATTGACACGGAAGCTACAACTATTCTATACTTTTCGCTGCCTTTTATTGTACTTCCATAATATTATTCGATAAGCCTTTTCGCCCTGTTCAGCCGTTGTCCTCTCAAAGCTCTCGAAGGCAACCTAGCAAATCCTTCCCGTCGTTTACAGCCTTTTATACTAAGATGTCAACAAACCATTTTGCTAATTTCCCGCTGAGCAATCAACATAAATTCATGCGAACATATTGGAGCTCATTCAGGGCAACCATAAACATCATTGGGCTTTAGTAATAAGTATTTATGAGAATGGAGTACAATAACTAAGCCAAATGATACTAAAAAGTTGGTTAAAATGTTCTTGTGGTATGAGACCATTTGCTTATTTATATATATGTTAACATATTTAACACAGGTAACCTGATTAAAGATTATAAACTTAACGTTCTTTTTTATTTTAAGTTGAAATAGCGGAACACATCAGGATATTTTTTATCAATTTGCATACATACGTATTCGACAAAATTACGTAGTCACACAGGAATTTTGCATAAGTAAGATGGAGAATTTTATAAACCCATCACTAAAAGAACAAAGGGGCGGGTTGGGATTAAAGCAGGATAAAGAAAGAGAAATACAATAGATGAGAAGGAGATAGATAAAGCAGCAGAAAAAGAACATGGTGTGAGAGAACATACGTACATATACATATTTAATAAATATATATTGGGCACTAACTTTTATTTGAATTCTTGAGAATCGCATAGTAGGGCGATATATAATATACATTTTCTTATTGTCTGTTTGTCAGTGTTGGGTAAAAAAAAAGAATGTATGCATATATACACACATATATAAACTTACATACAAATACACAAACAGACATGCATACTCTAATACATACATACACATATAAATACGTACAAGCATACACACATACTTACAAGATGATGTTTTAATATGGTATTGAAATCGATCGGGTGGAAAACAAATGGTTGTCAGCAACAACTTTTCGCACCATTTTCGCTATCTTTTAAAACGTGTGAAAAACATTTTTATTATTTTTTAATGTGCCCACTTTATCAGTGGGTCGGTCATTGAATCAGTCTGGACAAGAGTTGTTGTAGGCATATAAGTACTCAAATCAATTTCGCCCACGAATGCTCAGCATTTTGTCTATTATATTATGTTCTTTAGAAATATTCCAATTTCTTATTAGTCATTCATTGAGTCCAATTCCCCAGGGAGCTTAGCGTAGACAGACACTGAGAACAAAAAAAATGTGACCTAGTGAAATGCGGGTAAATCGCACAACTAATTAGAGTCCTGCGGTAAGTGGGACCCCTAGGGAGGAGTTAGCAGTCACCTGTAAACGGGCATTAATTAAAATGCAGCAGTTTAAGCTAATAGCTAAATGGTCGACACACTCACACTCATGCTCATATTCGTATTCGTATTTGTATTCGTTTTCGTATCCGTACTCGTTGACAAGCGGCATAAAAATGCTAAAATTATTTACTTAAAGCCAACGAGAATGAAATGAATGAATTGTGGCCCCGCCTCATTAAACAGAGACGGCGCCGGCGCCGACGCCGGCAACATGCAAATTTTTTGCGTTTCTTGTGTTCAGTTGCCGCGTAAGGCTCCAGCTGTACAGACCACGACAAGGACGGCATGGACCCCGAGAAGGATATCGGTGTAGAAATCGAGCTAAATACCGTGCTGCAACATCCGTTGCGCCGTCGCGTACGCCGTTTGCTGTCCGCCAAGCAGCTGTACGAGTGTCTGCGTCCGCTCTTCCGTGTAACCTATTTGTATGGACTGACCTCGTTTTACATCAGCTGCCAGGATGCTTCTGGGCAGAGGGACATCAAGAAGTCCTGGTTCGGATATATAAATGGCATTGTGCATATCATGGTATATTCCGTCTGCTACATTCTGACCATAAACAACAACTGCGAGTCCGTGGCCAGCTATTTCTTTCGCTCAAACATCACCTATTTTGGCGACATTATGCAGATCGTGAGTGGCTTCATTGGCGTCACTGTCATCTATCTGACGGCCATCATACCCAAACACCGTTTGGAGCAGTGCCTGCAAACGTTCCATACCATGGACCTTCAGCTGCACAGCGTTGGCGTCAAGATTATGTATAGCAAGGTGCTCCGGTATAGCTATGCGGTCATGATCTCCATGTTTGTTGTGAACTTCGGCTTCTCGTGGGGCACCTTCGGCGTGTTGTACTCATCCAATGAGACTCCAAGTCTGGCATTGCATTTTACATTTATGATCCAGCACACAGTCATTGCAATGGCCATTACCATGTTCTCTTGCTTCACATATTTGGTGGAAATGCGGCTCGTCATGGTTAACAAGGTAAGGTAAGAGGGGTTCTGCTCTATGAGGGGTTATGTAATACGAGGTATAAAAATATATCAAGGGGTTTTTAGAAGCTAGTTGAACAATTTCCAAATATTAAAACAATAGTGAATACAGCAATTTAATTACTTTTAATTTCAAAGAAGGACGATAGAAAAATGTTATTTTTTATTTTGACTTTTTAACTTGGGCCCATCTCTTTAAATTAATTTAGAAAGCTAAAAAGATAGATAAAGAAAAGTCTTAAATAATATTTTCAAATATATAAATATTATTTTTTCTTCTTAAAAATGTGTGACTAACCTGAATTTGATAAATCCTTGAACTAGCTTCGACATATCCAGTTCTGTGCTCCTTAAATGAAGAGAAATTCCAGTTAACTCTGAAAGAAACATTTAACACAATGTATTTTCCATAAACTAGTAATTATTTGTCATTATTTAGTTCTAGAAAGTACTTTTTGGGTCTTGGGAATACCTTTAAAGCTAATAACTCGCTTTACACATATAGATTCAAGCTGGCCGATTTTTCCATTGTTTATCCATATTAATGACTCGTTCCACGACAATTTTGATACCACCCATGGGAGCAGTTAGAAAAAAAACATAATAGCATTGCATGTTTCAGTAAGTCCTTAAAGCTCTATACTCTAGTTATGTTCGACTGGCAGACAGAAAATATAGTCCTTAGTGCCTTACTCTAGCTAGTGTCAGAGCCAATTATTGGCACCAAATTCAATTAAATTAATTAACTCAACCCACAATGTGCCAGCCATAAACGTTTATTTTAGCCACCGCTCGCACTTTATAATTTCATAACGAAAACAAACAACAAAATTAAAGTGCCATGAAATAATATGAAAGCTACGTGTCTGGCTGGGAGGACAGGTTTCCCATTACGCGGCTCCTGACAGCACCTCAAAATGAGCGAACGAAGTTCAAGGCTTTAAACTCTATCAATTAGTCATGTGGACAGCTATCAGTATACACAGCATAAAAGTATAAAAGGTGCCACACATCCGTTGTCCAAATCAGTTTTTATTTTTTGCGTCATGTGGCCAATTTGGAGGCAGCTGTTCAGTCCACGCGATGCTTATGGCGCTGAGCAGACGCTGTTCCTGTTCACCTATCTGCTGGGTCTGACGCCCTTCCGGCTCAAGGGCCAGGCGGCCGCCGGTCGCCATTTTCAGCTGAGTCGCATCGGCTATCTGAATGCTCTGCTGCAGTTGAGCTTCTTTGGCTATTGCTTTCTCGATGCCCTCATCCAGCAGCAGAGCATTGTGGGCTATTTCTTCAATTCGCCGATCTCTCAGGTGGGAGACTCGCTGCAGAAATTCATTGGCATGACCGGCATGTTCACACTCTTCCTGTGCTGTGGGCTACGTGTGCGTCTTCTAATTCGGCTCTGTGATCTGATCGCCCAAATTGATGACCACCTGCTCAATGTGGGCATCTGCTTTAATTATGGCAAAATTATGAGTCTGCGGCACACACAACTATTCCTCATCTGTGTCGTCCAGTTGGCCTATTTGGCCAGCTCCATTTGCATGCTGCTCTTCAATGATGTGAGGCCCAGCTACCCGGTCGCTGTTGCCTTCTATGTGCCTCAAGTATTTCTGCTCAGCATTGTCCTGCTCTTTGGAGCTATTCTTCATCGCTGCTGGCAACATTTTGACGCACTAAACCAGGTAAGCGGGCAAGGAGGTCTTTCATCCATTTCGGCAGTAGTCAATTTTAACAGCCTCATCTGTTGATATCAAGACTGCCAAACGCACTCCTTCGAAATCGCATTTCATTCATTTTTTTAAATGATCCGAATTTAAAGCAACGATATCAAAGGTATCAAATGTAGCATACACTTATGTATGTCGTGCCATATTTTCTTTACCAATTTAACATTGATTAATCTCATTAAAATGTTTTAAAATATACAATGATTTATATTGCAATTATAAATATTTTGTACTCAAATATTAATGTTGAAAGTTTCATTTTGAAAAAAATTAAAACAAAGAAAACCAACTATGCAGTCATATTTAAAATAAGGATAATATACAAATATGAATAAATGAATATTTCTTTTTTTAAGATTTTTTGACAAAATATTTCAATATGTGCGTTAAACCCATATGGGAACTACAGTCGATAATTGAATTTTCCTACGAAAAACTAGCTCGATCATAAAAACATAATTTAAATCAGACTTCTAAATTAAAAATACATAGAACACTATGGGATACATGGCCAAATATTGAGTTACGCATAAAAATACTGTTTTGTGACTAGCTCTAGAATTTCCGATATATGCATGCGTATAAAATTTGAATTCTTTTACTTATTTGAAAATCATTTTTCACCTTGAATTTAATTTGCCGCGGCAGACTGGCTGTGTTTGTTTTAAAAAGCAAGTTATCTTCACTTGATCCAACATGTCAACCTTGTCAAGATGTTCGGTGCCGGCGCTCTAATTAATTAATGATCCACAATCTCAATCTAGAGACTATAGAATAAAACGCATTGCGCTCAGAGTACAATTGAATATGTTTTTTATACGCCATGAGGCTTCCGGACTGTTTGGACAGACTAGTGCACCCGGCCAATGTCTACGGCTGCTACCGACTGACTTTTTTTCTGGCTCGGTTATTTGGCATCGTGCCATATCATGTGGACAGTTCAGCGGGACAACTAAGACTGTCCTGGTTCGGTTTGGCCAACGTCATTGGACGCATGATTTTCTTTCCGCTGAATTTCATCTACAGCTGCTTGGAACGGCGCACTCTAATGGTTAGCCTGGCCTTGACGAATGTGTCCAAGTTCACCGCAGATCTGGAGATGTTCAATGGCATGGCTGGGATTATGGCAGTGCTGATCGCCTCGCTGCGGCGACGTCAGGAGCTGGTGCAGTTGCTGGCCCTGTTCGATGGCCTGGAGCGCGAGGCATTTCCGCGTGTCGGCATTAGCTTTGCCCAGATCCAAGCGGCCAGGGAAATCGCTGGGTCGACTGCCTTTCAGTTGTGCACACTGCTCGCCTTTGTTGGCTATAGCCTTAGCTCGATTTTCCCGATTGCAAATACATATGTATCCTTCTCCGCGCGTGTCAGCTACTTCTCGCCAAATTTCATAGTTTGCATAGTTAGCATACTCGTGAGTGGGCTGTTTATCAAGCTACGCATTTACTTCAGTGCATTGAATGAGGTCACATTGCCTTTATATCGCATCTATGGCCTACTTAACGAATCCTTCTATATGCTTGCAGGTCCTTAAGAATCTCGCTCATCAGTGGGACACACGCAGCATCAAGGCCGTCCAGAAGCAACGCTCGCTGCAGTGCTTGGACTCCTTTTCGATGTACACAATTGTCACCAAGGATCCGGTCGAGATCATACAGGAGTCCATGGAGATTCATCAGTTGATCTGTGAGGCAGCTGCCACCGCGAACAAATACTTTACCTATCAGCTGCTCACGATCATTTCAATTGCCTTCTTGATCATCGTCTTTGATGCCTACTATGTGCTTGAGACCTTGCTGGGCAAATCGAAGCGGGAGAGCAAATTCAAGACCGTGGAATTTGTTACGTTCTTCTCATGCCAAATGATATTGTATTTGATTGCGATCATTTCGATTGTTGAGGGCAGCAATCGGGCCATCAAGAAGAGTGAAAAAACTGGCGGCATTGTGCACTCGCTGCTAAACAAGACGAAGAGCCCGGAGGTCAGGGACAAGCTGCAGCAGTTCTCCATGCAATTAATGCATCTGAAGATCAATTTTACAGCGGCAGGACTCTTTAACATTGATCGTACACTCTACTTTACGGTGAGTCCTTGCGGCTGGTCGATCTCAAGCTGTAACCAGTTAATGTGAGACATATTAAGTCCTATTAGGAAGCCTTATTTCTCCGTCGTGCCTCATTACAAACTCGTACTCAATTACTTTCGACTACATCATTTTAAATTGGCTTTAGTTAATAATCCCATTTAATTTTTCCAGATTAGCGGAGCTTTGACCACGTATCTCATCATTTTGCTGCAGTTCACCTCGAATTCACCGAGCAATGACAATGGCAACGGATTCGACTGTTGTGAAGCGTATCATAATATGACGAACCGCACAATTTAGTTGGTTAGCGAGAAGTGCTTGGAGCTGAATCTGGAGATGGTGAAAATACATGTATATTTAACGTCCAACGGTGTGCGGCAAATAATATTAAGTGGTTTTCTTAGATGTTGTTGCTTTTGCATGCATTGTCAATGTATTTTTCATAGATTTATTATTAGCAATAAAATGATAAGCATCAGAGAAATTAATAACTTGATTGTGAAAATGAGAAATGGCAAAATACGAATACGAAAAAATAAAAACATTATAATTTCATTATGTCCCAGAAGTTTATTGTACTTCACAATGCGAGCAACGCCGCAAACTTTTATAAGGAGGTTGGCACCGAAAATTAAAATAAAAACACAATTATAGGTAAAAGGAGAATAAATCCATGGAATGCAAAGTGAACTTGTGGGGTGCCAAAGGTAAAATACCCCTTGCTGACATATGGCTGATTTCTCAAATCGATTTATATGCAGCCGATTGTTCTATATAATACAATAATCAAATATTTATAAGATTTCACTCATACTCTAGTTAAAAACGCAGTGAAGCGCGTAATTGCTTAGCTTAGTCACTATATTTTTAAAAACAAGAATGTTCATAAATTGATTTCGAATGATAGTCCCTATGCGCACCTAATATAATATTGAGATGCGATCCAGTTGATATATATTCTGCCTGCAGCACAAAGACGAATCTATGCCATGTTTAAGTAAAACGAACTCAAAACTATTTTACGCAGAAACATAAAAAATTAATTAAAGAATATGTTGTTAAGTAATGGAAATGCATTATTTAATGCGTTCAACATTTTAAAATACATTTTAACATTTTATACAAGGGAAAGCGATTAATTTTGTTTTTTAGCTTCCATTGAACATGTTTAGATACTGCTTGATAATTCAGGAGAAAAAAAGTAATTTAAGGCAATAATTTAACAATTCACATTGGACATATTTTTCCAAATTTAAACAGAAATAGAATATATAAACTATATAATCTTGTGGTCTTCACATGCGTGTTGTAGAAAAAATATATACATATTATTCTTTTATTCGCGCACCCTACGTAGAATTTTAGGCTCTCATCGAACAAATTAAATAAATAAATAAAAAATACTCCAGTTATAATATATAAATTTAGCTTGAGTGGTATTGTAGTATGGAATAAACGAGGATCCACGCTAGAATTCTTGGCTATTGTTTTGTCCAAAGGCTAATGTATTACCGAGGGCTATAATAATAATAATAAAAACATTATATTTTTTACCCAATTTCAATGGGTTCAGGACAATAATAATAATAATAGGAATAATAATAATAACAATAATAATAATAACAACAATAATAATAATAATAATAATAATAATAATAATATTATCAATAATAATATTAATAATAATAACTATAATTATAATAATAGTAATATTATAAATAATAATAAGAATAATAACAATAAAATGTATAAAAATATAAAATAAACGCGTACAAAAAGGTTAAGGACCGCTTTTAATCCTCGTAAACCACTTGAACCGCCCACATTAGTTACTCTAATTGTTTACCCCATTTCAGTCATGAAATTCGGTATGTGTTGCCGGTATGGGCATTAAAATATCTCGTAAATAACTTGTTGCACTTGTGCCCCGGTCTGCGCCTAGCGTTATGCTACACATTGAAGCTTAATTAAATATTTACCGCTATTGGTATTAGCTTATTATGCCGTCCAGCCGTCCAAACGACTTCTGCCCCAGGTGCGCTAACGATTCTGACACATGAGCTGCGAGCCTGATGACTGTGGCCAACATTTGCGCATTCAGTTGGCGGCGAGCGTGCGAGACGAGCAAACGTGAATTCCCGATTTCCCGATAACCTAAAACGGTACTGGGTTGGATATGGCTTTGAAGCTCTTGGAGCGCATGTCACAGGCGGATAATGTGTTCCAATCGCTGCGCCCGCTCACGTACATATCGTTGGTGGGGCTGGCGCCGTTTCGATTGAACCTAAATGCGGACAAGGAAGTGCACACCTCAACGTACTCCTTTATCGCCGGAATTGTACACTATTTGTTCTTTGTGGTGTGCTTTGTGGCATCCATATCCGAGGGGGACTCCATCATTGGCTACTTTTTTCAGACGAACATCACCAAACTGGGCGATGGCACCTTGCGACTAACGGGAATAATTGCAATGTCCACAATCTTTGGATTTGCCATGTTCAAGCGCCGGCGACTGGTCAGCATCATACAAAACAACATCATTGTGGACGATATCTTTGTGCGGCTGGGCATGAAGCTGGACTATCGAAGAATTCTTCTCTTCACCTTTCTCATCTCGCTGGGCATTGTCATCTTTAATGTTATTTATCTGTGTGTCAGCTATGGATTGTTGGTCAGTGCCACCATCTCACCGTCCTTTGTCACCTTTACGGCGTTTGCCCTGCCCCACATCAACATCAGTCTCATGGTCTTCAAGTTCCTGTGCACCACCCACTTGGCCCAGAGCCGTTTTAGTATGGTGAATGAGGTAAGTAGTCGAAATAACTAAATAATAAAGCAAGCTAGTTAATCACGCAACAGAGTTTTAAAGAATGTGCAACCCATTCTGTTCTTGATTATCTCTGCCAGATTCGTGTTCCCTTTTTAGTTGTTGCTTATCAATATCTTTACTTTAAAACTATTTTACTCGAATTCTTCATGAAATAACACGTCAGTGAGTACAAAAAAAGAGCTTGAAATAGTTTTAATGAAATAATGTTACGCTTGATTATGAAGAATTATAGTAAAAGACAAAGACTTGCCAGTCTTAAGATATAAAAGTTATCTGGATCTATATCAATGCGAACACATTACTTTTGGTTTTAGACCCTACAATAATTCTCGCATTCTCGACGAGATCTGAAACTATTACCGTTTCCCAAGCAACCATTGTAAGTGAATACCTTGCACTGATTCATTTGGAGATAGTAGGTCCACCTGTCTTCGCCCCCGTAACATGGTCCATTCTGTGCAGGACGCTCGAAACAGCGACCTAAAAGAAAAAAAAAAACAGAATTACAGAAAGTATAACATAGACAATACTCCATTTCTTACGGTCCTGCCATCCACCAAAGACAATGTCTAAGAGGCCACACGCCAAAAAAACTGCAAACGTGAATTTCATTTTATGCCGTTAAGAAGTACAAGTTCTCTTCGCAGCTCATTTAAATACAAAATCCAAAAGAGTTAAATCAACCGTAACTAAACTGCATAAGAAAACCATTAGCAACATCTGACAAGCTACATTAATAAAAGAATTTTAATTTAGAGGAAATCCAACCGTAACCCCGAATATCTATATATAAAACTGTTTGTGCTGACTGACTGACTGACTGATTGACTGGCTGACTGACTGACTGACTGACTGACTGACTGACTGACTGACTTATTGACCTACTGTTTGGTGGTCAACTCACAGCCCAACGTTTGTATGAAACTTATTTGCTTACCATCTGATTGGCCTCAAAAACATTGTCAAGGATCTTTGTCAAAATTCATCTGATGGATGTTTCGCACTTCTTGGAAAATCCATAGGCCACGATATTTAATTTTGGATCAAACTATAAATATGACGATTTCATAAAAAAAACTTTTTTACTCGATTTCTTAATGAAATAAACAAGTCAGTGAGTACAAAAGAAGGGCTTGAAAATGTTTTTAATGAAATAATGTTACGCTTTATTATGTAGAATGATAGTAAGAGCGTAAGACTTGCCAGTCTTAACGTATAAAAGTAATCTGGAAATATATAAATGCGAACACATTATTTTTTGGGTTTTTGATCTTGCACCTTCTCTCGCAGATAGCGATTTTGGTTTCAAAATCATTTCCAAAGATATTTGTGAGAATTTATTTGATACGTTCAACACTTGGTTCTTTTATCGATGCACTTAATATATATTTTTGAAAAAAAAGGAGAGATCAAGATGGGTATATTTGAACTTTCCACGGGCGCATAGTTTGTGGAAAGGTAATAAAAGAAATAAGCAATTGAAATCGTTACGTTTTATTATGTAAAATGAAATTAAAAGACGAAGACTTGCCAGTCTTAAGATACAAAACTGGTTCGGATCTATATAAATGCGGACACAATATTCTTTCGGTTCTATTGCTTACACGTTCTCTCGCAGATCTCACGGGATGCGAACCTGTTATCGTTTCCCAAGCAACCATTGTAAGTGAATACCTTGCACTGATTTAGTTGGGGATAGTAGCTCCACAGGTCAGTACCTTCGTAGCATAGTCCATGCTCTGAAGGTGCCTGAAAACAGCTAGCTAAAAAAAAAAACAGGTTTATAGGGAGTAATACGTATCCAATATTTCAATTCTTACGGGGCTGCTGACCCAAGACAATTTCTAAGAGGCCACAAGCCAAAAAAACTGCAATCGTGAATTTCATTTTATGCCGTTAAGAAGTTCCCCTTGCAACTGCTTTAAATACAAGATCTTTTCAGATTTATAACAGGTGTTACTAAACTGCATAAATAAACCATTAGCAACATCTGACAAGCTAGCATTACGTAACAGAAATTCTAATCTCTACATAAAAAATTGTTTGTCCTGACTGACTGACTGGCTATATAGAACGGGCGAAAAATATGTAAAAAAGTTATATCTAAAATTTGAAGCACAAATCTTACCACGGCCAAGGCCGTGAAATAGCTTCTGTAAGCTGTTAAGTATAAATCGCTAAACTGTTAAGCTTATGCCATTAACATGATGTTAACTGAAGAATTGAACACTGCCGCTGTTAAATAACACGAGCGGCGCGCTGTACCAGAAGGAAAGAAATATCAAAATGTTCATTTAAATAATGTAATGGATGAAAAAGGTTATATAACTACTGATTAAACTAAATTTAAATTAAATTAACATTTTAAGGTTTTCAGGGATAATTATAGTTTAACATGGAAACGTTAACTGATTAAAAATTGTATATAGATTTTACAGGATATTCTGGATGCCCACATTGAACTGAACAGCGCTTTGGAGCTCTCGCCAATGCACTCGGTAGTGAATCATCAGCGCTATGCGCATCGGCTACGCAATTTGATCAGCACACCAATGCAGCGCTACAGTGTTACCTCGATTATACGTCAGAATCCAGAGTACGCCATCAAGCAGGTGGCCAACATACACAATCTGCTGTGCGACATTTGCCATACTATCGAGGAGTACTTCACGTATCCGCTGCTCGGCATTATAGCTATATCATTTTTGTTTATACTCTTTGACGACTTTTACATACTGGAGGCACTGTTGAATCCGAAGCGCTTGGATTACTTTGAGGCTGACGAGTTCTTTGCCTTCTTTCTGACCCAAATGATGTGGTACATTGTCATCATATTTCTGATCGTGGAGGCCAGCAGCAGCACCATCCGACATAGCAGCTTCAGCGCAGCCATTGTCCACAAGATTCTCAACCTAACCGATGAAACGGAGCTGCGGGACCGCCTATTTCGCCTGTCCCTGCAGCTGTCCCACAGGAAGGTGAGATTCACTGCCGCAGGACTATTTCGATTGGATCGCACACTGATATTTACGGTTCGTATTGGAGTATCGCTCAATATTTCCTCACTGATTGATTTTCCCTTCTCTCTTTAGATAACTGGCGCTGCCACTTGCTACCTCATTATACTTATACAGTTTCGTTCCACTCATCACGTTGAAGATTCTGAATCTAACAATATTACGGACTATATATAACTCGACTACTGGTTGGAGCCGTTTTTGTAAAGTATTGTAAAATCAATAATATTAAAAGAACTTGTTATCAGAATTGTTCAATAAAATAAAAATGACATGCAAATAATGCTTATTCCGTTGAACAACTTTCAAATATAACGGACACATTGCCATGCCCATTGGGCGGCGTTGCCAACTTTCACCAAAGATAAGCACATACTGCTGGTAGCAAGCAGTGTCAGCAAGCAGTCCCCCAAAACGGTGCACAGCACGCGACATAACAGCAGCTGGCAGCGCAGCAACAATTCAAAACGCCAACCGTTAAGTGTGAGAGAGACAAACTCTGTTGTCCTACTTTGACTTGTTTGTAGTTTGCATTTCGCTTGAAAGGCGCACGCTATCTAATTGCCACAGTGAAGCATAATCGTGGACAGGCTTTGGCGCCATTCACCACTAATATGTGGCACTAGTAATCCATATAGACACGACATTTGGTCACCACGTACTCTCGCATAATCCAATAAGAGAAGCCGAATACGTCGCTTAGTGCAACGACATTTGATTGTTTTATTGCCTCAGCCGGTGCCAATCTCATTTCCAGCGTCGTGGGTGGTGATTGCTTTTTCATATATGTACATATGTGGATAACTTGTCTCAATTGGCGAGCGATATGCAAAATTGCTGAATGCCAGAGGACTACTTACAGTCGAACATGTGAATAAATTGAACTACAACGTATGTACGCATGTAAGTTCATATATGTTCACTTAGTGCTAATCACTTCGATTAGCCGCATTGATAAGGCCTGGACAATTTGTTATCAAAATCGTTCGTTTTTATGATTTGTTTACTTTTCGACATACACCTTTCAAATACAAAATGCACTCAAAATTATGGGTTTGTAGCTTATATACAAAGCGAACCAAATACATGCTATGTACTTGGGTATGTGTAATATGCGTCGGATCGGACGTTCAGTTGATAAGGCGCTGTAAAATTGCTCTAGATTGCCGAACAACAACGATTACAAATGCAATTTTTGCTTTTGATATAAAGCTAAAGCTAAATAAAAATTTTAAACTAATATTGCTTGCATTTGTCATACAGTTTGGGCTGAACTGATCAGAGGTTTAACTGCTTTGAAGCTCTGATATATACAGCTTGAGTATGACAGGACTTTGCATGTTAACGCAGCTTTGAGCTACAGTTTGAATAGCTTTACACTGTGAACTGCTTTGGGCGCCTAAGCTGTGCTTTTTGTGAACAGCTTGTGGGCTACAGTTGTGCATGCATTGACTTGAAACTTAATGCAGTTTAATTCAAATTTCAATGACAAATAACTGAAGCGCAAATTAACGCTAGCACACACACACACACATACACTCACAAATACTCATTGAGCGCATATTCATGTGCATACATACATACATACACACACTTAAATATGTACATAGGTACTGGCGCACGTCAAACATTCATCATCAGCAGCAGCAGCCCGCCCGAACAGCTCGTAGTAGGAACACAAACGCCGTAGTCGAAGTCGGGGCAGCGGCATCGGCAGCCCTGTTAGTTGCCCGTCCGCCAGAGAGGGCCGCGCACAGTCGTAATCAAGCGTTGGCGAGTAACGGTACACAAGCGCATTTTTTGTATTTAGATCGCATTCGCATCCATTCACAGTTTCGCATCAACGTGCCACGTGTCGTATCCGTGCCCCAAACAGCTCGCCCACATCCTTACAGCCACGCGTCAGGACATACTGCAAGAGTGAGTTACTGTTAGGCAAACAACAAGTCAAATTGACACAAGGTTTTAACACAACTGCCAGCTGTTTTCCAGCTTTCCAATTAGAGAAAGAAAAGAAATAAAAATAAAACTCATTGCTTAATCGCGCGCAGACTTATTAAGATTACAAACGATGGACAATGGCACAAGTACAAGTAGTATATTCAATATGTAGAGGCAGTAAGTACTCGAGCTGTTAATCTAGCTGTCGATAGGGAACTCTACTAGAACCAAAAGGCGGCAGACGAACAATGGCAAAAGTACAAATACATATACAAAGGCACAACTGTATAGCACACGGCAGCAGCTTTTGTAAAGATTTTCTCAGCTAATGAGCAATAGTTGCCACAGTTTGAGCAGCACCTGTTGCTGCAAACCTTTTCTTCTCTCAATCAGCGTGCTAATTATAAACCGATTGAAATAAGTTTGTCAACACAAAACACTTAATTGTTTTAATCGGTTTTTTAGCTTAAAGTAGCTTACGCTCTGAACTGTTTGTCACACGTGCCAAGAAAAAAAACTCGACAGTGTAAACAAATGTTAATAGGGCACTCAGAACTGTAGAGCTTTTCAGTTTGAGATGCATTTAATGAGAATTAACGGGCCGCTAAATATATACAAATTCAATTGCATAGGTCAGGAAGCAACGTACGGCTGAATCTCACATAGAACTGCAAGTGCAAAGATATAGTAAATATAAGTAAGTACTCACAGCGAATGCGGCGACAAAAAATGCAAATTGCGTTGTTGCCTCGAAATCTGTCGAGTCAAGTCTATGCCGCTGCGGTTGCCACAATGCCACAATGCCACAATGCCATATTATATTTATTTGTTTGTGGTCAGCTGTATCTGAATCTCAGTCTGGATATCAATTTGAGTGTTGAATGGCGCATCAATTAAATTTGTATAGAGCCTATTGTAAATAAGCTGCACTTGTAACTCTTCCAAGCCTTTGTATTTTCATTGGCGGCATCAGGTTCCGCTCAGTGACTGATATGTTTATTAAATACACGTGTTAAACAGTTATATATCATATTCAGCTCGCTTTGATCAATGGAAACAAAAATAATTGCTACTGACTCATTTGCTCAATTATGAATTGAATCGATGAATTTATAATTTTTAATACGTATACGTACGTAACTCTTCTTTATACAATATCCTACTCTATTAGGTACTACTCAAATTCCAATCGAATCAAGTGCCTATTACACAAATAATTGTGTATTTCAAAGTTTCAAAAATATTTCTTCCATAAGAAATCCTACTTATCTGTTTATTTTTATTATCTGTTTTATTTTCTGGCTCTTGCTGAAATCGGTTAAAAATATTTTTCTCATCTTTGTGTACATTTAAACTTACAATATAAAACTTTATATTGTAATTTGTGCAAGGCATGTATTAATTTTTCACGATTATAATTTGCTTTAACAATTTTACAATTTAGTTTAAAAATATTTTAGTTTTTCTATACACGAATTAACTCTTATAATTTGCCTACACTTGAAATAACTTAAAAAATGAAACTCATAACATCGCAAATATTGACAAAGTTTCTCGCTTCTCAGTAGGAAAATGATTCTCTATATAAGCACTTTCCTGAGTGTACTCCAGGTCTAACATTTTTTACATATTTAATAGCTAATAAACGAATTTAATTGAATTAAAAGCAAAAGTAAAATTTAAACCTAGTTTTATAGACAACTTAGACTCAGCAACTGCAAACTATTCTGGTTAAGTTTGGGGGTTAATATGATAATATGATAAAGTGACATTAGCTAATGTCACTTGATCAGAACCTGCCCCAACCTTGGCACTTCGTACTCTGTTGAACACAAATGAAAATATACAAGCTGACTCGCTGCAGATAGTTTAGTATCTATCACTTTGCATTATATTTGTAAATTACTGTCGGTCTAGATATGTATATGTATATTCTGAGGGGTGTCTATCAATTTGTGGTTAAATTTGCAGCCATTTGTAAAAATTTGATTGCATGTAAGGCTCACAGAGGTTAACTCGAGCTCTTTGTTGTCAATTTTTGCGTTTACAACTCGATTCGCGATTCGCCTCTTAAATAGCCATCTGTGCTCGAATCGCATTGTCGTTTAATGATTGGATTTATTATTAAAGTGGAATATCACATGCTTAATTTAATAACGAAAAATAGTTTATGCTTGCCGCAGCGCGAGAATTGTCTCTCAGTGAAAAAAAACGAGCCTAATTGAAAGCAATTATTCGACTTTAGTCAAAATACGTTCTCTTGTATATGTATATTTATATAGTATATTTGTGCATTGTGTCTCATGCGTGGGCATTGGTCTTGATTTCAATTAAGTTAAATACACATTAAAAATACAAATTAACAGAACATTTTGGAACTCTAATTTAATGCGCATTCAAAAGAAACTCTACCAATATAACTCAACAATTGTCAATAAAAATTTGTAAAACTCACAAAAAAATGATGAAAAGAAAGCCCAAGTGCCGGCAAACTGTATTTTTTTTTTTCAATTTTTTTTTTTGTGACAAAACGAATGCATTCATCAACTGATGCTCCCTATATAGTTTTGTACGGCCATTTGGTGCGGCAGAGCCGTAGGTGTCAAAGACCCAACCATAGCTCACATCGGGGTCAATTGATAGACTCAATTATGGCAATATATCACAGAGCACAGCGCCCAGGCAAATACATACATAGATATATACATATATTCATATACAAATACATATTTACATATTTACGATCTGAACAATTTGTATTGTTGATAATTGTTCAGGGCACGTTACGTGAGAATTTTTAAGGAAACAATTACGTTGAGCATTTTGTGACCCGGCGACCCATTGATAAGATTGCTGTGAAATGCATTTCATAGCATTTCCTTGATTTTCGCGCTATCTATAGGTGCACTGTTGCGCCATGGGTCTCTTCAGCTGTTGCTTATCGGGTTCAAAGTACGCTTATCAATAACAGCTGGCAATTGATTCACACCGACTGATGACGCTCTGGTCTGCATATCAATTGGTTTCTGCGCCAGACAACCCTACTCGGATATCGTTTTGGGTAGCTGACTGTACGGCAACAATACCAATTGTAATTCAAACAGTTAGAGCTATATTACGTATACGTATATAACGTATACGTATCAGGTTGCATTGATTATAAAAATATAAAGTAAAAACGCCGGCTTGCATGTGCGCCGCATATAGGCTGCTCCGTAATTATCAACACTGATATGACATACACTCTATCAATAGAAATAAATATGCATGCAAATGTATGACTATTTGCTGAACAAGAGTGTGAACAAGTCACGTGTTACAATTACCGTTGCAAAACTATCGGAAGTGTACTTAATTTATGGTTATTTATACAGCTCTCCAGCTATCTAAGCCAGGAGTATAAGCCAGGCATTCCTTAAAGTATGCTACAATTCTTTTAACGCAAGCTGGCTCAGGAAATTAATTAAGTTTCAATAAGCTTTTCATTAATAAATAAATTATTAAGAGTTGCTTGAAAAGTATATAAAAACGAGATAAGTCATCTATTCTGAGTTCAGCACGCCGAGCACTAAATACCCTAGTAGCTTTATATCCGAACAATTTACCTATGGAAGCCATATAATATAGTATTCCGATCTGGAACAAGGGGTATGTAAGGAGAATAGTGAATTGCTAACTTTAATCAAGTTTTCTTAAAAAACAGAAACGTTTTCAATTTAAAAACTCATTTTTCGATCGATTCTTTCTCTCAATCTGAATGATATAGCTGTCTGTTGTTGATAAAATATTGCACATATATAAGGAGCATAAGGAAATTAATAAATGACATGTTTTTTTCAAGATTTTTTGAAAGACAAACCAAGTTTTTTGAAGTAAGAACTTCATTTTCAACCGAACATGCCCATGACAGCTATATTATATTGTGGTCCGAACCGACCTATTCCGATATACACATTGCTAGACAATAGATTAAAAACGAAAAGAATAATTTTTTGCACAGACAGTACATAACTATATCAACTCGGTTGATAATACTGATCAATAATATATAGACTTGTGCTCGAAGATGGTTTCTTTTATTATTATATTGAGCAAAGACAAAAAGGCTAGTTTATTGCATAAATCTTTACTCGAGCTCTGCTCAACTGTTCCTATAGCAATTATACAATATGGGTCAATGTTGATTAATTAAATACACATTTTAAGTGTTGATTACCTCACGTTTGTTGAGTTAGGTCCAGATATCAATTTTTATTAACGAACAGCTCGTCGTCGTCGTCTGTTGCTGTTGCATAAGCACAGCAATTTTTTTCCAGGTCAACCAAGAAGTTTTCATATTTGACAAGCTCAAATTTCATGCTCTATGGCTTCCTTTTCTTGTTTTTTTTTTTTATTTAAGAGACACCTTGGAGCTGCACAGCCATGCCCGCAGAAAACAGCGGCCAGTGGCGGCGTAAAAGCAATCGGGGTTTGATTATTGGCCTGTTTGGGTTTTGCCTTGGACTATTTGGCATAGTGTACGGCATGTTCTGGGAGGATATCTTCAATTGGATCAAGCACAAGGTAATTCAAGTTTACGGCTGCAGCTGCATTCGCTTAACGCCAATTAAAGCCGAGCCGAGTCGAGTCGAGTCGAGTCGAGCAGTTGGCTCAAACGGGCCGCCTCAATTGATGCACACTTGTCGAGATTTTCAATTAATGGCAATTGGGATTTGATCTTTGTACAGGAAATGGCGCTCGCGCCCGACACACGCGTCTATGAGAATTGGAAGACGCCGCCAATGGAGCTGCACTTGGATATCTACTTGTACAACTGGACAAATCCCGAAGAGTTTGGCAATCTGAGCAGCAAGCCCATCTTACAGCAGCTAGGTCCATATCGGTTTATAGACAGGCCCGATAAGGTTAACATTAGCTGGCATCCATCGAACAACTCGGTCACCTATCGCCGGCGCAGCTTGTACTATTTTGATGCCGCCGGAAGTGCGGGCAGTCTGGATGATGAGATCACCACGCTCAATGCTGTGGCCCTGGTTCGTATTCCCAGTAGGTTTAGCCGTCCATTTTCACCCGGGCTAACTGTCCGCTCTTGCAGTCGGCGGCAGCCACGGCCAAGTATTGGAGTCCTGTCAAGCGGGGCATGGTCGATGTCGGCCTCAAGCTTTATGGCCAGGAAATGTATGTCACGAAAACGGTCGACGAAATGCTCTTCACTGGCTACAGCGATCCCATGATCGATGTGGCCATGGCCATGCCCATTTTTGGGGACGATGTGAAGGTGCCCTTCGACAAGTTCGGTTGGTTCTACACGCGCAATGGCAGTGCCGATCTGACAGGTGTCTTTAATGTCTTCACTGGCGTCGACGATCTGGCCAAGCTGGGTCAAATGCATTCCTGGAACTATCAGACGCACACGGGCTTCTTCGACTCATACTGCGGCCTGGCCAATGGCTCGGCCGGCGAATTTCAGCCGCAGCAGCCGCAACCGGGCGGCAGTGTCGGTCTCTTCACGCCGGACATGTGTCGTACTCTGCCACTGGACTACGCGGAGACACAGGAAATCGAAGGATTGCAAGCGTACAAGTTCGCAGGCGGCGCGCGTTCCGTTGACAATGGTAAGTACCAGCGAAAGAATACCTTTTTAATACTATTCCAGAGAGTTTTATAAATTTTCCATGAAATTTACAACGCATAGAAGGAGACGTCTCCAAACCTAATATAAAAAAAATCTGTCTTGCAGGCACAATGTATCCGGAGAATCTGTGCTTCTGCGGTGGCGCATGCGTGCCCTCCGGCGTAATGAATATCAGTTCCTGTCGCTTCGGCTCACCCGTGTTTATGTCGTATCCGCATTTCTACAACGCCGATCCGTTCTATGTGGATCAGGTGGAGGGCCTGCAGCCCAATAAGGAGGAGCACGAGTTCTATATGGTCGTGGAGCCACGCACAGGCATTCCGCTTGAGGTGGCAGCACGCTTTCAGGTTAACATGCTGGTGGAGCCCATCGAGGGCATTGCATTGTATCAGGACATTCCACGAATTTTCTTTCCGCTGATCTGGTTTGAGCAGAAGGTGAGAATCACGCCCGATTTGGCCGATCAGCTAAAGCTCTTGCCATTGGTCCTGCTGTCTGGCCATATCTTTGCCGGTGTGTGCCTGGCCGTGGGTCTCATCATGCTCCTGTGGATTCCCGTTCATCAGCTGCTCGCCTGGTGCCAGACACGTGAATACGACGTGAAGATGCAGCACAAGAGCAACGGACACTACAAAAGTCGCTCGCAGTTCTCCAGCGCCGAGGAGCTCAAGTCCAAGGCCTCGACGCTCGTTTGCGAGAAGAGCGTTGGCGCCACGCCGGACAGTTCGCCACTGCTGGAACGGAATCGCAAGGCCACTGTGCTCATGTCCAAGTCGCAGACAGGTGACAGCATGGCCACTGCCTCAACAGCCCTAAGCGAGACGGCGGACGGCAAACAGGACTAACGGACTAAACAGGATCAACGAGCCGTCCTAGTGCTTTACCATAGTTAATAGTCAGTTAGTGTAGGTAACACATGCATATTATACAAATATATGTATAAGCATATATATAAATATGTCCCTCATCCTGTTTGGGTACAGCTCCTCATTCCGGAGTACATACATGGATAGTGGCAATGCCAAAGATTATATAGCTGAGGGTGAGTAGTATAAATGCCATGGCATGGCATGGCATATTGCATAGCTAACGAATACTCTTTCTACATCTAAATAAATATGTATAGTTTTAGAATTGTATTTCAAATGTTAAGACACTTTAGAACACCGAGAATTTTGATAAAATTGTTTTCTATACATCATAGAAATGTTTTTATATGTAAAAGCTCAATATCGAATTAAACATTTTCTATACATATGTATGTGTTTTGATGATATTTACTTTCGTTTCAGTGACTTGCAAATTGAAGTTTTTCTTTTAATAATTTGCTAGTTGACGAGAAATTTCCGATATAAGAAATACATTGAGCGTTTGTTCAAAAATAACTAACGTAGACGTTTATTAAAATGTTTATAGGGCTGGAAAAAGAAATTGATCTGCCATTATTTTTAGCTTCTTTTAAATAATCCCTATATATAAAACCGTTTGTCCTAACTGACTTATTGACTGATGAACGTTTGTATGAAACTTTTTTGTTTACCATCCGATCATATGCATACATACATACATACATACATATATACATACATACATACATACATACATACATACATACATACATACATACATACATACATTCATTCATACATACATACATACATACATACATACATACATACATACATACATACATACATACATACATGCATACATACATACATACATACATACATACATACATACATACATATGTACATACATACATACATACATACATACATACATACATACATACATACATACATACATACATACATACATACATACATACATACATATCTACATACATACATATCTACATACATACATATCTACATACATACATATCTACATACATATGTACATATCTACATACATACATATCTACATACATACATATCTACACACATACATATCTACATACATACATATCTACATACATACATATCTACATACATACATATCTACATACATACATATCTACATATCTACATATATACATATCTACATACATAAATATATATGTAAATATATATGTACACAAAAAATAAAAAACACCAAAAATAAACAAAAAAAAAACAAAAAAAAAAATCCAAAAAAAAATTTACACTACTAGCTAAGCATAAAAAGCTGCAGAGCCTACTTGAATTCTTGAGAATCGAGGAGTAGAGCACTTGGTAGAAATTCGTTTTATTTAAATTTGCTGTACAGCGACAAATAAGCTTGGTCACGCCCACACACACACACACCACATTATTCTTTGTCAAAATGCATGTAAAAATGGTACACTCAAATGTCTTATATATGCATAGGTCAAAATTTCCCATCCCCATAACTTGGTCAAATCTCATCCGATTCGCACGAAGCTTGGCGCTTTGGTAATGGCTTGGCCTCTAGATCAATTTGGCTTCTAAATCTGACAGCATTATTCTTGTTTTTAGGTTTTGTCCGATTTGCTTTAAACTTACTTTCAAAGCTACATAAGAACTTAATGAATACGTGTTTCAGCGATTTGGGAAATTTCGCCTGCAAATTGGCTTACCGTCCGATCGGCTTACAACTCATTTTTAAAGAACTTTGACAGAATTTATTTTATACCTACCAACCACGGGCAAGGCTGGGGTATACCCGGTAGTATCTACTATGGCAGCAGCTCTGTATCCCTCAAACTGTAATGCGTGCTTAAATTCGATCGCAAGACGTTAAACACTGCTTACACATACTGCTTAGCTAGACTGCTTGTGTGCCATGCTTTTAATGTGTGCTTAATGCACTGCTTGGGAACTATTCATAACCCTTAAACTTTCGGAGAACTGTAATCAATTGTTCTATTTAAGTTAGTTTAAGGGCTCATTACCATTTATACTTCTGTCCAAGGATATAAATACAGCATTCATACTCACTGCTTGCATTGCAGTCAGTGGCTGTCAAACGGTCAGAGTGCTTATATTAGATTGCCTTATTGCAAAGTAATTTTAAAAGAAGTATTTATCAGTATAAAAGGTAACAAATTTACATTTTATTGCTACACATACAAACATATGTACATATGTACATAACATATTTACTTATAATATATAGTACAATATACCTTACGAAAAAAAACCCTAGTAAAGTCTTTGCTCTATGTAGCGTGTTGCAGATCATATTTGAACTTAAAAACACTTTAGCTTTAAACAATTTTGGAGCAAATAACTACAAATTACAATGGTACAACAATATTTGCAATATCACAAATGACCCAACTTACAGACTTAAAATACAAATCAAACAAAAATGAGGTATGCAAGAGTTATCCCAATTATTTCTTTGACTTTTTGTAGTCCTCAGTGTAGCCATAGCTGTCGGCCTCTGTAAAATCAAAAAACAATATTATTTTAAAGAGCTTGTGAGTTTATTTATGCTCCTTACGTTCGTAATCCTTGGAGTAGCACTCAAAGAACTCGCCCAGCAGCTTGCCAGGAGGCAGCTCCCAAGTGGCGGTGCCGCCATATTTAGGCGGCAAGGCGCCGGCATCAATGTGCGAGGTTAAAGACTTCCAGTCCTTGCCATGGAAAAAGATCTGCGCGAATCAAGTCAAATTAGTATTAAGTACTTGAGCAACTGTTTTAGATTTATTATTAGTTAACTTACGCGCTTGCGCAGCTTCTCGCGAATGAAAGGCTTGAATATGGCAAACAGCATATTGAATATGTACGAGTTATTTATAATGTGAACACCCTTCAGGCGCATGCAGATGCACTCCTGCACATAATCCAACAGCATGGCGGCAAACGATGGTGTGAACTGTGTTATGTGGCTCAAAGGTAGACCTGTAACAATAGACGCGCCGTTATTGTTAATGTTCCGTCCGGTCGTAAAACAAAGTACACATCATATTATGTGCCATTCATATAATAAACTTGTAGCCGGCTTTGTTTTATTACCTTCCATATCAATTATGACAACGGCGCCACAGATTTGTGAAAATGGCTCCACCATGGAGCCCAGCACGGTCAGCTGTATGCCACGAAACAGATCCGGTAGCGGCACCTTCGATGGCTTCCATTTCTCTATTAAGGTCGACAGATTAGACACACGCTCACGCATATTTAAAGGTCGTTCTGTTACTTACTGCCCGCTTCCAGCACAAGTAGACGACGGCCATGCTGATCCCTGTTGGGCAGCAGGTTCAAGATCTCACCCTCAAACACATTGCGCAGCTTGGAGGGCACAATGTTCTCACAGGCAATGCCGTACTTCAGTTTCATGTTGTAGAAATTCTTGAGCTGTAGAATAAAACAAATTAAATTAACTAAATCAGTCAGTCCAGGTTTTTTTTACTAGAAAACGAGCAAAACTTACGCGCTTCAGAGCACTCTCGGGATAATAATGGCAAGGACGCAGAAACATCATCATGTACTCATCATCCAGTGGCAAGTGAAGGTGCTTTTCATCTAT
The DNA here is from genome assembly GCF_035044405.1 of Drosophila montana. Lineage (NCBI taxonomy): Eukaryota > Metazoa > Arthropoda > Insecta > Diptera > Drosophilidae > Drosophila > Drosophila montana. Next base: position 236,702 of record NW_026998001.1, read on the forward strand.
GAGACGTGAAATAATATTTAAGGTAAATAAACAATAGCTTGGCCCAACCAACAGCGGCTACTCACTTTGTAAGAGCTCCCTAAGCTCCTTAATGGCCTGCTCCTTGATGCCGGGCAGCTCGCGCAGCTCATCTTGTGCCTTCTTCAGGGCCCAGTCGGGCGCCTGCTCCTTTTCCATGCGTATCTGTGCACTGCCCAGGTCAATATATGGCAGCTGGTTGTCATCGTAGCTAATGCACTCCGCTTTGCCCATCTTGACTAGTTGGAGCTGCGATCGAGAATGAAAGTCAATTCAATAAGCTCAAAGATTTTTGTAGTCAAAGTGCTTGACACAACTGGGTTATTTCCGCCCTAGCGCAGTGGTTCAATGCCTTGGCCCAATGCTCAAACATGACTCAATGCTGAACTTCATTAACAAGCCCGCAGCGGAAGACGAAGCCGACAAAACACGCACACACAAATACAGACGGTGGCCAAGAGAGACAGACTGAGAGCTGAGAGCGGGTGTAAGGGCGAGATGTAGACAATGTTACCAAAACTGGTCACACAACGTCACAAGCCGCATGCCGCACGCCGAAAACCGCTAAGGTTTATGTGAATACCCTAACAAAAGCGTAAGTTGATTTTATAACAACGCTTGTCAGTCAAAAAAAACTTAAAATAGCCTTTATCTCATATGTTCAAATACATAGAATCTATATAAGAGTCGAGGAATGGGTAAATATTGAACAAAGTACGCATGCAAAACTTGACCTTATGCTTAACATTCTTTTAACATTCGTATTTAACAGAGTGTAATCTTATACTGTTATTTTACAGGCAGCACTCGAAAAGCGTGAAACATAAGAACCTAAAGACATTGGTTAAATGCACTACAAAGTGAACTCAGATAAATTATATTTCAATAGTTATATTATATTTTATACACTTCTTAAGCCAAAAGGGAGATCTTAAGCAAATTTACGAAATTCTGAAATATCCATATAAAATTGGAGTTCCTTTAAAGTATCGCTTACTCGTCGAAAATATGCTATAGACTTTATAGCTGTCGTGCTGGGTAAGTATAAAATGATTACTAATAAAAGACTAAATAGGATATAAATGTTATAAGATATATTATGGATTTTTCTACTATGCTCTCAATATCTTTGCAGTTTTGTATTAATTGCTGACTGCCGTAGTTTAATTTTCTCAATTATATGTTAAGAGTATTGAAGCTGCGACTTGTGTATGATAATTTTTTTATCTGCTTATTGTTGCGGCTATTTTTGACTATTCGTAGACGACTTGGCAACGACTTGGTTAATAAACCCAGGCCCAACTTGACTAAGCATGACGTAGCGAAACATGCTCCACACTTGACCCAAAGCAGAGAGAGACACATAAAAAAAGAGAGAGAGAGAGTGAGAAAGAGATATTAAGCGAGCGAGAGGGAGATCTAGCTGGCTGTCATGAAGCGCCCATCAAACGTATATTAACTGTCCCAAAAGCCGTTTTACGACTCGGCCAAAGAGCAATTAGTTAGTCTATTTGTGTGCGACATTTTCAAGGTAAAAGTCAAGGCCAGAGCAGAGCTAAAACCAATTCAATATTTAATTTTGAGCACTCATTGAAATCGTCAATAGAAACCATCAGATATAAACCGATTTCGGTTTTAATATTCAGACAACGTGCATGTCGGGCTTTCAGTTTGTTGGGCACACAAAAAGTCCAGATATAATCGTACAAAAAATGAAAAATAAAACCTTTTGTAACTTGGGGTTGGTTGTTTGCAGGTTTTTTTCTCCTTTTCTCTTTTTGTTTTTTTGGCATTATATTTGGGTTTACTTTGTCCCGAGTTCAACAGCCCATAAAGTAATGCGCATACATTTTGTTTTGGACCTTCTGTTAATTAAAGTAAAGTACTCGAATCGAGCAGCGTAAAAATATATTAATAAATAATATTGTAAAGCAGCGTGCAGCTAATTTGATTTGTGGATCTTGGCAGAAATGTGATAACCAATTAGCCACATGCAAAGTGTCACGTAAATCACAAAATGTTGACAGGAAAATTTAGTTAATGTTGCCCCCTTATAGAAAACAAAACTAAATTGATCAAGGCATTATATAAGGGTGAGACTATTTTAAGGAATTAAGCTGTCAACTCTTTGAAAATATAATCAGCCAGTTGAAATACTTAAACAATCTGTTGTGATCTTGAATGAAGGTATTTATGTCTTCACAATAAGAAAAGGTTACTTAAAATGAGGTTCAAACAAACAGCTACAAAATAAATATCATGAAATACCTTTAAGCTAACCCTTGTCAAAAGCTATGTTCAATAAATCTGATAAATCTATTAGAATATATAGCTACATTAAATAATAAAGTGGACCCGTCCGTCTCCCATACGAATGTGAGACTGTTTTTATAGAAAGAGTCAGACAGGGCTGTATTGACCTATTGATCATATGCAACAAAACTATAATACCATCTATGTGGATGTTAGATTATTAAATGTGATCAACTTAGCAAAGATCTTGAATATTGCAACAATCGATAATAAAAACAAAGGCAAAACAACAAATCGATAACAACAATCGAAACAAAACTTGAAAACATTTTATAGATGTCCATTTGCTAATCATTGAAGAAAAGAAGCCGCATGATATACAAAAAGATTTTGTAGCATTCTAAGAATATTTGCTTTTAAACAATAAGAAAGAAGAATTAACATATATTTAAAATAAAAAAAAATATAGTATAACTATATAGTAAAAACATAGAGTATACTAAACAAAGAAACCTTATTATTGACTCATAGAAAGGATTTGAATATAGATGTTCAAAGTAACACTCTCACCTAAGTATTTCCTTTATTTCTTTGCACCTTTGAAACAAATGAAATAGATATTGCTCAACGCCCTTCTTCGCCCTTCTCACTTTTCAAAGTTCATTAGCCACAACTCCCTTTAGCATTGAACCGAAACCTGTGTCATCTTTATCAAGGTTATATCAACTTAAAGTGAAGTCTTCATTTCGCTGTATACGTAAGAAAATAAACAATGAACAACCAGTCCCAATCAAGGTCCACAGGAAATCAGATCACTTTATTTATTTATGAACTTTAATTGGGCAATTTACCCTACTCGATATATACGTACGTTACATATGCGACTTATTGCACAGCTCCACAATGAATAATAATGTATATATAGTAATAAATATGTATATATTCTCTTGTCACATACAACTGACCTCACTTAGGATAATTTGTTGTTGAATTGCAACTCAAATGAGGCGAGTCGTTCTCGACAGGCACCCGGGAACTTTCTAGCTCGACTGCAATTAAGTAGCTGCCCATCAATAAACAGTCGTTTAATCAACAATAGTCGCCGGCTAACTGGTAAATATGAAACATTATTTAAATGCTGATAACTGGTATCGGCTACATGCACTCGCAATAGAAATTAGAGATGTGTGTGTATACAAAAATATCGAGCAGAAGTGAATTTAACTTTTATAAAAATTATACTATTCTATTTTTTAATTGTTTTAAATAAAATTATTATATATAAATTCTATAACATTTATTATAATTTATAATATCAACAAAATGTATATTAGATTTTTGTTTTTAATTTCATGCAGGTTTTAAGGTTTAAGGAAAACCATTTTTTGGACCAGATCAATTTGGAATACATTTGGAATAAACATTTTTCGAAACTATATCAGAATGGTATCACAAATATAAAAGACTTCACCGGCGCATAAATTCCTATGGAGTCAATCAAAATATGTTTTTAATAATAAAATTTAAATAAAAAAATGTTGACCCACATTCAGCATCTGCTAAAGAGTTAAGCAGCACGAGGTCGGTTTAAAAATAAATGCATAATAAATAATGTATGTATAATAATAAGTTGAGAGAATCTCAACTTTTGCTAACCTTTCCTTAACAGCAATCTTAACGACCTTCCACTTAATATTTCGGCTCGCTTTTGAATGTGATAGTTCGTTTTTGGTAAGGTTTACCCAAAAAATGAGGCCTTGAATAAGCTTAAAACAAGTCCCAATTATTACAATTTCTGTTTGCGCTTACAGAAAAGAAAGGTTTAAAATAACAAAAGGTCAAACCAAATATCTAAATGTGTGCAAATTTGTATAGCAATAGAGATAAGTAATAATAGAGGACTACTTTTAAGGGACTTCTTTTGTTCTATTAATAAAAAAAACTAATCATTGCTCACGCGCCCATCCCTAATCAGCCGCCGATTATTGCTGTGCGTATTGCATTTAAGAGTCTTTATATAGAATCGTATTGCATGTATTTCAGTTTCAGGGCGACCCTTTGTACATATATGTAGGAGAAATGTTTAATCGGGTTGTGTATATAAACTATATGTATATATAAATGGAAATAGCGTTAAAATGTAAATGCATTTGCACAAGCGATTAACGTCTAAGTATAATAGCTTTTAAGTACCCGCCAGATAATTGGCTGTTCTTGTTGCTTAAGCCTGATTAGCGCTAGGAAAACAAAAAAAAAATAAATAAAAGCTGAAAAAAAAAAGCAAACTGAATTTGTACATGAAGCAAATTGTACATAGTACAGTAAAATATCAAAGCTGCTTGGTAATGCACTTAAAAAAAACTCATAAAGCTCAAACTGCACTCGATATCTATTAAAAATCATAAAGAAAAAGAAATACACATAGCGTGATCCGCATAAATGAACAAGCTCTAAAATTGATCAGGCAGTCAACCATTAAATGCAAATTACTGTTTTTACAGAATCTTATAGACCCCAAACCAGATGACAAAGCACTTGTTGTCTGAAATGTATGGAAAAACAAGAGTGCTTTATTCGGAAATGACCGACTAGGAGATACCCTAAAACTTCTTTTTTATAAAAACCTAAGAAATTACCCCAAAAATCTAGATTTCGATATCGATTTTTATCGATTGCTCGGAAACGGGCCAAGTTATCGGTTATCGGAAACAAACTCATGCTGCGCGGGCCCAAAGAGGTCCAAAATTTCAAGACAGAGGGACGGACGAGCAGACGGACAGAGAGAGGAGGCCGGCTAGATCGACTTGACTATTGAGACCAAGAATATATACATTTTAAGAGTTGCCTCCTTCTGCCTATTACATACATTTGCACAAAAACATTATACCCGTTTTATTCATTTTCTATGGGTACAGGGAAAAAACAGAGAAAAAATAGCACATGCATTTGGCGATGATGACTTGAAAATGTGCATAAATACTTTAAACATAGTTGTAGTCGTAGTTGTAGTTATAATCGCAATCCATGTGCGAACTGCACGCGCCACGCCCCACTGATGATCATTCATAAGATCGTAACGAGCTAATTGAATTAACAATAACAATGTGGTAGCAACGTGTACGAACAACAAGTATTACTGTGAATAGAACTGAAGATTCTGGATATGCCAAACGGAAAGACTGAGGATGAATACTGCTTATAACGGAGGTGTGTATTATAACCTGTCTATCTATATACATATATATAGTATATACACATTAATAATATAACACACATTTCATGCAAATCATTAAGGTGTTTTTGTATTATAACAATATTATTAGCACTTGGCTATTATTCATAATTACAATTAATTCGAAATGACAATACAAAATGCAAATTGAGGCAATTATATATGTCGGGACTATCCATAACAGACCTTTGAATGCGATTGCAGTATCCGACATTACAAAGGCCAAAACTGAATGGAAATTATATTTACTCTAAGCCTGCTTATAGTGGAAATTATTATTATTTAATTAAATATAGTTATGTAAATTGCTTGGATAGTTGACTCTTTCAATATTGTAAGAACTTTGTCCACTGTTAATTTTTGCATTTGAGTTCATTTTTTATCTCAAAGGTATAAAAACTGTGGTTTTTTAAGTGCTTTATTTGAAAGTATGCATGATATCATCAAATTCGCAAGTCAAATGAGTATGATTAACAACATTTTTTTAATTCATTATAGCCTAAGACTAAAGGCGTTGATTCGACAACAAATTAGGCAAGGTTCTGCCCATAAACATTTCCATTCAAATGAAAGGCATTATTATAAATTTGACAAAACATTTCAATGAATTTATTTGATCTAATCATCAGCAGTATCCCTGAAAATATCACGTACGTAAATTTTGAAAAAAATATATCAACTAAGGTCAGAGAAGACTGATGCGATCACAATAGAAGTGACCATGGAGGGCTAGAAGCTTCTTCTGAGAAAATGAAAGCTCGGAAAACTGAGTTATTTGAAAACTTTTCTCTTGACTGAAAAGACTTAATAAAAACCATGTAAAATAATTTGTGGCTTGGACAACAATTAAAAAAATGGTAAAGCACTCGGAGACATATCCAACTCAGGTCACTTACAACATAAACGAGTAAACAATTTTCATACTTCGTCAAAATTCATATCAAAATGTACATTAATTAGAGCTAAAATAAATAACAAATACACTACAAATCCTGTTTATAAAAGTGCAAATTCCGGAACTCTATTTAAACAATGCCGATTTATAATACAATTATCCTTTGTTTTACGTTTTAATTAAATGAAATATAAAATTTGTTGGATATTTTTTAAGAATTAATTTCCAGCCCCTTTCAAGATGTCAAAAGGTGAGATTAAAGTTTAAAATCAGGGACAGTAAGGGTAGAAATATTTGCACATAATAATTTTAATACTCTTGTAGAGGCTATTAGAACTTTGTCAAGAAATATAGACGGAGACATCTTCGACCCCATAAAGTACTATTTATATTTTAGATCAGCATCAACAGTCGAGTTGGTAAAACCATATTCGTCTGTCCATCCGTCCGTCTGTCAGTTCCTATGCGAACTTGTCTCTCAGCTTTAAAGCTATCGTCTTGCAACTTATGTCCGTCTTTCTGTTGCAGACAGTATATACCAATGTCGCAACGAGCCGGATCGGACCACTATATCAAAAAGTTGCCTTGTTCTTACCAGTTCTTGAATGAACAACTTTTTTGTTTATTATGATATCTTGACCGAACCCGGCAATATTTAGTTAAAGTATGTTGCCTACATAGGAGCCAAGTATTGTCAATATCGCACTTCTATATAATATAGCACAATAGGCGGAATCGGTCGAAAAATTAGTTTTTACGAGCTATCTGCAAGAGCGTTAGACAAATGTCTACAAGGGTTTTAAATTTTTGATAATATTGCTGTAACTGTTAGTTTCGATCCCCGCTTAAAGTACTCTGGGCACACAATTACATTCGGTTAACAATTATTTAATAAAATGTCGCTCCCTCTGGCTGTCTTCTGGAAACAAGAAACTGACCACTTTGAACCCTCCACCTTTTGCAATGTTGGACTTGCACACACTTCCCATAAGTGTTTGCCACTTGAAATTGCTGAGGAATTTGCATAAAAATGTAATTGCATATATCAAGCGTTGTGCCGGCCTAGAAATCGTGCTCTAGAATCAGGCAGAGCCGGTTTCGATTTTCAAACTGCCAATCGTCGGCATCGATATACTATATACAACTATATATGTATATAGGCAAAACTACCTGACTTCGGCTCAAGTACAGATTGGCACACTTATATACTTTTTCGCTTAGACAAATGCCAAAACTCAAAAGCGGCTTTTGTTCGCTTTTTATGCTCTTTTATTTATTTTTTGCTATTTTTCGCTATATATCAGCCCACACCTGACAAAAATGAACTTTTTGGCCAAATACACGGACAGTTACGAGAAACTATGTATGCATACATAACTGAAGTATAGCGGCTGTTAAAGATGTTTAACTGGTTTCCAGTCGGACTGTTCACATTTTGGCGCTTTTTATTATAGTACTCAGATCTTGACTGCATGTTGGCCTATTCAATACGTTAGTCGTCATCAAGGTCGCAGTTTTTCAGCAGTTGATAGTGTATAAAGAGTCTAAAATTGGTTAGACAAACACAAATTGAGGCACAAGTCGAATGCCTATCGTCTATCGGCGTGTATTTTGGTGTCATTAGCACAATGCTCGATCGCCGTCCGCTGGCCGCGACGTCTGTAATATTTATAAGGCCAGCGTACGTAAATCCCATGAATCAGCATTTACACATAAGGTAAACAAGTGCGAGTCGCAAATTGTATGCAATCAAAATCAGTGCGTGTCAAGCTCAACAACCTTCAGACAGACTGACAAACAGACTGACAAAGGGACAACACAAAGTTAATGTACATTTAAGTTATGCCAAATATACCAAAATAAAGTCCAACTTCACTCTCGATATCTTACGATTAAAATAAAGGTGCCAGGTCCCACCGAATATATTATAGTTGTTATTATTGGTGTATCTTTAAGTAATATAGAGGTTTATTGCGCGGAAAACGTTTCTGTCCATACAAATAGAGTGTAGAAAATAAGTTCCTCAAGCAGTTGAGCCAATAAAGGATACCGGTTCAAGCCCTAGTTAGGTTATAGATGATAAAATTGCCGATCTGTTAGATAAGCACAGCTCGAGATTCCACCTAACTTTATTCTATTGAAGCTTTAAAATTAAAGGCAATTTAGAATAAACTTTCTCAAACAAATGCGAATAACAATTTTTCCGTGATAAATTGCAAACATTAAAAATCTTTTTAAGTGCTATTTAGAATCTTTCCAGGTAATTTATGCAATCGTTAAAAAGTACTAGAAATATAGGTATGTTCGAGGTGCCGAAGATTAAATACCCTTTTAGATATCTATCTTAAGCAGAAAAGAGTAGAACGATATTTAATAGAGTTTTACAGGAAAAGTTGTTTTGGGACATGGCTATAAGGACTAGATACTGATCAAAGAGATATATATATATATATATATATATATTTACTTTATCGAGTCAGGCATATCTCATTAAATGCATCACACAGTTAGTGAAAAAACTTAAGTACCCTTTGCCAAGAGAAGACAACGAAATTGGCTCGCCTAATAAATTAAAATGAATTGTGAATACATTTTTGGAATTTATAATAATTTCTAAAGCACTTAAGAAAAATAATTTAAATTGTCAGTGCATTTAAAAAAGAAATACGAGCAAATCAAATCGCTGCAATAAATACATTCGAGCCACAAAAAACCGGATAACTGTAGTTAATATATTCGATTTAAAGTAGGAAATCAAAAGCCATAATAAAAATTAAAGTTGGTAATTAAATTTGCACTTAAAATTTCTTACTTTTCTTTAGTTTTGTTGCAGCGGTTCATGGAGAAACTGATTATAAGGTATTTTAAGCGGCTTTTCGCGCTGTATTTAATCAAATTTAATTTTAACGGCCTTTTAACAATTCTCACTGTAATTATCGACGGCGATGGAGATATAGAGATTGGCTACCTTTAAAGAAGCGGCATTAATTGTATCTAAATGCATTGTAAATGGCTGGAAGCTGAAAGTTGTAGCAGCAGCTGATCGGGCTGATTATGAATGGGCAGCTAGATGGAATCGCTGACGAAATGCTGCAGGCGGCAAGTGGTAATTGTTTTTATTGCCAATCCGCTGGAGCGGCACTTGAATGCCAGGCAAGACTTATGGCTGCCCGTTGTGGCAGGCAAAGGCAGAAAGTGTGTCAACGCTGCCGCGCATGCGCATAACTAACAACAACAACAACAGTAACAGCAACAACAACAACACCAAATGGCACTTACCGTAACAATTGCTTGAAATTCACACTGTTTCACTTGAATATTAAAAATAAAATGCACAAAATTTGGCAATGGGCCAAAAAAAGAGATTTCACGTTTCACTTTACAGAGATTTTGCAAGCTCAACAGACACACACACAGACACACACGCAGACTCACACAAATAGTCCAATTGTGTGTACAAAGGCTGCGGCTTTTGGCTTTTGGGCAGGACGCGGCGTGGCGTGGCAAGGCGGCGACTTATCGCAAATGCTAACAATTAAGATATGTGGGATATGTTGTATAGATGCGAGCGCGACAAACGACGTCCAATTGGCAGCGCGGTTAAAACGTCTCTGAATTGGAAGCTCACGAGCGAGCTTATGAAATTAATTAACTGGCCCAGTCAGGCTTGACAAACTAAGTAAAAGAAGCAAAAGGCAGCAGAAATGCAAAAAGAGATACATACAACAACAAATGCCAGCAACTACACTTTAATAATGACATAAAAAGCTTTTGCTTGCTAGTGCGCTCTTTGCGCGGCGCTGCCAACTTGTTCAAGGCAAAGCTCTGCTTCAAAACGCAAGCTTTCAAAGTTCTGCCAAGCGCTTTTTGTGTTTGTTTTGATTTGCCTTGGCTTCAGCTTCGCTAAGCAGCTTTTTGAATTTGAAATTCGGTTTGTGACGCGGGCAAATAAGCGAGGCTGAATGCGCTTGATAAATTATATCATTATTATTATAATTATTGTCATTTTTAGAAATTTATAATAAATAAAAAAGAATTTCACTGTTTAATATGGTAATTTATTTAATGATATTATTAAAAATAATTTGATTATAAATAAGTTCACTTTAATTATAAACATTTTAATGTATTTACAAACATTTAACTCATTTTCACTGCAAAAAGAAGATCAGATTATGACTGATTAGTTTGGTTAGGGTATTTCAAAGCCGCTGTGCCACTAAAGAGCTTTTTATTTTGTTTTTTTTTTCTTTTTTTTTGACTTTACTTGATTTTGCTTTTGGCTTTTGTTTTGCGTTTTGCTTTGGTTTCTGCAATAAACTAGCAATTATATGTTTCATTAGCAATGCGATAGGGTGCTATCGTCCGTGTTTAATCTATCAATAAAGTGCAGCTACTGGGGGGCTTTTCTACTGTGGACTTTGGCGAGCTGGAACCAGTTTGCCGCCCACTGATAAGGGGCGTTAACGCTTTTGGCATGTTAAGGCAATGTTGCTGATTGTGGCGTTTAAAAGCATGAAATTCGTAGCTTTCTTTCATTTCATTAACTTGCCCAAGGGCATTTGGCTGAAGTTCAACGCTTTTGTTCTTGACTCAAGCAATTCTGCAATTTCTCATTTATGCAGCTATGCAAGAAGCTAGATACATATTGTGTTGCTTATTTTTAAACGTCTTTATCAGCCAATGTCGCCTTATTACTTATCTAAATTATTGCTACCATAAAAAACAAACGAAATTGGCAGAAACGTGTACCATAAAGATAGTCTAATAGCTTGTTGATTGATAACTAACCATATTATGTAAGCGATTGTCGAAGAAGTGTATATAATTTTAATATATATAATAATTTCATGTTCAAGGAGTACTAGTCTTACGTATACGTAATTTTAATTTATCATTTTTAACAGATCTCTGCGACAATAATTTGCCAAAATAAATTGCAGCTACTTATCATTGAACTATATGCATAAAATTTATTTATGATGTAAGTCATATAACCGCAAGTATAACCGTGACTGACCGTATCATAGTTTTATTACACTTATGTATTCATGAGTAACAAAAAGTCACGTATAACTGCAGTTCATCTGTTTAACCTTTTTAAGGTCAACTAGTCATGTGCTTACGACAGTAGAAGGCAATTCTTCCAATATATTTATAGTATATAGAGTGGGATGAAGTTGTTTTTTTTTATAGAATTTATATATTTTCAATCATTTTATATAGATTACATGATCGAGTGTGGCTAGAAGAGACCGGAAGCAGATTAACAGTCGAGTTTGATGCCTAGTAGGACCCAATCCAAACTATGGGCGGTTGATTAGGCGAGAAGGAGTTTGATTAAGAGAAAAAGATGGATTGAAATAAGAGATAGAGAGAGAGAGAGAGACAGAGAGAGAGAGAGAGAGAGAGAGAGAGAGAGAGAGAGAGCGAGAGAGAGAAAGAGAGAGAGACAGAGAGTGAGAGAGAGAGAGAGAGAGAGAGAGAGAGAGAGAGAGAGAGAGAGAGAGAGAGAGAGAGAGAGAGAGAGGGGGAGAGAGAGAGACAGAGCAACAGGTAGCGTTGAAAAGAGAAAATTTCATAATTTCCCACCCCAATAACTTGGTCAAATCTCATGCGATTTTCACTAGAATTGGCTCTTTGTTTTTGGTTTGGCGTCTAGATCAATTTGCCATCTAAATCTGGCAACATTTTTTTTGGTCAAAATTCATGTGAAAATGGGAGCCTTAAATATCCTATATAGACATAGGTCCAAATTCCCCTACCTTATAACTTGGTCAAATTTCATCCGATTTTCATAAGGTTTGGCTTTTTGTTCATGGCTTGGTCTCTTAATCAATTTGGCATCTAAATTTGGTAACATTATTTTTGGTCAAAATTCATGTAAAAACCGTACCCTCAATTTTCGTATATAGACTAACATAGGTCGAAATATCCCACCCCCATTGCTAGGTCAAATCACATACATACAAACAAACATAAATACATATATATGTACATCGCCCATTTAGGGGTGACTTTTATATGATCACCTTTCACTCAATCATTTGATCAGTCTGGGCAAAAAGTTTTAACTATGTATATAAATGAAACAACTGTATATAACCTGTTGCTATCTGGTCCTGGTGCGTTTTTTAAACCAAGTATGCACGAGTATTACTCATGGGTTTTCCCCAAAGAAACAAAAACTGCACATCCGTCCAGTTTAGTTGACTTGGTTTAAGGTGTGCCACATAATCCCCATAAAATATAAGTCAAGGTGCTAAGTTGTACCCAGCTTGGGCCATAGAGCATTCAACCTATTGTTCAAAGATTCTTTATGACGTCATCGAGCGGTGCCGTTCAAAGTTTTGTCCGATCCACTTGATTTACACAATGTTAAGTCATTGATCAAACACTTGTGCCTTGTAATTTGTAAGGCACACTCATTTACTCTTTATACTTACTAACTACACCCTGTACTATTTCCTCATTATCTTTTAATGGTGCCCAAGTCGCGGTGTCAATCCAAAGTACAACACACGATTTCCGAGTGGCTCGCGTTAATAGCCCAAGAGTTGAGAGTTGAGCCGCTGAAGAATTTAATTGCTCGCGAGTGTTTTCTTTATGAATGGAAGAAATCGCTGGCCTGTGCAAAGTACAATCGAGTGTTTCCATAAGTCGCAGCGCTATGTGGAACACGTAATACGGAAGGAACCGAACAGCATTTGTACTTGGCATAGTTAGCTGGGGTATCTAAAATGGAACACATACTTAGGTTCTTTTCGAGTATTTCTTATTCTAATAATACGCACTTAAATAAATTCACTGTCTTTTTTCTCAAATACTTTGACTTTCTAGCTTGATATGTCATCAGCTATAAGCGCTTATCAATTGCTTTATCTAGGCCCTTAAATTCGCAGTGCTATCTAGAGAATATAAATATTTATAGGTAATTTATAAAAATTTAAAAAGAGTAATACAAATATTTCCGTTTTTTCTAGCTAAAAATGATCTAAAACAAAAATTAAATATATAAATAAATATTTAAAAATAATATATTTAAAAAAAAATATATTAAATATTACGAAAAAGGGCAAATATAAGTAATTATATGTAATTGAAGGTTTAAAGTAATAATAAAAAGATTTTAAAGTTTTTGTCTAAAAAAGAAAAAATTTAAATATAAATAAAATGATGTAAGAAAATATTTATGTGTTTATATAAAATGTTTAAAACTATATTTAATACTTAAATATATTTAAATTATATTATATATTAGAACAAAACATATATTTTTATTAAAAAAAGGGTTTATTCAATTCAAAATATTTCACTTCCCAGAGTTCTTATTGCAATATTTGAATAAATGCGCTTCCGTCCGGCCTCTCTAACCATTTGATCTAAGGATTTACAGTCTGAACCAGAGATAAGGGCAACCAATCGTAATCGTGGCCAGCTCTCGAATGAAATGAATGCAAAAAATATTCGAATGTATGCAGCAGGCCATACAAATTGAGCTGTGAATATGTGTGTTATCTTTTAACATATTTAAATACTCATTAACAACGGCAAAACAGAAGTTCGATAAAGCGTCAGCAACAACAACAACAACAATAAATTTAGCACACTCGGCAACTAAGCTCAAAACATACAATACTCGTACACATTTTTTAAACAAAGAAAAGCAACAACAACAAGAACAAGAAGAAGAACAGAGTTTACATAGACGTCGAACCCGATGACAACAAATCGAATCAAGTGCAAAGACTTTGCCCTATGACTACACTATACGAATACGCGTACCCAGTTATATTCATTCCATATATATACGTGTAAATGGGCTAAAGTAACTCTTGGCTAACGAAATCTTTGTATTTTTGCGTTTGGGGCGTTTCTCTGAACACAAAACGCACGTCTCGCAGCGCCTGGCAAATTCAATAATAATAATAATAAAATACATGTATGAAAAAAAAGTTTTCAAAGATAACGTTCTCACAGTGCTCCGGTTTATCAAAAGCACGAACAACTGTTTTTATGGCACCTGATAAATCCAATGTGTATACAACGTCAAGCTGCTTAAAATTATGAAATCGAACGGTAATTGTTCAAAGTTTATCTTACATGAGCGTAGCTACCAGCTGCGAAATTCAATGCAGCTGACCTAAATGATACCCTGTACAATATATGAAAATGTGAATGAAGCCAAGTAAGAATATGCTTAAAGAGCTAAAGAACAAAACAAAAGTTATCGTAGCGTACATTTGATATGAGAGATGTAAATGCTTAGTCAGAAATACCCTGTATATTGTTAGAAAATGTAGATTATTATATAATTAAAAATAAATAAATAATAAATTATCGCCTGTTTTAAAAAAGTACTGAAATTAAGATAACATTATGAAAACTGAGTTAAGGAGGAAATACCCTGTATATAAAATATGCAGTTTATTATCAAATTTTTAAAAATCTCCTAATTAAAAAAAAATAGGAAAAAAATTTTTTTTTAAGAATTAAGAAATTTACTGAAATAAAGATAAAATTAAGGATAATATTTTGACTGTAAAAAAACAAAGATGTCACTAAAGTAAGAAATACCCTGTAAATAAAATATATAGATTAAATTGTAGTTTACATAAATTTTAAAAAAATTAGAAAAAGTTTTTATTAGACTAAGGACATTTACTGAAATAAAGATAAATTTAGGGAAATTCTGTTAACTGTGCAAACAAAAGTGTTAATGTAAGAAATACCCTGTATATTGTTTAGATATGTAGATTGTTATATAATTTTGGAGGATCGACACTATTTAAAAAAATATATAAATTGTTTTTCATTTGAGAAAGTAAAATACAACTAGGGAAATTGTGTTTGCTGTAGAAACAAAAGTATATGTATAGTTAAGATATGTAGATTATGATATTATTTTTGAAAATAGCATATTTTTAATCAAATCTGAACAAGGCATTTACTGTAATTAAGAAACAAATACAAATGAACAAAATTGAGTGAACGGAACAAACAAAAGTGCTCTCAAAATAAGTTTAAATACATTTTTAAAAAACTTGTATCACAAAGAATTAGAATTCCGATAGTTAAGTTTTTGGTTCTTATTTGAGGAATGGAATGCTTATGACAAGGTGGGAATGCAAAAAACAGAACCTTATCGTATTGATTTGACTCCATAACAGTTGTGCTGAGAAATTCTATAACAAAATAATCTGTACTTACCTGCCGCTGCAAAAGTCTATATGTTTTAAGTCCTCAATACAAATACATTTTCGAAATTTTGAGTTTTTTTTCATTAAGCATATTTATAAGAAGAATTTGTATATAAGAATTTTATAAAGAACAACAGAAGAAATAACTATAATAAGATAAAATATATTAAATGGTTTTAAAAGAAAATAAATTTTGCCCGTCTATACTTTTCTACTTTACTCAAATCTTTTCAAAAAACCCAGCATATAAGTTATGCTATAATAATAATCTGTAAATTATTAATAAAATAAAATATGCATATATCACGTTAGATGGTTTTCAAAATGTCAGATCATTTACAGATCTTAAGTTTAAAGCTTATCTTTAAGTACATAACAAACCTGATGACATTTTCACTAAGCCCCCCGCAAGAGTATTTCAAAAAGATATTTAGCCGGCTGTAGGCGACGTCGTCGTCAACGTCGACGTCGCTGTCGCTGCTGAGACACTTGTCGATCTCGGGCTGCGCTGCCGATATTGATAAGGACTATCGGGGGCGAACGGCAGCGGGAGCGGGAGCGGGCGCGGCAGCAAATGCTGCCTGTCAATTGAACATGAAAATGAAAATATAAAACACACGATAATAGCTGAAATTTTCGGCTCCGTTATCAGGCGTAGAAATTGTTTAACTTGGACTTTACTCGCAAGGGAAACAATAAGTATCCAACTAGTTACCATGAATGTAGCCGGGCTGCCGCCTTATCGCTGTCAATGAGTGTTGTGGCCTTTGTTTTTGTCAACTTGGCAAAGTTGAAACTTATTTATTGCGCCGCTCGACTTAGGTTCAAGACTGGAGCTTACCTCGTGTGCGCAGGCCGGGTCAGCGATCACCGTAGAGCACGCTGATCGCTGATGACGCCATAAAACTGACCCACAAAACCAGGTGTGCCCTCTGTCAAGGGGCGTAAGGTGATTGGCAGACGTTGCTTTATGATACGCAGCGCCTGATAAGAACTTGAGGCTAACAGCCAAAGCTAACTGGATATCTATCCTAAAAGAAAAAAAGAAAAAAACACAAACATATTACTAGAATACAAATACAATTTTCATAATCTTAAGCTGTTGCGATCGAGTCATGCCCAAGACAAGCCGACTGAGCCGTGAACTTCGACGTCGACGGCGACTGCGACGACGACAGCGACGACGACAGCGGCGGCGACAGCAATGGATCGGACGCTGCCTTCGTATTTGTATTTGTGCTTGTATTTGCGATAGCCGCTTGTGTCGATCGTCGCTGCTGCGACGCCTTATACACACACACACACATATATATATATATGGGTGTGCACATGTATGCAATACATATAGAGGTAAACGTTAACTCGTAAGGGTTTTTCAAAAGCAAATTTCAGTTGGTATAAAACACACGAGTCGCGAGGAAGCAGAACCAGAACGCGATTGAATTCCGTTAGAGCAGGAAAAACATAAAACAAAAGCTAAGATATATAAAAGCGCGTTTGCCGTTGAACATTTCACGCCCATAGGTAAATACGAGGCATGACTTATTACTGAAAATTACTGTCAACATCGAAAGTTGGATTTGCGTTTGGCTGTGTTCAAGTTTTTTTTTTCAAATTGAGCACAATTTGAAAATTGCTCCGTGATCGTAAACTAATTGAAATGCATTCTGAAACACGCAGGCTAGCCGGAAAATCAAACATCTAACACACTCACACATTCCACACACACACACACACACACACACAACATGGCCGAAGTGGACATCAGCGAGGAGGCTTTCCATTTGCGCATCGGCTACCTGAAGCCGGAAACTAAGGAGATTGCACGCGCCGAGCTGCGGGAAACGGATGAGGTGAAGGCGGAGGCCATCAAGAAGCTGCGCGAACTGCTTAAAGCCACGCCAGAGATCAACTACAAGGATGACGACGCCTTTCTCACCATCTTTCTGCGCGCCACCCACTTTTATCCGGAAAGCGCTTTGGAGAAGGTGCGTATCAAAAATGCCAGAAAATCTTAAGATCTTAAGTGAAAAGTGAAGTTCCTCAAACTGAAACAAAGTCAAATCGGGGACTTATTTTCAGCTGTGATATACTCCATTGAATCTTTTTGTGGCTGCAACATGCAATTCCTGCTGATAGCTAAAGATATTTCAACTCCGGTTGACCCAAATATAATTACAATGCGGTTCAGATATAGTATTCAATATCGATACTCTTCAGATTTTGCTAATAAATAAAATGCTAACCACATTTAGAACACACATATGCCACAAAATGATCCTGAAAACTTACACACTATCTACGATCCAAGCACGATCCTTATGAATACTTTAGCAATTACAATTCAATGTAATAATATAATAGGAATATATAAATTTATTTTATTTCATTTCGAAAACATGTCTATCTAAATATAAAGCACATCTGCTTCACACACGATCCACCAAGTCTCCTCGGTGTAAAGAAACTTTAACTTGCTCCACCCACATATCATCCACTCGGAACATGCGATTCGCATTGTATTTGCCATAAAATACTTTTATTGATCGCCTTATCACTCGGTCTGACATACCCAATGACCCCCAATAAGACAACTGGCTGCACAAAGCAGGGTCTACAACCTCAGCTTTGTGTAATCTGAGCGAAACCCGAGCTCCAGAAATAAAAACAACGAGACCTAGAAAGAAGCGCTATCTTCGCATGCCGAAGTTCAAATACCCTTGGGGCTGGGAAAGTTAGGGTATTTCAAAGCAAAGCTTGATTTGGCACCAATTATTTATATACAAGCCACATATGTCATGAGAATAGTTAAGCTCGTACTTGCTGAGTTAAGTTGAAATCAAAAAGTTTTTAAAAAATTAAATTAATATTTAATTTAGTTATGTTCCTATGGCAGCTATATGATAAAGTGTTGGGTTTGATCAAGTTATCTTAAAACAAAAAATAACAAAATATTTTTTCATAGAAAAGAATTTAGTTTTCGCCTGTTCCAATGGCAGCTATTGGATATATTCGACCATGATAGGGAGATTTATTCAGATATGTTGAAAAACAAAACACTTTCTTAAAAAAGAATTTTATTTTATGTTAGGTATTCCCAGCGATACAATATAGGGTTCCTAAGTAGTTCATATTTTGTAGATGTATAAGGATCATGGTGAAACTTACAAATGCCAGGTTGGGTCAAGATATATTTGAAAAACAAAGGAAATTTTTAATATGTTACAGATATATATCAGGAAAAATTTCGGACACAAGAAAAGATCATGGGGAAGCATTGATATCTCAAAAACCAATTGGGTTATATAGTGGTCCGATCCAGCCGGATTGTATTTGCTGATCAAGAATATATTCATTTTAACTTTTCATCTCATTATCCATTTTGAGTCAAGAAGCGTAATACCCTCTACAAGGTTATAGAAAAGAAAAGGAATAGCTTGACTGATCGCCACATTTGTCGCTAGGCCGATTTAAGACGTGGAACGACGATTCTCGTATTGATACGCTTTGAACTCGCTGACACACATGGAAAACAAAAAAAAAATAACAAAAAATAAAAACTTAAAGCACAAGCGATAAGCGTTGCCCAAGTATTCCTATTTAATGTACATGCGTGTCTATGTGCACACACACACACACACACACTCACACACATTCAAATGGATGTTGAGCACAGACTAGTTAAACGGAGCGAATACATAATGCAAGCGGCTGCTGTTGTTGGCCATGACGTGGCTTATGGAACTATTTGTTGGATTCGATCGTAAACCCACGCGCCATTTTTATCATGACATAGTTTTTTATGGCCGTCCAATGGTCGGCGCAGAAAGACGCTGTTATCAGGGCCCGTAATTTACCTGTTTGCCACCTTTTGCCGGTCTTTTGCAGATGAAAAGCACCGCCGCCTTCCGCAAGGAATACAAGGATTTGGTGCATGGCCTGCAGGTGGAGCAGGTGAAAGAGCGCTTCATCAAGGGCAGCGTCATCAATGTGCTGAAGAACTGCGACCAGAAGGGGCGACGCGTCCTCATTGTCAACTGCGGCAAACTCTGGGATCCGAGCACGGTGCCCAGCGATGAGATGTTCCGCATGCTGTACATGGTGCACATTGCCGCCCAGCTGGAGGAGGAGACCCAAGTGCGCGGCGTCGTCTGCATCATGGACTTCGATGGCCTGGCCATGAAGCAGGTGAAGGCGCTCTCGCCCAGCTTCTCCAAGCGTCTGCTCACCTTCATACAGGACGCCATGCCGCTGCGCATGAAGGAGGTGCACTTCGTCAAGCAGCCCTTCATCTTCAACATGGTCTGGACGCTCTTCAAGCCCTTCGTCAGGGAGAAGCTGAACAAGCGCGTAAGTTGCCCGCCCACGCTTGATCCATATTTTGTTTGCCAGCACTGACTAACTCCTTCTTCTCCAGATGCACTTCCATGGCAGCGACATGAAATCCCTGCACAAGTTCCTGGATCCCTCGGTGCTGCCGGCCAACTACAAGGGCACCTTGCCAGCCATCGATTACGGCGGCCTCGAGTGGTTCCCCACGCTCGAGCAGCAGGCCGAATATGTGAACACCTGGAGCGAGCTGGGACCCGCCGAATGGTAGAAATTAAAGTCCTTGGGCAGCCAGCCCAACATTAGTTAATGTGTGTAATTATAAATATATATGTTTTTGATTAGTTCTTAGCACTTGACAATAAACTAGTTACATAATGCAATATTCAGAGACTTTAAATTAAAACTGAACTAAGAAAATGAAGTATAAATAGACTAAATAGAAGGCTACAAGCCGATTTAAGGTCAGAGTTCAAATTTATTTTTAGATTTGAACCGAACGTTAAATCAAACCAGTTGGCCAAAAAAGAGCTTAACAGACAAAAAAGCTTTGCTTAAAAATTAAAAAAAACTTTTAAGGAAGAATCTGCCTTAAAGCATATATAGCTTGAGCCCCAAAAATTGGAATAATCTAAGATATTTGCCAATTAGGGATATGATCATCAAATTTTGTTTTTGGTTTGCATATATGATGCACCGCAAATACATCCCTTAGATAAATAGAGTGTAGAGCAATATAGGGCCTTTAAGCTGGATCAAAATTTCAGATCTAAAGGTGACCAAGTAGTATTGCATAAAAATGCATTTAAAGACTTGAATATGCAAACGAGCATCCTTCTGGCAAGAATTCACTAATGATACTTACACTTCAATTGACTTAAATAACGACATAAAATACTAGGAATTAATAGCACGTATTCAAAATTATCAGAAGACGCGTCGAAAATATATCAGCTCGCATTCTTATATTCAAACAACAAATGAATACTAAAAGAATAGAGCTTCAACAAATAAAGGGTATACAAATCGCTGATAGCCCCCATTATAATAATCTGGACATATATACTATTTAACACTCTCAGTTCTAGATTCCACACATAAATGCCAGTTTCTGTCTATTATGATTAGAATTCAAATTAGTTTTAAACAATAAACTTATTCCTTTTCAATTGAGTAGTAAAACATTTTCTAAAATCGTCTAATGAATCCTCATCCCCAATATATATCAAATTCGTTTCTAATTCTGAATGAAGTTTTACATTTATATTTCAGCCGAAATATAATAATAAATCAATTTATGTTATTATATTTCATGCACTGTCTTTGCAACCAAATATGGCAAATATACAATTTCAAATTTAAAGAGCCAATAAATTTCCTTAGACTTGCTTTATGTAAACCCATATATAAACCTATTATAGTTTCTGTTATTTTTTAATAGCTCACTAATATATTGGGATATTTCAGTCATTTTAAGCGCATCATGAGTTCTCCCCCTTTGGGTTTCCCCCTTTGGGGTTCTCTAACGGAGCGAATAGCAGAAAAAATTTGATATAATCACAAATGTCAAGCAAAAAGCTTTGATTGATATTGGATTTAAAGTTTCTCTTATTTTAAACGAGATAATCGCAGGAGGATCAATATAACAATATTTTTTATAATTTAAGGAACATCGAGTTATATTTATCATATATTTACAGAGGAAGAGAGAGAGAGATTGAGGCAGGATATAAGAAAATCATACAATCATATCGAGAGCTTCCCCCGCAGTCGAATAATTGAATATCGCGAATTCGTCAATTCCAATTTAAGCTACTTGTTATTTAAGAATAGGATACTACATACATGTGCTTTGTTTATTAAACGACTTTGGACATTCCAATGTTATTATTTATGATCAACAGATGAGTTATGGCATAACATTATGTTGGTAATATGCATATTTAACGAAAATTTACAATGTTCAATTTGAGTTTGCGTTCTTGAGTAAAATCATATCGATTACCATCCTGTTAAAAAATACGTCGATATAACACAATTAAATATATAAGCGCTAAAAGTTGAGTGAATGCCATACTTAGGCCAAGACACAGAACGCAGGCCGTGGGCAGCAAATCAATTGAACAATATACAATATTTATATATATAATTAAATATATATAAAAATAACACCGAAAGTATCCAGCAGCTTGTGAGCCAGTTTGTGATCGTTGACATCTTCATTCAGAATTTACAAAATCTCTGGCCAGCTGACGCGGACTTCGTCGTAATTTACAGTATCATAGTTTGTGGATCCTCCATGTAGTCGCGGAAATGTTTCAGCCAAACGGCAGCCACGGCGCCATCGACCACTCTATGATCGGCACTCAGCGTTACGGTTAGCATATTAACTTCCTTGAATCTACATTTGGGGCATAAAAAAAGCACAAGATTAGAGCCGGACAAAATTTTGATTTATATAGTTGCACTACCCCTTGATGCTGTCCGGATCCAATACGAGTTTTTTCGTTGTTGTGCCAATGGCCAAGATGCAGGATTGCGGGGGATTAATGACGGCGCAGAACTGATTGACACCTGCAATATTTAAGAAAAGTTAACGAAATGCTCTATAATAATCTTATAATGTCCTTACCGAACATGCCCAAATTGGACACGGATATGGTGCCGCCCTGGAATTCATGTGGCTGCAGCTTGTTAGCGCGCGCCTTGCCCGCCAGCTCCTTTACGTTCTTCGAGATTTCCAGCACACCCTTTCGGTCGGCACCGAAGATAATGGGCGTAATGAGCCCCTTTTCTGTAGAGACAGCCACAGACACGTCCACATCGTCGAATTGCCTTATGAATGAGTCCATCCACGCCGAATTCGCTTCGGGCACCTTGCGACTGGCAACGCCAACAGCCTTGATGATGAAATCGTTAACGGAAACGCGTGCGCCCTCTTTCTCGTACTTTTTGTTTACTTGAGCGCGCAACTTCAATAGCTGCAAATGAGAAAATCAAAATTGTTAGCCTTCGATTCTATGGGTTTATATCAAAAAGAAATGCTATTATATATAATTAACGGTGAATGTTTTCATTTATGTGTACAGCTAACTAATCTAAATCTAATAAAACATTTGCTGAAAGAACTATCATAAAAGGTGTTGTTTTCAATTATCATAATACAATCTCTTACATTAATTAATTGCTAGAGCAATGCCCAAACCCAAACCGAACGATATTTTTTGAGCATTATTTAATTTTTCGGAGACTTGCAAGAGATATTTTTTAAATTAATTGTATTTTAACGTGGCTGCCAATTTTGAGTAAGGATCATAATTAAGAGTTTAACTTTATGTAAAAAATGTAGACAACACAATATTTTCTATCAAATTTTGTTTTTTGGCTTAAATGTCCATTTTGTACGTATTTTATGCAATTATATATGCAATCAGCTAGCCAAGGCTACCTAGGAGAAATAAGCTCACATCCCTGTTCAAACATATTATAAATAATCTTGATTTGCATTAGCTCTCGAGTGAATGTCTCAATCTCAATAACTAATCTCAGTTTGTTTTCACTATATTGTTGAACAATATATTAGCATACATATTATTAGCGTATCTATCATAATTGCCTGCCTTTTTGCACTTACCTTGTCCACCTGGCATTCGACGGTTACATAGTAGTGTGGCAGCTTCTGCTTGGACTCCAGCAGGCGCTTGGCAATGACTGCGCGCATGGTGGTCACTGGGATGTCCTTGAAGCGGGCACCGGGCGCGCCGGCCGCAGCCTTGGCAGCTGGCTTCGTTGCTGGTTGCGAGGCTGCAAGATCACCAGATTTAAGTGAGCCATGGACGCCGGAACCTTTGCCTGCACAAAAGGCCAGGATTAGTAACGAACAGTACGAGCAGTGTTTGGATTAGTGGAGATGCGGTGCATGCACACAGCGGGATACGGGATTAGTGATAACAACCTTGTAAACGCAGCTTTTGAGTTTCGGCTAATTTCTTGGCCATGGGACTTGCATAGACACGACCGCCGCTTGGCGCGGAAGCGGTACCTGGTGCGGCATCTGGACTTGATGCGGGTGCTGCTGCTGGCGCTGGTGCGGGAGCGGCAGCGGCAGCGGGTGCTGGAGCCGGTGCAGCTGCTGGCGGTGGCGGTGGAGGCGCTGCCGCAGCAGCAGCCGGTGCTGCAGCGGGAGCATCATCAACGAAATCCTTAAAGGCAGCAATGCTGGCCTGATCGGGCACGATGATGCACACCAGCTTGCCAACGGGCACATCCTTGGAGCCACCGGGCACTAAAATCTTGGCCAGATAACCCTCCTCGGGCGTCTCGAAACCCATCGTGGCCTTGTCCGTTTCGATTTCGCACAGCAGATCGCCTGCAAGAGAATAGTTATATTATTTTTTACTACCTGATCGATAAGGAGATGGAAATCTTACCCTCATTTAGCTTATCGCCTTCCTTCTTCTCCCAGCCCACAATGGAGCCGCGATCCATGGTAGGCGACAGGGCGGGCAGCGGCACGCGTATATGTTCCGGCAAGTTGGCGTAGGCACGGGCGAAATTGTAGCCCCATGGCGACAGTGTTTGGGGTCGGCTGAGAATCGGCTTGCCATTTGGTGATGACCTACAGTTTAGATTCAGATTAGGTTAATCATTCCGATCGACTGCGATTGACAGGCGCTATCATCAGCTGATGGCTGTTATCGATAACACGCAAACAAAATGTAAACAATTGCAGTTGGCGAATGCCAATCAGAATTTTGTTTGAAAATTCGCTGCCAGCGCTTATCAGTGGCGATTAACCAACGGTATCATGCGACGCTCATTTGACAGTCACGCACTGGACGCACGCACGCACGCACACACACACACACACATACACACTCGCACACACACACACGCACACAAGTGCATATTGGCACCCGCTGCCCGCCGGCCAAGCAGCCCGCCCACTGGGTGGGCTATGCGCTGCAGCCTCGCATTTGCAATATTACACAACACACTTTCTAACCTCAACGCGAGCGGTCGCAACTAGAATTGCAGCCTTTTACCTGATTGCCCAATGGTTGCGTGTGCTGCTCAGGGCTCGGACTCCAAAGTTGGCTCCACGTCGCACCGCCTGTGCTCTGAGAAAGACGGCGCGTAGGGCGCCCAATTCATTTCGTTTCGCAGCGATTGAGCGTAACATTGTCCTTTATTGTTTGTGGCCGACGTCTGTTACTGTTCTTTCAACTGACACGCGATAATGTTAGTGTTCTTTTTGCTTTTAATTGAGTAGTTTACTACACGTTTTAGTAATTTAGATGAATAAATCGTATCGAATTCGGAGTCGAAAAATTTAAACCAAAGGTTTGCCAGCAGCCGACCTTATTTAACGCCACTAGGTCACAACTTGCTACGACGACTCTGTTTATTTATTTTTACGCAGCCCTGTTTGCTCCCCAGCTAACGTAACTGCTCCGCAATTATAATTTTACAGAAATGCTCCCCTCACTAATCTAAATTTGTTAAGCAGCTCTCGCCGCTGCTCCACACTTTACATGTTTGCTCCACAGTGAGAATATAACATGTAGTTAGATATGGCTGTTAATGGCAAGGGCAGCTATCGATTAATTCCATAAAAACTCACAAAAACCAAAGGATTTTATTAAAATTAAAAGAAAATTAACTATGCATACTTTATGTTCTATTAAACCCATACAATTTTATTGCAAAAGCAGTTCAAATTCAAGTCCACCAATTTACTTGCAAAAGTATCTCACATGTTGATATGCATCTGTTTGACAAGGTCAAAAAAATGCTTACAGTGGAAACAAGGTTCTTGCAACGACAACTCACTTCTCTAGTTCATTCTGACAAACATGAGTTATTGTTGTTTATATTGTGGTATCTTACGTTTTTATTGTCAAAATATATATACAAACATCTGTTCACTTGACGCAAATGTGGCCTTATATACACATAAAAAAAAATTGTAGAAACTCAAAAATAAGACATTTGCATATAGCGGCGTTGCCACCTGTCCTCAGCAAGTGGCTCTCAGCATTTAGCTAAGGCAAATGTTGCAATGATAAGAAAACAATTTGCGCATTTTACGTTATTTATTTTGAATGTTTAATTATTTATACATAATATTTGATGCACTTTATTAACCAAAACAGCAAATGCAAATCACCGCATATTGAGTGTACTTCAACATGTGCCGGGTTACGAGTCACACCAGAGCACCTGATGAAGTACAATAGACATGGGAGACATTAAACGTTTGCCATCTGAGGGAGGCTATGGAAAGCTTAAGATGAATGCGTCTGGCCACCACGCGCGCTACTTCAGGTACCTGACTGTGGGATAACCAAAACCAGCCCCGGTCACTGATTAGCGCGCACGGTAAAAGACGGCGCAGCGAGTTAGGGGAGAGTGCAGACCAAGATAAGCCCAACAGATGTTGCCAACTGGTCCGAAGTAACTTCTGCTTGTGCTGCTGCTGCTGCTGCTGCTGCTGCCGCTGCCACTGCCACTGCCACTGCTTCGACTCCTAAAGTCGCGCAGGAAACGACCTTGCGCGCTGTGTCCATGCTGAGCTTTAAGGTTAACGATCTCTGTATGTGTTTGTGTTAATGCGACGACGCCGATGACTTCATTTCAAACTCACACCCATAAAAGACGATACGTATACGTGCACACACATATATATACATATATATAGCCCATTATGTGTAAGCTTTTTGAGCTGAAGCTTTGTCGCAGACATCGCTTTAACCTCGGCGATTCTTACAGCAGCCTGTGAGAAATTTGCTGCTTGACGCAGATTTATGCAATAACAATGCTAAATTAGTCATATGTTTTTCATTGCGCACCTCGTTCTGCCAGGCCATACGTACGCACAAACACATACATACGTGCTAATGGCTACATAGTCCACACTCCAGCGAATCGGATGTGACGTCATCAGTGGCCAAATGCGAAATTTTACATTTCTTTTTGTTGTTTGCAGCAACAGTTAGTCGCAGTCATATTTGCAGCCAGGGACCCTTGATATTCTATATTTGAAACGCTGTAAAGAAAAAGCCAAGAAAGCTGAAATGAAAAATCCAATATAGAAAGAGAAACGAGAAAAAGAACCGGCGTTTCGTCCGATGCTCTCTCGCTCTCTCTGTTACTAAGCGCAGCAACGCTACGTGCGTGATCGCCGACAAACACTCTCGCACACACATATACTAGCTGGCAAGTTTTGTGGCGCAGCCGAGACACACACGTGCCCCACTACATTCGCGAATTCTCTCGTACATATGCATGTATATGCACAGACACCAACACGCAGCTTACTGCAGAGACAGAGGGCATAAAATCGAATTTGCAAACGCGTTCAAAGTATTTCGCCTCTTGCTCTTGCCTCTCTCTCTCTTTCTCGGCGTCTTGTCTTTTGCACGCTATTCGCCAAAAAGGAATTAAATGAATTGCCATCAGCTACACTTTTGTATTTTACAACGGCTCATAAACTTTAAGCCTCTCGCGCAGATTGTGGTATAATGAACTTGGACTTGCTGCCGCTCAAGTCTCTATATATATGTATGTTGTGCCTATGCGTGTATGTGTGATGTGTCACGGCGGCTGCTGCCGCGATCGCGAGCAGCTTTTGACTGCCGCGCGTTGTGAATAATTGCAAATTTTGTTCGAATGTCGTTTTGTCGTGCCCAGCCGAGTAGTATATGAGTTTGTGTGTGTGAGGCATTTAATTGTATATGTATATAGAAATGGCGACGACGTCGGGGCTGCCATATGTATGTGCCATGTACATATGTATGTATCTTCATATGTTCGTATAGATATATATACATATACATTATATATATATATATATATACATAATGAACAGCAGGCTGGCAGACATGACTGCTTTATATGCCAATCTGTATGTGTGCCTTGCTTGGGTGGGGCATTCCTAACCTCAAATAGTAACAATGCGCCGACGACAGCCGAGTGCATGTCTATCTGTCTGAGTGTGGGTGCTGCCTGCTCCTCTCTCTCTCTCTTTCTCTCGCTCCGTCTCTCTCATTTCTCGATGTATGCTGAAAAATGCAAGCACATGCTTTTCAACTGAGTACGCCCTTAACCCTGAGTTGGAGCTTGCTATCAAAAAAGTTTCGCAAATCCGATCAGACACACACATGCACAATTGCCAAAATTGTTTGTGTGTATGTGTGTAACGTCGCCGCGGGTCTGGGCAACATTTTTGTCTAAAATTAATATTTGAGCGACAAAAAGTTCTGTGGCTGTTTGTGTTAGTGTAGATTTTGGTCTCAGTGTGCGTGCGTGTGTTTGTGTGGGCAAAAGAAATTTGGAAATATGTAGAATCTACAATGTGTAGAATCATGTGGTCGTCGCTTCAAACATTTTCGCTGCTATTTGCGTCACTCTTTTGCCGCCGTCGGCAAGAATTGTAGTTGTTGTCTCTTTGCCTCTTTGCGTGAGTGTTTCGCCTCTGTGTGCGTACCGAAAATTTGTTGTTGTGTCGTTTGTTGTTGTTGCTGCTGCTGGTGCCTTGTGATATCAAAACGCTAAAAATAAACCCAACCTCAACTAGAATTTTTTCAAGTCTTCATTTTTAACGAGCATTTGGTTCGCTTTTGACCAGCGTTAATTCCGTTTAAATGGCAGAAAACCCCAGAAGCAATTACGCGTCAATGACGCCGCCTCCCGCCCGCCTGTACGAAAACAGGCATTGAATTTCACAATATGTTCTGTGTCCGTTTTTTTTTTATATTTCTCCTTTTTAACTTTTCTGGTCTTATATTTCGTTCACACTAAACTTCCGTTGCACTTGGCCTGCGTCGCTTTGGCTGGCTGAGCTTTTTTCTTTTCTTTGTTGCTTTAATTGTTCACACACACGCGCGCTGCAAAGTTTAACTTCATTTTCTTTTTAGTTGTCCGTCGCTCATTGCACACAAGCACAGAACATACACATATACGCACATATATATATATATATATATATATGTATATACAGAGAGACACAATCGGCCACTTGATGTGCAAATGGCCGACTGTGCGGCCGCCTAGAAACGCCGTGGCCTTTTATTTTATTTGGTTCTGATTTTGACTTTGCCTTTTGCTACTTGCTATTTTGCCAGCTCTCTGTCGATTGAGCAAAGCGAAGCGAACCGCGCACGCCGGCTGTTGGTGATCAAATGCTCAATGTTGCTGCTTAATCAAAAGCCGAATGCGCGAATTTTATTTCGCACTGCCACAAAGTCGACGCTGCTGTCGCTGCCGCTGCCTCTGCCAGCGTCGTCAGCTGTCTATGTGCTGCAACACACAAACACACGCACACACACATACCCATACAAAAGCAGCAGCCGTATGTGTTGCTGTTTCTTTCGCTTCCTGCTTCCTACACCGCGCTTTCCGCTCACCAATACATATGCACATGCATACATTGCATGTACTTTTTGCCCAGTTCTCACTCACGGGTTCCTTTGTTATAAAACTGGCAGGCACCACCAGCCAACTGACTGCAACAAAAAGCCCGCACAGTGGGCCCTATAAGACAGTTTTTAGTTTCAATGAAATGATAAATTGGTTATCAACTTTTACCATTATTGTTGTTAACAAAACAAATGAGCCTTTAACCAAAAGCTTCCCAATTAAATATGACTTGTACAGTAATTTGTCAATCCTGTTATTTTGTTGTTGAACTTTTTCTCCATTACAACCTCTTTCTTATTGACATTTTCATACATGTGTTCATATATCTTAATATAAACATGTGCAATAACAACTGTGAACAGCGATTCTATATTACCTATCTTAATTTACAAACAGATGTTTAATATAAACATTCAAATATAATCGTAAAAATGCAAGCCATGCTCATTAGCTCACAAGCGCCATATTTACTTAACGGCACTTGTCCTACAGTAAATTACACTGTTTCCACTCTCTTGAAGTTAGTCTTTTTTTTTTATCAGTACACGAACCTGAAAAGTAGCAGATAAATTATATAATATACAGCGTTATATGATGGGTTGCTTAATCGCCAGTTATTATTTGCACTTCACGAATTAAGCAATGCGCTAATGAGTCAATATAAATGCAAGCAAGTATTTTTCTGGGTTTCTAAAATAAATTCGGACAGATTAAAAAAAAAACAAATAGTCACATTTATTTTTTGCTTTAGTGCGCTTTGGGGGCTTAAGTGTATTTCATAACATTAAAGATCCATTTTTATTTTTTCGTTTTTCCCACTTGTGTTGCATTTTGCAAATTCATTCATTTTTAATAAAATAAATTCAAAATAAATTTCAATCTGACTCAGTAAAGTTTACATACAACCTTTTCAATCATTCAGTCAGTCAATCAGTAATGTAAATATTTTTATATTTTTATTTATTCACTTTACACGATTTCGCCATACAACTTTTTCTTTGTAAAAGCTTAAAAGCGCCATTGGAACTTAAAAGCTTTGACTGCTTGCAGAGACTCGCATGCTCCACTGTGCGACAGATTGATGTCTGTGTCTGGTAGGGCGGAATTGTCGCTGCCCGGCTGGCTGCTTCGCGTGCTGCCGACGTCTCTGCCGATGTTTGCTGCCGATGTTAGCTGCCGCTGCTGCTGTTGCTGCTGCATATGCTTTTCGGCCATAAACGTGGCGTGCAGTCGCAGTGACTGCCATCGGCTGCGTCCCTCGGCTTGTGCAGTTTTTGTGTCTCTTCAGCCCCTGTCCGCTGCTCGCTGCTCGCTACCTGTCTGACGCTTTGTTTTTTGTGCTTTGGTATTGGTGTGGCGTTGCCGAGGAGTGTCTGGGCGGCAATGTCAATGCGCTGCTGCTGCTGCCGCCGCCGGTTGCCTGCCTCTGCCTCAGTGCCACAGTGTGCACTTTTTGCGATGCGCTGTTGCTACACAAACCGCCCCAGCACCGCGCCCGCCCGCCCGCTTGCCCACAACACAACTACGACCATGTAAACGCGTTGGCTTTTCTTGCCCGCTTCCATGATTCATCTTGGGGCCCCTGAAGTGATGAGCTCAGTGGTGAACAAAAAGAAATCTCAAGACGGCTGCGGCTGGTTTTTTTTCTCAACATTTGTTCGCAACTCGAATATATATATATTTAAGTCAGAATCCGAATCGGTATTGTGGAATTTTCACTATTATCAATTGGCTACCAACAAATACGTGAGGTCTTAAGCGCTATACACAAAATATATAATATGAAATCTCTATGGAAATTAGGAAGAGTCCACCAAGCACACCTGGGCGTGCTTCCAACCACGTGGCTAAGGTGATGCGCTCGGCTGTGCCGGTATAAAGGGCTGCCAGCGCAGACAGGAATCGTCGATTTTGGGAAATGTGCCGCGTCGCTTCACGCGCTCCTCATACTCATCCAGCACATCCTAGAGAAGGGGCACACAAGATTGTTAGAATGCTCAAAGAAAATAAAGATCTCCTTTAACTCACCTGCTTTTTGAGTACTATATGCTTGCCCTTCCAGTACTTCATCATGCCCAGCGCCTGCAGAGTGCTCACAATGTCATAGGAATAAATGGCCATTTCCTGTGGGAGCACAATAGATACTATGAGTATTAAGTCTTTGGAACTTGTCATTTTATTCAATATTCACCTGAGATACGTCCTTGATGCAGAGCGTATTGCCGGAGCGATTGCATAGATAGTCCAGCAGTACGTCCTTCCAGTAGGAGCGATATGATATAAGTCCCAGATCGGACAACGGCTTCTCCGGCGAACCAATTTTGCCCTCCACGCGGGTTAGCAGATAGCCTGGTAAAAGCACATTAAACACATGCCCATAAGTATGCTATAGATGGAACTAGCTTTCAAGTTCCGGCGCATTATTTATGGTGACCAACTTTGCCCCGCCCACATGGCCCCAAACGAACCCAACTCAGCGTTCTGTGTTGTGTCTAGACAGGATTCCGTAAAGTGTGTGTCCCAAGAGGGTGGGGAGCGACGACAACAACAACAAAAACAACAACAACAATAATGACGACGACGACGGCGGTTGGCAGCCCGGCCACATGAATGACGAGCGGCGGGCATTTAAACAACGTTCTGGCGTGCATTCAACCCAAAAGCTCAACCCCCAAAGCTCGACGTCGCCGTCACCGTCACCGTCGCTGTCATCGTCGCCGTCGTCTGGCAGCAACAATTCTCGAGTCTAGATAACAACAACAGCAACAATGGGTGCAGCAAGTAAATCAACGAGGACGAGCCCGGCGTGCCCTCACAACACAAAACCCACTGAGGCAGGCTCGGGAAAAAAAGCCAACAACACAGACATACAATACATACACAAAAGTACGCGCAGCACACACATACACATACACACACACACACACTCATACATATACGGACGCTAGACGCACTCAACAGCAGACACAACTGCAACTGGTTGAGTTATAGGGCGGACGACTTAAGAATGGGCGGGCAGCGGGTGGGTGGAAACCGCGTGTGAAAGCTTATGCTTCAGTTGTTGTTGTTTTTGTGTACAATGGGACAAGCTAAATAGTAATTGATCTCTCGCGCTCACAGCTGTGCGATATATCGATAGCATTATGCGTGCAACGGTTGGCAGCACAGTTTATCGATAGGCACAAATTTGTGGCGTCACAACAAACCAAACATATGTGTGCGCCAATTTGTATTTTGCAGTAAACAAAAATGAAGTGCTCTGTGCGAAATTGCGATTCTACCAGTGCCATGGATCGCAAAATAATTAGTTTCTTCCAATTACCGAAGAACAGCAAAACAGCCAAAAAGTGGCTGCTTTTCTGCGACAACCCGAAGCTGAAGAACATGAAAGGTACGTTTGTTTGCTCGGATCATTTTAGGCCCGAGGACATAGGCGGCGGCGGGGCACTCGGAACAGGTTTGTTAGCAAGGTTAACAGTTAATTAATGAACAGTTACTAATCCCAAAATATATTTTTATGAAGCTATGTGCAGACGCCGACTTAGAATAGGTGCGATACCATGCATCAGAAAATCAGGTAGCGGGTCATCAAAGGACCGACTCAAAGGAAAGAAACAACGCAACAACAAACGTTTAGAAAACGATCTTTTAGCCAGTTCAAAGGTCGGAGAAACAAAGTCTGAGCCGGAGGACAATGAGGATATACAGGACGCTAACTGCGAAACTCATGCATTGTCAGAATCAATACTCTCCGCTAAATCTAAGGCAGACAAATTTTTTGATAATTTGGATACGGAAAGCTCAGAGGCTGTCATTGATGAGCTAAGTAACCAAGTGTAAGTTAAATTATTTATATAAATAATATTTAGCTATAAACTATCGTCAATTACAGCAAAGATCTGCGTATGGAAAATCTTCGCCTACAAGTCAACATTAAGGTGGTCCACAAAAATTACAATGCTGAAATCAGGGAATTAAAAAATAAGTTGGAACAGGCTAGATCGCAAATATTACAGCTTGAGATGCAGCTAGAGGAAAACAAATAATAGGTAATAGACGATAATAGATAATAGAAATAATAGATAACCTAGTTTTAGATGCCTACACATTCTATCAGAAGTGGTACCATAAATTTAAAATACTTTACGACTAAGCTAAAGAAAATAAGAAAATATACAACAGACTACAATTAATGTCAATAGAATTAAAGGAATTAAGGGAATTCTGCCAGTCTTAGAGTCATTCTAAGATATGCAGAATTGTCTAATCTGAAGGCTTTAAATCGTCCCGAAATTAAAATCGGTTTATATCAGAAAGGGGAAAAAAAGGGCCTTCAGATATACGATTTTTGCGCACATATACTTATATGAAAAAGTCTTAGCTGTGTTACGTCACATTATTCGTCGTTCTACTTTACAACCTGTGCGTCCCATTGTACCGTTTTGTGCTGGCAAAGCTCTGCTGAAGCGGGAATATACGCTACTCGCATACATATGCAGTCGCATTTTGGGTAGCATTTTGATTTCTTTGCGTACGTCGTCAGCAGCGGTCGTCGTTCTCTCTCTCTCTCTCTCTCTCTCTCTCTCTCTCTCTCTCTCTCTCTCTCTCTCTCTCTCTCTCTCTCTCTCTCTCTCTCTCTCTCTCTCTCTCTCTCTCTCTCTCTCTCTCTCTCTCTCTCTCTCTCTCTCTCTCTCTCTCTCTCTCTCTCTCTCTCTCTCTCTCTCTCTCTCTCTCTCTCTCTCTCTCTCTCTCTCTCTCTCTCTCTCTCTCTCTCTCTCTCTCTCTCTCTCTCTCTCTCTCTCTCTCTCTCTCTCTCTCTCTCTCTCTCTCTCTCTCTCTCTCTCTCTCTCTCTCTCTCTCTCTCTCTCTCTCTCTCTCTCTCTCTCTCTCTCTCTCTCTCTCTCTCTCTCTCTCTCTCTCTCTCTCTCTCTCTCTCTCTCTCTCTCTCTCTCTCTCTCTCTCTCTCTCTCTCTCTCTCTCTCTCTCTCTCTCTCTCTCTCTCTCTCTCTCTCTCTCTCTCTCTCTCTCTCTCTCTCTCTCTCTCTCTCTCTCTCTCTCTCTCTCTCTCTCTCTCTCTCTCTCTCTCTCTCTCTCTCTCTCTCTCTCTCTCTCTCTCTCTCTCTCTCTCTCTCTCTCTCTCTCTCTCTCTCTCTCTCTCTCTCTCTCTCTCTCTCTCTCTCTCTCTCTCTCTCTCTCTCTCTCTCTCTCTCTCTCTCTCTCTCTCTCTCTCTCTCTCTCTCTCTCTCTCTCTCTCTCTCTCTCTCTCTCTCTCTCTCTCTCTCTCTCTCTCTCTCTCTCTCTCTCTCTCTCTCTCTCTCTCTCTCTCTCTCTCTCTCTCTCTCTCTCTCTCTCTCTCTCTCTCTCTCTCTCTCTCTCTCTCTCTCTCTCTCTCTCTCTCTCTCTCTCTCTCTCTCTCTCTCTCTCTCTCTCTCTCTCTCTCTCTCTCTCTCTCTCTCTCTCTCTCTCTCTCTCTCTCTCTCTCTCTCTCTCTCTCTCTCTCTCTCTCTCTCTCTCTCTCTCTCTCTCTCTCTCTCTCTCTCTCTCTCTCTCTCTCTCTCTCTCTCTCTCTCTCTCTCTCGCTCTCTCTCTCTCTCGCTCTCTCTCTCTCTCTCTCTCTCGCTCTCTCTCTCTCTCTCTCTCGCTCTCTCTGTCTCTCTCTCTCTCTCTCTCTCTCTCTCTCTCTCTCTCGTCTCTGTCTCTCTGTCTCTGTCTTAGTGCCGTCGTTCTATCTCTGTCGGCTGTGTGTGTGCGTGTGTATGCTTGTGGGTGTGAGAGGCAACGTCGAGACGACTTTATCGATCCATAGCTGATTCGCATTTCTGGCCGGACTGCGCAATGCTGCATACCAACAGGCGCGTGCAGTCGCCTCGACTAGAGAAGCAGCTTGCAGCTGATAAATACGTTTGGATTTTCCCAGCAACAGCAACCCGAGAACTTGCACAAACAATTAACGACTTTAGAATCTTAGTCAATTAGCGTTGCACTAATTTTTGTTGTTGTTGTTGCTGTTGCGCCGGCTGCAATTAGCGAAAAGCTCGTTTACCGGGTATACGATACTCGACTACTCGACTAGCTACAACCGATTACTCGACTACTCGCCCGCTGCACTAGCACGCAGAGGACGACGCCCTTTCATTGTGACCTGCGCTGACCTTTGTTGTCTGCCGCCGTTTGCGCTGCTTCTTGTTGTTGTTGTTGTTGTTTTTGCGACGCTGTCTGCATAATTTTTTATTTTTTTTTTGAATATTTTTTGTTTTATTTGCGAGCTTTAAGCGCTTGCTGAACATTTTTGGGGCTGAAACTTTTACAACGACGCATTGTGGTTGGGCTTGATTTCATTAATTAATACATTAGCCAGTAGATAAGGGCGACCCTAGCTGCTGCTGCTGCTGCTGTTCCCGCTCTCCGCTCTACACATTTGCATATTGCGTGCATGCAGTTATTACACCTGGCTATGCTATGTACTCGATACATGTATATGGCCATCTCGCTCGACTGACTGGCCGCCTGCTAATGAGCCAGACATGCCGGCCGCATGGACAGACAGAAACAGGCGCTGTCCTTAACCCCTGTGTTGTCCCCCATTTCTTGGCCGGACACCTGTACTCTCCAATACAAAAGGGCCGAAACGGCACACACATTTTCTGGGTGTTGCTAATAATGACGAAAACTGTTTGCTCTCGCACTACGTTCGCTCTCTCTCTGTCTCTCGCTCTTTTGTTCGCCTGCTTTCTTTTGCTCTATCTCTCTCTTGCGCTCCATCTCTCTCTCGCTCTCTGTTTGTTTGTGTGTGTAAGGTCAATGTCGTTTCGTTCGTTCTGGTATGCTCTCCCCCCACCCCCTGCTCACTC
Organism: Drosophila montana; assembly: GCF_035044405.1. Taxonomy (NCBI): domain Eukaryota; kingdom Metazoa; phylum Arthropoda; class Insecta; order Diptera; family Drosophilidae; genus Drosophila; species Drosophila montana. Next base: position 272,900 of record NW_026998001.1, read on the forward strand.
CTTTTTCATGAACGTGCGGACGCCCGCATTGCATGTATCGAGTTTATACATAGAGACCGACGTTGACGCCGTTGCCATTCATCCAAGCCGCGTATGACTCAAGTACTCGGACTGCCTCTGGGCTCTGGGCCCTGGTCTGGGGTAATTCTTTGTTTTTTCGTGCGTTTTTTTTTTGTTTTTTTTTTCTTTTAGCTGCTGCTGCTGCGCCCGTTTCTTTATTGTCTGGCGCTGTCTTCGTCCATTTCAAAGGCGGATTAATTTTAAACAATTTTGGTGGAAACAACGATAAAAATTACTTATGCGATGCATTATACACACACACAAACACACGCACACACTTACATTGAGATATATGTATGTGGATGTGTGTGCATATAGACACCTGCAGAGCTTGGTCTACGCTTAATTGATGCAGAAATTGCATGCACCGCTCTGCAGCATGGAAAGCTAAGCTCGAATGGTGCCGGAACCAAAGCCATAGCCGACTGTCTATATATGTAGCTGGCATGTTGCTTGACTTCTCTCATGCAATGATGATTAACTATATTGCACTAGCCACATAAACCAATGACTCACACGCACACCACGTACCCACTTAAATCGATAGGCGGCTCATTAAAGCAAACAAAAAAAAAAAACCTAAATGAATGTAATCCACAAAATTTTTTCAATTTTCTCTCGCATTGTTCTAATATGCCATTAAACTCCTAATAGGAGGAATACCATCTTATAGAAGAAGCAAAGAAATTATTTGGTTTAAACTGTTGTCTGATTGTTAGAAAGAAAGCAGTTAAGCTGATTTATATATAAATAGATATTAGATAGATATATATATAAGAGGGTATTAGTATTAAGATCTAATATCAAGATTCGGATAAAATAACTCAAAAAGCATTAAAGCAATTCTTGTGAAATAAATAGTAAACAAAAATTGGTATCTTAATACTAACTCAAATAATTATAGGTATTACCAAAAAAGAAATATATATATTAGATATTTATATACATAAATAGTTTTAGTAATTATTAAGTTTTGAGTTATTTTATATTGATTTAAATTAAATAAATTATTTAATTTAATAATTTAATTTAAATAAATGTAAAATTAGATGTTTGGATATTATATAAATATAAATTTAAATTAGTTGATGTGATTTGAATTTATATAGATTTGAATTATGTAACTAGAACGGGTAAAGGAGAAAACCGTTTGATCGAAATCCAAAACATTACCCAAAATAGCATAAAAAATGTAACTTCCCTAGAAAATACCCATGTCTATCAATTTTTTAAATTATACAAAAGATTAGTTATATGTTGACAAGAAGTTTCAGGTAGAAGCTATTCGAGCCACAAGTAAATGAAACATAATTATTAGAAAATTCGAAAAAACTTCAAAATTATGGCAATATCTATGTCAAGCACTCAAAATTCTCGATATCTTTTGTCTTGATACATAAATGAATTGGTTGAATACCAAAATAGATTTTTCTGCCTTTGTAAATGGAGGATAAAAAGTGGACATGTTGATTAGACACAACTACAAATTTAACATCTTGTCAAAATAGACAACAGCTCGCATCTAGTTTGTTAGCACTCAAAATAAAATCATTTGCAGTTGAAAATCGAACCTCTAAAGCAGAAGTTTTTTTTTCTGAAACTCTGTGAAGGTTACAATAGGGACTACATCCAAATATTTACTGCATATATGTATACCCAGTGTACTTTCGCACATTGCTTAATGGAATTAGTTAGAAAAGTGTGCCCAGTTTTAAGCTTAAAATTGAGGTTATGTGCGCGTGTGCTAACTTCAAATTGAGGTTAGGTGCATTTGATAATTAAAAATTGTGGTTATGTTATTTGACCCATTGATAAACTGGTCTGGCACTTACTGAAATCGATGAGGAGCCTTCCGTAGCCTTTACGCTGATATGGCGGCAGGGTTAGAATGCACGAGACGTTATAAAAGGAGTTCTTTTCCTGCAAGAATGGAATATGCTGAGAGTCGATATAAATGTTATTCAAGGTTTAACATGGGCTGAAAGCAATATAGTTTTTTTTTAAATTTATAACAATGCAAGAATTAACTATACATAACTCTTAAACTAACTATTAAGATTATTATAAACAATTATAAATTATACCATGTTAACAATAATTTGAGAATTTAATCAGTAAGAAAATGCCTGAGGCCATTCACACAGAAAAGCCAATCGGCCGGACAGACAAGCCATATAGACAGAATATTTGGTAGACTGAGTGTCAGACAGTTCTGGTTGGGGCTTGTCATTTATCGCTTCTAGCTTTTTCGGGAGTTCAATGACCAGGCGTCGCAGGAATTGAATCGATGCTCTGCAGCGTGCGATGCGTAAATACAGATACAGATACAGATACGTGTATATATATATATATATATATAGGTATATAGAGACCTGGTGTATATGGTATATAAGCGTAAGGGGCTTGCACATACGCGTTTGTGGAGAGCGGGCGAGACGACAAAGAGACCAACCAAGTTTTGCGACTGCGACTCGCATCTGTGCACGCCGTGGTGCACGGCGGGCCATGGGATGCGGATGCGGTTGCGGGTGCGGGTGCTGGTGGCAGGGGCTGCCAAAAATGCGACGTTGTCTGCTGGCTGGGTGTGAACCAAAAGGCAACAATTCGCAATTCGGAAATACATTTATGTACTTTGAATTTTTATTCTTTGTTTGCCGCGATGTCTGCCATGATGTCTGGGAACGCACATACGCTCTGGTGCTGCTGGGCTTGGCCACCACCCCAACCAGTTGGAGCAGGCGCACAAAGTGCAGCCGCCACAAAACAACGAGCAAAAACCGTCGAGGTGCACGACCTCAATCGTGTACGCCCCAGCATCAGCAGCAGCAGCAACAGCAGCAGCTGCGGCAGCGACAGCAGCATCCCAGGCAGACTGCCTGCCCCAATCCGTCATGTCTGGCTGCTGTCTGGTTCCAGCTCCATTGGCGTAGTTGCGCAGTATGATGCCGCATGGTGGCAGGGCCAAGGTACTACACAAAGCATTGCCAAAAATTATCAACATGCCACCGCGTCCGGGTGTGAGCCATGTAAACTAGACACCCAAATTGCGAGTAGTGTGTTACCAGCTGCTGCTGCTGCTACGGGTTTGGGATGAATGGAATACAGACTCCAGCTCCGACTACGACTCCGATTGCGCTGGCACTGGGACTGGGCTTGGGACTGTGCCTGCGCAGCAGCCCGGCGCGACATGCGCAATTTGTAACACAAACCCAGTCTCTGGCAGCGCCCAAAAAACTTATATGCAATTGCAGCAGGCGGGGGGAGGGGGGAGCCCGAGCCGAAGCTGCAGCTCCAGAGCGCCAGGCTAGACATCAGGTTCAGGGGGAGGTCAAGAAACCGTGCGCACATGGCAGACAATATACTTTGTTTTTCTGCCTTTTTTTTCCATTTCTTTGGAGTTGCTGGGGAAATCTCCACTTTGTTCAGTCCGCCTGCCACGCCTCTGATAGTGTCAGCTTATTTACTACACCGCCCCCCTCAACGCCTCGCGGTTGACAAAACAATTTTTGGGTATGGTCAAGAATGCTGACTGTCTGGGCATATAGCAGCACGTCTATCGCTCCCATGTATTACATGGATTCTGGCTCTGGATCTGACTGGGGCTTGGGCTTGGGCTTTGGCTGGGTCGTGTCTGCTGTTGTCTGAGCTCTCGGCTCTGTCTGCGCACATAAAAGAATCATAAAACTGTGAAATGGTATTATTCAATTTGATGGCAAGTAACAAACTAAAGTTCTAGGTATTTCCAGGGAATTAGTTAATAAGGCGGTATACTTAATAGATATGGATAGAATAGATAAGATATATCTAAGAAATAGTATCTGATACTCAAACGTCTTAAGTTAATTTGAAGTATTTACCAAAACAATTCCTTTCTTATGAATTGTATCTAGAAAAAATCTGGTCAGTAATATCTCTAATAAATACCTTTTTAAGTGCGTTTGGGCATCAAAATGCCTGGGCATAGATTGATATAAGGAATGAGGATTAATTATATGGCATATCAATTTGCAGTGGCTTCTGGATTTGGCTGAATTAAACACATAACGATTGACGATATTGTCATAAATAAGGCCAACGAATTTGTAACCTCATTAAAACTAACTCTTACATTTTTTTTAAATTTTCCTTTTCATAAATAATTTTTTAAAAATCCCTTAATGACTTAATATAATTTATATAAAAATAAAAAATGCCCGTGGTACGTATAAAATAAATTCTCTCAAATATATATAAAAATGAGTTTGAACAAAATACTTTCATGCATCCGTTTTCCGCCAATTTACCATATCTTAATTTGAGCTTTGAAAATAAGTTTGAAACAAATCGGACAAAACCTAAAACTTCACCAAAAAATCTTAGAAAAAAAAGAAAAAAACCAATGAAGCTTGGATTCTGCGAAAAGTGTGAAATGCGTCACAAATGATTTTTCATATAGATCCTTGGCAATGAATTTGAACACATTTTTCGAAAAGTGTGCGATTTTTCCATGTAAGTGAAAATTTCAGCTTCCTAGCTCTTACGGCTCGGGCTGTGCGTTTATCACCAATCAGTCAGGACAAACAGTTTTATATATAGAGATAATAATACTAGTCAATTTAGTTATTTTTAGTACTAGTTGGGTGGTAGCCAAGGGTATATTATTCAGCTATACGAGTACCTACATATTAAATAGGCCCGAGCTATTCTCGGAAAGCTTAAACTAAAATCGATGCTAATCGATTATTGATAACCAAAATAGCCTTTGTGCTCATTAAATATTAATTCTCAATTTGCTCAGCTCGACAACAAAAATGCCGATTCGTAGCCCAGTTTAGTTTTTTTTTTATAGCTACATATAAACTATAACATAATTAATTAATAGCTAAGCTTGGCTAAATTGCTAATTAATTTTAATAAGCCATAAGCTATATAGTTAATTTGATGACAAACTGCTCGATTTCTATATCATGCACCAGACTATAATACCCGACTTTTTAGAACCTGAACTCAACTTTATCAAGCAACTATTCAATTATCTTTCAAATCGCTTAAGTCTGTTCAAAACAAAATTGAATTATAGTTATTTCAGATCGTTTAAATATATACGAAATTGAATTTAAGAAAAAATATTAAGCTAGAGGTAAAATCCGAGCATGACAAAATATAAAATATAGCCCTAAATTCCAGACACCTAGATGCCAAAGAAAAGATTTAAGTTCAAATCAAAAAGTTAAAAATTTCATTAATTTCCATATACATATAACAAATATTACCCGAAACCTGCTGACGAAGTTAATCTAATCTGCCCGCATAATTAATTTATCAACTTAAATATCTAACTGCTGTGATTAACTCTTAAATACTAGAGCTGATGCTCACCTTGCTGAAGTAGCCGACGATGTGACAGCCATCGACATCGGCGAGGGTCATGATGTAGAAGAGAAACGGCTCCACGTCATAGTAGAGCGTCTTGTGGTCCAGGAAGAACTTGGCTAACAGGCAGAGATGCTGGCAATATTGTTTGTAGCGCTTGCCATCCACTTGCCACACCTGAAGCTTGCCTTTGCGATAGATTTCATCGCCGGGCGGATGACGCCAGACGCATTTCTGGGCGTGCCGCTTGATGCCCGTCTCCGATTTCTGATAGCGCAGGCAGAACTCACAGATGTACATCTTGGGCAGGCGGGCGGCATCATCCGGATAGGGCGACTGATACCACACTTTCATTTTGTACTTGCCCATGCTGATATATCTGTCAAAATTGGAAATGGAGTTAGATATAGCATTAGGCGAATTGAAAGTTAGCCAACGTACTTGATGCCCTTGCCAACGGGCAGATCCTTGAGCTCGTCCTCGATACGCTCGGAGGCCTGTGCTTGTGCTTCGCGAAACAGCTGCAGATCGTAGTCGGGCACCAGGCCCGCAAGATTCGGCTCACGATCCTCATCCGTGCAGTCTTTGTCTATCTTAACCTGGGCATTGAAGAAAATACACATATTAATTATCATGAATTTTACGAAGTTTAAGAAAGTTAACGAGATTGAAGAAGAAGAATCAAATTGTTTATATGTTTTACAAAACAATTTGATTTCAATTTCCTTTGGACTCAAAAAGTTTTTATAAATATATAAGTTTTATAGCAGAGCTCTCAATATTTACAAGTTCTCTATTTGATTAATTTAAGTTTTCTCTAAAGAGGAATACTTTTTTTAATCTTCTATTCGAAAGGCTTCTTACTTAAAGTATTCAGGAACATGAAAGAACTGCACTCTACAAAACTCAATAGATGTACAAATATTGGGAGTGGGAACATATTGAATACAATTCTTAAATGGAATTTAAGTTTTCTTAATTGGAACACGGCAGACGCACCTTATCATTTAGAAAACTGTTGCTCATGGGACGAAAGCTGGCACGTGATTCGCGTATTTTGGCCAAGAATTCGCGTTGCTCGGGCGTCAGAGATTTGAGATTGTTGTGCTGGTTGCCCGGCGTGCTGACAATGTTGATGGGCATCTTAAGGCGCTGCTCGACACGCAGCTTGCGCTCGTTGGCGCGCTCCTTGCACTCCGAGGCGGACATGTTGTGGTAAATGGGACACGCCTCGGGCAGAAAGTGTCGATCCAAATTGCCGCTCAAGTGACCCGACGAATCGCAGCCCTCGATGGGGCACTTCTTTTCCAGCTGCACAGCCGGCGAGATGGGTCGAGACTTGAGCGAGGTCATTTCCTTCTTCACTTTGCACTTGCTGTTGTTGTTGCTGCTGCTGTTGAGGCCGGCGGCCGTTGGCGGCTTTTTGGCCGGACTCTTGGAGAGCACGCGCTGCTTGTCGTCCTCCTGGTCAAGATCTGCATCCGTTTCTGTCTCGCTGCCCGGCTTGAGGTGTTGCTGCTTGGAACGGCGCATGCTAAGCGAGCGCGTCAATTTGCGCATGGGATTCGCCTTATCCTTGCGCTCCTCCTCGCTGTCGCCGCCCGCGCCAATGACACGCTTACCCTTGGGATTTGACTTACCCGTTGGCGGCTGTGAGCTATACGAGTTGCTCGAATCGCTACCCTCCGATTCGCTTATGGAGCTAGTCTCCGAGCCGGAGCCGCTGTCCGAATCATCGCTGCCATCACTGCTGCGACTCTTCTCGCGCCGCCCAGCAGCTGGTCCATTCTTGTTGTTGTTGCTGCTGCTCGTCTTGGCCAGCAGCGCCTTGGCGCGCATTTGCTTGGCCCGCACAGCCGTCGCGGTGCTGGCCAGCTTTAGCGGCACCTTGCGTCCGTTCTTGACATCCTTGTGCGAGTCATCTGTGCTGTTGGAGGAGGAGCTTAGAGAGGGTCGTTTTTTGTCGCCATTGCGCTGCGGCTGGCTATTGCTTTTCGCCGGCAGCGGTGCTTTGCTGCCGCCAGCTGCTCCGCCCGCCGCTTGCTTGGTCGTCGCCGCTCCTGTTGATGGTTTCCGTCGTGCGACGGCAGCTGGCACCGTGTTGTTCATTGTGCGCGCATTCTTTTTGGCCGGCGGCGCATCGTCGTCGTCGTCATCATCGTCGCTGGACATGCCACCGTTGCGCTGATTGCTGGCCGCCACAACGGAACGTACCTTGCTGGCGGCCGACGCCAGCGCATTGTTGTTGCTATTGCCTGCGGCTTTTGGCTTCTCATTGTCGGCTGGCGTCGCTGCCGCCTTGCGCCGTACTGCGGCTTGTTGTGTTTTTGGCGGCTGCGGTTTTTCCTCTGGGCCGGCAACGCCAGAACTGCTCGAATCGGTGTCCGAGGAGCTGCCCGTATCCGTGCAGCTGGAAGAGCCACTCGACGATGTGCTGCCCGACGTGGAGCTCGAGCTGCTGCCAGTTTCCATGTTGATAAACAATATGTAAATAGAAGTGCGTCACAGCCGCTTGCAGAGCGGCAATTCTGCGTTTCTGTACAGCAATAAAAGATGTTTGCACCAAAAAAACACACCGCGCTCAATTTGCGTATTTAATTGTTTAGATTCTATGAATAAATTTGCAAATTTTATGTTTGTATTATTTTTGCACCAAAATGAACAATTCAGTTGTTCTGCTCAGCACTGAACTAGTTCGCAGTGGCATTTACCGCTCACAGCTGAGTCAAGATGCAATAAATTTAGAAGGTAAGGCACGCATTTATGTTCATATACATTTTTTAGCAACAATATCATGTCTTGATTGCTTAGAATAAATTTAGCACGTAAATTGAGAGCAACACATTCTGAAATTCAAATTCTTTGTATCCATGTAGCTGAACGTAATGTCTCTTAAGCTGAATTTAAATACAAATTGTGACGCAATCTCTCTTCATTTTGTGTCAGCTGTGCGCGACTACAACAATAATCGTTACAAGTAACAGCTATCGCATTATTGCCCATCTCTAATTGCTGCTCAGCTGTTTTGCTGCGCTTCTTGTCTGTGGCATTAGTGCACTCAAATTTGGCGTCCTTTTAAAACGCATATATAAAATAAACAAATTATTATTTTAAACAATTTGAAGCATTAAGTTATACACATTTGGAAACTATCATGTACAACGCAGAATGCATAGCCATAAAGGATATTAAGCCCGGACTGAAAAACATAAATGTCATTTTCATAGTACTTGAGGTGTGCACATGTTATCGATAATCAAATAAGTGCAAGGCCAAACAGTTGTGTTTTATGTTTATGTTTATAAATATGCTTTTCTTACCAGGTGGGCGTCGCGACAGTAACCAAAGAGAACCGTGAGGTGCGCAACTTTAAAGTGGGCGATCCCACAGCCAGTATTAATGTGTCCATTTGGGATGAGCCGGGCAAGCTGATAGCTCCGGGCGATATCATAAGACTGACCAAGGGCTATGCGTCCATTTGGCGGCATTGTCTCACGCTGTATTCCGGCAAGAATGGCGAGGTCTTCAAGATTGGCGAATTCTGCATGATATTCAACGAGGCGGTCAACATGAGCGAGCCCAAACGTGGCGATCCGCAGTCACCTGCGCCACAAGCCGGCATGGTCGCCGTGCCGACGCCCGTTGTGACTCCCGTGGGCGTGGTAGCCGGCGCTGTGCAGCCACCTGTGATCGCAACGCCCGCAGTGGTTGTGCCACCAACAATTGTTAAGCAAGCGGCGCGCGGCGGTCGTGCCGGCACAGCACGAGCTGGAACTCTCAAAGCGGACCGCAGGTGAAGCGGCGAAAGCCACAGGTAAGACAGGTGGACACCAGCCGCCTTGGCCGGCAAAAAGCTTCAAAACGAAATAGTTATTAAAGTATGTAAAAGTTTTATTGCGAATCGTGGACAGACAAAAGTTTATGAAACAATATTTTTTTGCGACGAGCGATTGTATCTGAAAAAATTACATACGTACATACAAAATAATGATAAATAAATATTGTATTTTTTTTTTAAGACAAGAACTAATAATGTTTGTGTGTGTGTGCGCGTGTGTGTGAGTGTGGAATTAGCTTAAGCTACAGCTAGCCGCAACGCTTAGACCTTCTTCTTCTTCTCGTAGTAGGCCTGAATGGCTTTCAGCAGCCAGCCAACCTCCTCGACGGTCTTGATCTGATAGTTGGCATAAGTCTTCAGCGTTGGCAGCTCCGAGACACGGAAAGTCTTGCCAATACCATGCAGCACCTTAATGGCATCCTCGTCGGTGGTATCATCGCCCACATAAATGATTTTCAAGTTCTTGGCCCAATCGGCATCGAAGTGCTTCTCCAGAATCATCTTGGCGCCCTCTCCTGCAAATAAGGCAATATATTAATACTTTTTCAACAACTGATATTGTCATTGGCTTAACATTTGTGGTTAACATTTTGAAATACTCTACTTTATGGTTTGCTCGCTTCTGTTAGTCTTACAGCATTTGCATAACATTAATATTTAATGTTAAGCTTAAGCAAAATCTTTACTATAAATGTGTATAGATAATGTATCTGTATAGATAATGTTAGAGATGCATCCAAAGTTTCTAAATTCTGTTAACACTTAATTATAAAGCAATGTACATGTAAACTGATCCCAGTTCTTTAAAAATAATGTTCTCTCATCTTTAAATTTGTATAAAATATTTCCATTTTCATGCGTTAAGCATTCTGGAGAATTAAATCTCTTGCCAATTAATACAGATCAAAAGTGGTGCAAACAACAAGTTCCTTTTTCTCTTTTTTTTTTTGAAATATTTTGAATAGTTCACTCGCTATATATAAATCCATAACCGCCTGCAGCGCCAAAGAGCCAAAGATTTATCTATGTATATGTATGTTCAGTATCTACTAGGCGTTATTTTTAGGCGTCTGCGTGGGCGTGGAGTGAGCAAATTGTGCTTGGCCTGCGGCCCGTCAAGTAAATAGATGCAAACCACATTTAAAAAGCATTCAACTACACACGCATTTATCTATATCCATATACATATATGTATATACTGTATCATCAGTAGAGCTGCCTTTTGATTATTTTAATTATGCTAGCTTTTGGTTTTTGGTTTGTTATTTGTTTTTGTATCTTGCTGTTGTTGTTTTGCAACCTATTATCGCTACATTTTTGTTTAATTGATGACGCATTAGCATTCGTCTGGTGCCCAACGTCCCGTCCCGTCCCGTCCCGTCTCGACCCAAGTATTGCATTTTTTCCTTTTTTTCAGACGGCACCAACAATTCGGATCTTTTGTTGCCATTTCATAGTATGCGCTTGGCAGGCTTTCATTTTTCACGTTAGAAAAAGAAAATAAATATCTGAGCATCGCTTTGCTCTTTATTTTTATTTTTTTTTGTTTTTCTACTCTTCTGCAATATTTTTTGTCCACCAGAAATTTATTGCTCCCGAAGGCGGGCACAATCATAATTAATTTTCATTTGCCATTCGTAAATATATATATGTATATATTTTTTTGTCTTTTGAATTATGCACATTTGTCGCGTCTCATTGGAAATGTCTGATTTGCTTTCAGCTAGACCAGATATTATTTTTATTTGAAATCTACTTTGTGTCAGTTGCAGTGGGAATTGTTTTTGTGATCTACGCAGATTTTATGTTTTCCGTTGGGCATTAATTTTGGAGAGAGATAACAACAGATGTCGCATAAATTTCAAATTCTAGCTCTATTTTTGCCTAACATTTATAATGTAACAAACGTAATATTATGTCAGAAAGTGCAATGCTATAATTAACTAGAAATAGTTAAAAATTGAATGTTTGTCTTTATTCTTTTGAGTATACATTTTTAATATGTTTTGCATCCGTCGATTTGAAATATCGAAATAAGTTTTCTTTTTGCTTGCCCATAAAATCTCAATAAATTCGAACTTTTATAACTTAAGCAAGACAACTGAATCAAATCTATTCCAAAGGCCCACGCTATATACAGTTTATGTTTTTCGACCGAAATATACATAAATATATTCATGCACATAGACATATATGTATTTTTATCAAGCAACGCATCATTAGCTAAAAATGTTTCGAATTAGATGCGCTTAGCTTAAGCTCTAAAAAAAATAAAAATAAATTTAAAAAAAGTGATCTATTGCTTCGCTATAATTACAAGCGTATATAGACCACAAAGATGGTTTTTTTGTGTATCTTTAAAATAGAAAAAAAACCTCATCTCGAAGGGGAAAATAAAACAAAACAATTTTTCATAAAATACTTGAAATGAAAGCGAAAATTTCTATGAAAAATTGCACGAAATTTGTTAATTTATCATCAGGCTAGTAAATGTTTATATATAAAATCGGGCATATATGTACATATATAGATATATGTATGTATATATAAATAAAATCGTTTGGTGGCGCGCTTTTGACATCAGCTTTCGTTCTGGTTGTTTGTCAAGAGGGGCGAAAAAAAGTAAAAAGCATTTTTGAAACATTTTTATGCGCTGACTGCTGCGACGACTGTCGACATAAATTTTGAGATATATATTTGAATATTTTCTTCGGTTTTGTGTGTAGATCTTTTCTAGAATATCTGAGCAAAACAGCCGCCCACATGCCTGGGTGGAAAAATAAATGCTGGGTGCCCGTGCTTCATAGAAAATAAAGCAATAATTAAATCATCGAAGCGTCGCGTTCAAAATCGAATTGTTTCGAACAGGTGCCGCAGCCGCAGACGACAGCAAATGGGCGGCAACAGTTGGCCAAGATTATTGAAATATATATTGATTCATATATATATATACATATATATATTTATATATATTATAGGATATTGTTAGATGTTGGACTAACCTTTGTCCCAGTTGACGCGTGGCTTGCCCTCCAGAGCGTAGGGCGTCTCGATCAGCTGGAAGCCATGGGACTGGATCAGACCCTTGGCCTCGGCAATCAGCTTGGCCTTCAGCTTATCGGTGACACCCTTGTAGTGATAGGTCACCGAGATCTTCTTGTCCTCCACCCAGGCGCCGGAGCAAACGACCTGTCGTAATAAAATGTACAAAATATTTCTCAGTACTTTGGAATTTCGATTTGGTTACCTTTTCCTTCAGTTCGGCGACCAGCTTGTTGTGCTTCTCCAGCAGCTCTTCGGGCATTTCGATCTTGAACTTCTTGCCGGAAGGATATTCAACCTCCAGACCGTGATTGCCCGCATAGGTGACATTGGGGAATTTCAGATGGTTCTTGATTTCGCTCAGTTCACGGCCGGAGAACACAACCATGAAGATCTTTTCGTTGGCGGCCAATTTCTTGATGTTGATCTCCGTGTCCTTGGGCATGACGGACAGCTCCTCGGTGAGTGGCGCCAGTGTGCCATCATAATCCAGCAACAGGACAACCTGATCCTTGTCGGGCGTGATGAAACTAATCGCACAACGTTAGCCATTTTGGAGGACTCACTCGCATTGCGCGCTGTGCACTTACCCCTCCAGAGCCTTGACGTAGTCCTCCTCCTTTCTCAAGAGTGGTGCCTTCTTTTGCTCAGCCATTTTGCCTCTAGACTAGCAGACTAGTACTCTATATATAATATGATAAATCGCGCTGTATCTACCGGAAACTGTGCGACGTGCTGGACGTACCTCGACCGACTTAATACTAATGCCCAAGGCGCACCAACGCTAGCCCCATGCTGCACAGCTATACTATACCCATCCTATATGTACGAGAACAGACCGAAATGTGCTCTCATCAGTTCTCACGACAACTCTCCCCGGCTGATCGTGGCAACCCTGGTCGCCGCCGCCCGAGACTTGGCTAAGTAATGGTTGGCACGTTATTTATGAGGCATATGCGCATAAAAAAAGCACACACCATATTGGAATCACGTCCATGTGAGTGCTCTATATATATACAAGATCGTGTTCTATATGGTATATATACATATATATATATATGTATGTTATATACATAGGTGGGTGCTCAGCGAGTGGTTGGTGACCGTTGACGATGTCTTTAAGCACCTTCCTCTGAGGTCGTTGCTGTTCTTTGGATTTGCCTCAGTTGACACAGTTTTCAGCGGGCGTTTTTCTTTTGACTTTCCTTGACAGCTGGCTGCCAAAATATTCATTCATTGAACGAATGCTACGAATGGTAGTTGGGATTCCACAAACTGTTGATCAGCTGATCAAGCTTTTTTATTTTACGATTTTTATTGTGGATTTTGGCATTGTAATATAAACAATGCAGATTGTTACATTGTTTATGTTTAGGAATCGGATATAGCCCAGGTCTTAATTGGCTAAACATACATAAATTCTTCTTGATATGCAAATATTTACCTAGCCATAAATTTACACAAATAACCACAATTACTGTAATTTATTGCCAAATATAAGTAGAAGGTAGACGATTTTTATTTATACACAACATACAAAAAGCCAAAAGAGGAAGAGAGTTGACTAGAGCGAGATCATTAGAAAGACAATTTAAATGAGGGAGAGAGAGAAGGCGAGAGAAACAGAGAGAAAGAGAGTGAGAGAAAGAGATAGAGAGAAAGAAAATTAGAGAACGAGAGACACACACAGAGAAAGAGAGACAAAGATACAGAGAGAGAGAGAGAGAGAGACAGAGAGAGAGAGAGATTTAGATAGAGCGAGATTGAGAGAGAGAGGGAGAAAGAGACACAGAGAAAAAGAGAGACTAACGGGAAAACGAGTAATATCATAAAAAGGGCAATTTAATTGAGGAAGCGAGAGAGAGAGCGAAAGAGAGAGAGAAAGAGTTAGAGAGATTCAAGGAGAGATAAAGTAAATTGTAATGAGACTTTGTGCAGGAATTACATTTTTTAGACGCAACACAACTTGTTTTTAAGCCTCTTATAGTCAGAGCATGAAAACCTGTAAAATTGATTGCTTACTTGCATTCATGAGAATCTCAGAGTAGGGTGCTATTTAAAAATATGTTTGTATTATTGTTAGCAGTGCAGCTGGGGCAGGTGTTGATATGATGTAGACTTAGTCTCCATTTTAATAAACATATATAATACAAACACATTTATACATACAAACATGCATTCATTAATACATACATATATAATAAATACATGCTTTCTTATTCCTAAAAATGTTAAAAAAATTTTTTGTTTACCAAATTTATGTGTCAGATTCAGAGAAGTATTTATTTGCTAAATTTATGAGTTTGAACTTCGCATATTTAACTTCGAAAAATCTATCGATAAGATCGAGAAGAGATAGAGAGAGAAAGAGAAGAAAGAGAGAAACAGTTTTTCTTTATAATCAAATATTAGTATATCTACTATATATTTTTAGTTTTGATATCAAAATGAATATATTCATAAGCATATATATGGATTTACAAAAATATAGTTTATATTTTTCAATAAAAACTTACAAAAAAAAAGCATAACCAATTTTAGATTTAATGTAAATGATTAATTTTAACAAATTTGAATAACTTAATAAATTGTAGTTAAATAGCTAGAAATTCTAGGAGAGATAAACAGAGGCTATCCATTTAAACAGATCCGTCATCAGATCCTGTTTGGGCAGTCGGAAATCCGCAAAGGTTTGCGTCTTTGCATCGGCTGCAATGCGGAATGAGAGACCCAAACCCTGGAGCACCTAAACAAAAGAATTTCCAGTTTATTAAATAACAAGTATGAGGTTCTAGTCGGCAGCTCTCGACTAGGGGATACCCTGAATCCTCTTCTTCCAACAGGCGATAGGTATAAAATGAAAGATACTTGATACTTATATATACTTATACTTATATATACTATTCTAGAAGCTACATGTCTAGTTCGATTTTTATCAATTACTTGGAAACGGGGCAAGTTATCGAATATCTGAAACAAACTCAATCTGCGCGGGGACTAGGAGGACCTACAGCTAAAATTTCAAGTCTCTAGCTCTTATAGGTTCTGAGATCCTTGAGTTCATACATATGGACAGACGGACGGACGGGCAGATGGACGGACGGACAGACGGACGGACGTAGTTAGATCGACTCGGCTGTTGATGCTGATCAAGAATATATGTACTTTATGGGGTCGGAGATGCTTTCTTCTGCCTGTTACTTACATTTGCACAAATACCTAATACCCTTTTTACCCATTTTCAATGGGTTCAGGGTATGAAAATTCCTTAAAGTTGTTTGACTGTTATTTGGACATACCCGCATGGCATCCTCATCAGTGGTATCATCGCCCGCAAACACCACAAGCACCTCCTCTGCCCAGGCATTGCCAAATTTATTCTTCAGTATGTAGAGCGCTGCCTCGCCCTTGTTCCAATTAACTGGTGGCTTCGCCTCGATGGCCTCGTGCGCCAGATTGGCACGGAAGCCGTGACGTTCACAGATCTCGATAGCCACCTGCATTTGGTCATTCTTCAGCTCCGCGGGCGTGTCGCGATAGTGATAGGTGAGCGAGACGCGTTTATCCTCCACCCAATCGCCATTCTTTTCCAAACGCTGCCTTAGTTCCTCCACCATGGCCGTGTAGTTCCTCTTGACGTCCGCGGGCAGCTCATAATCGTGACGCGAACCATCCGGATACTCAATTTCGAGTCCGTGATTGCCCGCATAGGTGACCCCCTCGATGTTCACGTGCGCCTGGACATCCTTTAACCCACGGCCCGAAATCACAGACAGAAAGATTTGCGGGTGCTTGGCCAACCTGTGCAGCAAGGTCTCCAGCTCATCGTCCATTTTCGTCTGGCTGGGATTGTCCGCAATGGGCGCCAAGGTGCCATCATAGTCCAGCAGTATGGCCAGCTTGGCGTGGGAGCCCAGGTAACTGGAGAGAACATATATAATATGAGCTTTATTTTACAAATTTACTGAAAATGTTAGGCATTGACTTTTGATAATGAAATATAAATGTGGGATTGAAAATATTTAACAGAGGTTCAAAATGAAGAACAATTTAATATGTTAAAATAATTGTATAAATAATAGCGATTTTACAAATTCATAGTCCAAAAATGTAACTTTTAATAGTTCGTCAAAAGTATTACAAATTTTTTGGCAGTCAAGAATTTATTAAAAATAATAGGAATTGATTGATTTTATGTATAGAAATATCGATGATTGGTTGAATATCTTTAGCAAAGGTTCCAAATGTAGAAAGTTTTTTATAAAACTTCAAGTATTTATTAAAAATCATAGAAATAGATTGATGATAAACGAATATTATTGGGATGAATGACAATGAACTATAATTGGTAGAATGAAAATCTTGAGTAAAGATTCTAAATGTATAAAAATATAATATGTAATAGTTATCGTATAAATAACAACGATTTTAATAATATATATTTTAATAATACATATATGGAAAGGATCCCAGTCCTTAAACATTGTTCAATTAATGTGTACTAATTAGTTTACATTTTATTAATTTTCAATTTGTTTTCAATTCAATAAGAAGGCAATTGTTTCCCCAGTGCATATGGTTTTTGTTTTTTATTTTGTCAAGATTTGTATAAAGTATAAAGCGAAAATACTTCAACAAATGGACAAAGTACAAGTCTGGCTATTTCTAAACATCTTATTTGTTATTGCTTACGAAAATTGAAAATAAAAGTATATAGAATAGAAAAAAGCATATCGGTTTACTTAATATCACAGTTAAAAGGATCAACAGAAAATAGAGCTATTTTTATAAAACCGATTTTGCTTTAGATAATTCTGCCCATGCTCCTTAATTTCAAGTATATTTATGTTTTAGAAAACCTTTGAAACAATATAATTATATGAGCATAAAGCTGTTTGGCTTAAGGCTGCTTGACAAGACTTAATCTAGTCACAAATAAACTTATTTCTTTCGAGTGCAAATTGTAATCTTTGTGATATTGCAGTTGCTTTTCTCTCAGTGTATAGATTTGCTAGCTTGACTACCTAATCCGCCTTATCGTCGGCGCTCATTACATGACTTCCTCTCGCCGGCAAGGTCATATTGATAAGAATGCTGATGCCATCTCACTTACCCGGGCAGACTCTGTTCAAACTCCTCCAATCGGCTGATAACTGGTGCAATTTGTCTCTCCGGCATTTTGTCAGCTGTTCTTGTTGTTGCTGTGTTCCACACGAGACTCGAAATGAGTTGCAGATATAAGAGCGGCACTTGCACTGGTGGCGATAATTTTCAGAGAATATATATTTTGTGGGCTTAGCTAATGCTAATGCTGTTGTCTCGGCGACGGCTCAGGGTGCACTGTGAGTAGCTGGGATAGCGCAGTTTGCTTTTTAAATCGGCGAGGTTCGATGATAGTTCGTCTGGGTTGATAACGAATATCTCGCGCTCAGCTCAAACAAGTTTCTCGATTTTCGCACTCGCTCTCTTTCACGGCCTATGGCTTTCCGACTGTCTCTAATCAAGCCCTGAACTTACACTACTTGAGAATCTGAACACTGTGCGCTTCTGTTGCCGCCGACTTGAGTTTTTATAATAATTTCCACAAAAACTGTTTCGCGCATTGTTTTTTCTTTTTGTTTTTGGGAAAACAAAGGCGACGCCTTCCCCCCAGCCCCGACCTTACGTTCTCTGGCTTGTCTCTCAGTTCCCCGGAGTACGCAATGCATCATGCGTTGCCTGCGTGGCAGTTGCATGCTCCCCACACACAATGGGGCATTGCGCCCGCGCCCCAAGTTCGTTTCGGCAGAGCCATTTAATCCGTAATTTCGTTTTTAAGCATAAATTTTCCAATTTAATAACGCTCATAATTTTTCCATTTGTCTTATAAATTTTCCTCCTAACCTAGCAGGGGGTAGCTAAACAGGCAGGGGTTACCCATGTGCCTGTCTGTCCTGTCCCAGAAGTCTGTTCAATTGTTCTCTTCACAGAAGCATGAGGCGCATGCACTAACTGGTTTTGGCAGGTGTTATCTAAAAATAATCATAAAACTCAACAAATTTCTAAGAAAGGTTTCCGTGTTGTTTCAATAAGAAATATGGTTAGAAAAGGCTAGCAAAACTTATGTTTTGCCAAAAACTTCTTAAATAACTCATTCGCTGACCTCGAAAAAAAATACATTAATTATATTTAGTAACAAACAAAGAACAACGTTTAATGACATTGTTTTTAAGGCATTGCACTTTAGTCAAATATTTGTTTAATATTTATATTTATTGCTACACGGGCTAAATACTAGCAAACATAGATTAAATACAGTAATTCCTTTTATTTAAGGATTTTGATTGTTTAAATGAACACATTTTTAGATCTACAAAAAATTAAAAACTATGCCAAAATAAGATAAGAAAATCACAACAATTTTGATCACATTTCTAATATAATTAGTTAATATAGAGATATATGTGCATAATCATAAATCCCTACCCCATTTGTAAAAAAAATGTTCGTGTTGTTTCCATAAGAGATGTGGCTTGATATAAGTATTAGGAGAAAATTGCAAAATTATAAGAATTTTTTATCTGTTTACTTTTAGATGTATTTAACTTTAAGCATTTCCAATTTATTGATCTCCGGACTCAAGACTCCACATACTCAACAGGTTTATATTTGTCTATTAACATATTATAATTTACAATATCTGAAGAGCTTTAAGTAATATCGTTTTCTATATCAAAACTATGTAATGCGCCCTTACAATTTTGATGAATTATTAGTTTATTTATGAGTTACGATTAGCTATAAGCTTAAAGTGCTAATAATGACGACATGATTTCCTGAGGTATTCTAAAAGTAGCACCTGTCTAAAATTAGAATAAACTATATGCGGGAGATTCCCTATAAAACATAAGCGGCAGGCTTATGGACGTCATGCTCTAATCAGGAAATAATTGATAAAAAACCTGACCAGTTCGACTGAAACTCCACGCCAGCTGTGCCCCATGGAGCACAGTGGATCACGCTGTCTGCTTGGGCTGCACGAGTGCCAAATCTGTCTGGAGCATGCCATAAGCGCATGCTCATGCTCACACAATCCGCAGACCGGGAACCAAACTGTTTGCTCACGATATTTGACTGCAAAGGCGATAAATACGCGCATTTATTGGAGAGCCAAAGCGCCTAATCTAAAACAAACAAGTTGCTTTCCATAGAAGTAAAGATAGGTATATCTGCAGCCTCGGGCTGTCGGGTCGCCCAGTTAGTCATAGCTCCTCCTCCGAGTGCTCCTTCGGGCAGACAGCTCACTCTGAGTGCTAATACGAGTTAATTACAATTAAAAACACGAGAAATTCACGTTGTCAACAAGTGTCTTTGGCCTCCGTCGCATTTCAAATATTATCACAATCAAATATTGTTGACATCGATTTTTCCATTGGCCATTATAAGAAAATTTGCTACTATTAATCTTAAGCTATTCAAATGTTGTTCACTCACTTGTGATTGCTTTGATTAGTTGTCGCTATTTTTGGCTTTAAATATTTAAATGTTCAACTTTGTAAGCGGACAACGTAATTTCTATTTGTTCAAGTCAATTGGTAAATATATTTTCTAAACGATCTCATATGTTTTTGTTTTCTTCCGATAGCTTTCGCAGAGCTTTTTTTTGCAAGAATATCTGTTTTCCAAACGATCGGGCACCATAAATAGAAAAATCCATAAACATAAAATACGGCGAGAGAGCGCAAGTGCCTAAATGGCTAAGTTTAAGTGCGCACAGTGGGGCAAAATAAAGCAAATCCGTAAAAAGTAAAAATCTGTGAAATTAAGTTCGATTTATAAATAATCGATCTTGCAAACAACTTATTTTTTTTTTTATTACGATCTTGCAGATATGTTAGGTGAAAAGTTTTCCATATTAAGCTATATGATATGTTGGTAATTTCAAAATTCAATATTCAAAGTTTTGTTAAGATATTTTGAAAACAATAAGTTATTCAGGCTGTAATACAATTTTGATCCATTCTTCCTTAGCTTCCTATATTATAAACTAGTTCGATCCGGTCGTTTCCGGCTCGGACATGGCTTAATCGACTCGGCTATTCTATTGATCAAGAATATAAATATTTATACAAATTAAATGCATGTCTACAGCCAAATCTAATATTGGTTTGTCCAAGGCCAGAAATCACTTTCTGCTTACATTATTTTCGGCTGGCATTTAGGTAAACAAGTTGTTTACTAGTACTAAGTAAATCATTCTCTCAATATAATAATGCTGTTTTTACTTTCTGACATGCATTACCCCAATCATCCAAACGATCTCTCAGATCGGTTTATATAATCACCATAACTTTGTAAATTTTTATGTTAGACCTAACAGTAGAATAAGTTGTTTTGTAAATATTTATATAAGTTTAATTAAAGTTGTTTCCATAATAACAGTAAAATTTAAAAAAAAAAAGCTTTACCCCAATGTTATAAATAAAAGACTTTAATTCGTGTTTATAATTTAAACAGATCTTAAGGGACAAAATGCGTGTAGCATGCTTTCTGGCGTCAAATAGTTTTTTAAACTCGCCGCGCTGTGTTGCACTCATGTTATGTTTATACGATCCTAAAAGTATGCTAACATTTTTTAACTGAATTTCGAATATACTGAATTGTGTTGTTAGACTTAACTGTAGAAAATGTTGTATTGTAATTATTCATAAAAGTTAAATTAAAGTTGTTCCTTATTAACAGTAAAATTAAAAATAAAAGACACAAATTTCAAAATTAAAACAAAAATAATTAACTGAATTGTGTATTGTGTATATTGATTTTTAATTTTGAATTTAAAGTGCAATAATTGTAAATAATTACTATTAAAATGAGCAAAGCTTTTGCAGAGGGCTAGAATTAGAAACGAAGTATTATTTGATCTTATGGATTTATTAATATATTTTTTTATGCAAAGTTGTATTATTTTCTTTGAATTCTTTAGGCCAAATATTATATTAAAATATAAATATACGCATAATTAAATATTTAAATATAATTTTAGTTGTATTTGCTTTAAATTCGTTAACCCAATCAAACGTTTTATATTGGAATATGTAAATATATTTATACACATATTTTCTTTTTAGTATATGATTTAATATGTTGCTGTTGATTTGTAATACTCTTAATGAAATAAATAGATATAGTTCTAAGCTTCTTAAATTCTACAAAGCATTGTTAATTATATTGAATTAAATAATTAAAAGACTATTCAATCAGAGCAATTAGACAGAGAAGCAGCTCAATTAAGAACCAGTTTGTAGCTTTAAGATTGGTATATTTATTTGTACACTGGATAGATATATGTAGATATATGTATATAGACGAAGATTAAATACCCTTGTAAACATACGCCATAAAGTAGCTTTTATAAAAAAAAAACTTTGTTTTCGATAAATCAGTTGTCAGCTGTCCGATGTTGATAAGATTTCACTATATAGGGGCAAGATATTTAAACAAAAGTTAGTTTATACAAAAACATAATTTTTGATCTTCAAGTTGAATACTGATCAAGAATATATATACGTCACAATTGATGACAACTGATTTAATGCCCTCAACGATGCAAACTACGCGTATTATTAAGTCTTGATCGTGAAGAGCATATTAAGCCTTAACTGCAGATCCGCAAAACTGCATATTTTATGTGGCTTTAAAAATGACTCACATCTGTTTTATGAATGCAGCTAGTAGAACATCTGTAACCAGTTGTGCCTTCAAGCGAACTGGGGGCAATCCCCTCGATCTATATACCCAGACACGCCTAAGCGTGCTACTCTTGTGACGTTTTAATACAAACGACGCTGAATTAACAATCAATACCAAAATATCTGCCCTGGGCCTTGCTTATAAACACGCGACGGGTCGTTTGACGCTCTCAGACGCGTTTCAGTTTCACAGTCAATCGGACAAATTCTCAAATTCGGCTCTCGCACACAAAAATATGGAAACTTCCCATTTATTCGGTTGGTTTTTTGTTTTAGTAATTGATAACAAAAAAAAAACTTGAAATCAAATAGCTAATAAAATTACCGGTTGCAGCTTTGTTTTTGCTAATCGCAGGGGTTAACGCCTATCCGCAATTCGCGAATTGGAATGCACGCAGCCCCGACGATCAGCTGCTGAATACATTCATCAGAGGGCAGCCGATTGGACCTTCCAGCTCGACGACAACGCCACAGCCAACAACAGCATCGTCCCGCGTCCTGGCCTGCATCCAATCCTGTCCGGCGACCAGCGAATATAATCCCATTTGCGGCAGCGACAATGTTAACTATTATAATGCGGGACGTTTCGACTGCGCCGTTCGCTGTGGTCAAAGTAGGTCTTTTTTTGCTTACGAATTAGCCAAAAAAAAAATTAATTGAATAACTTTTATTTTTAGATATTCGTCGTTTACACTTGGGAATCTGCAGCACAACGTAGAGCACAGCTGAATGGGAATTTTAATTCTTCCAGCAACTAGTCTGTTCCACAATCTACAGTTCAATGCTTAATGAATGACCTTTAAAAAAATATGTGAATAAAAACAAGCGAGCGCTAATTACGCGACGGTGCTTGACCAACTGATACCCTGTACAAAAAATAAATAAAAATACCTATACATATAAATCACTAAGTCAACATTTTGGCTAAACTCGTTAAATGCGGAGAGAAAAATATCTTTGTAATTGAAAATCAAAATTCTGCGGTGGACAATAATTTACGAGAATTTTATTTTAAATTTCTGTATTACGTAATTACAATTATGACGAATATTAAGAGTAATGTGATTAAAGCCTGATTTAAAAAAGATTTTATAAAATCATTGTTTAAAATTAAAGTTCTCTTGTTTTAACTGAGGAATAGATCGAATGTAAGGAATAGATCTAATGTAAGTTGTAGCTACTACAATAAGTTACATTTTGAACTTGAGTCGCAAGTGCATACCCAACCAGGGCCATTTTATAAGGTATAACAAACAGATTAATCAACTGAGATTTCAATGCTCACACTCTCGCATTATTCGCCGCTAGTCTAATGTGTAAAAAGCCGATGCCAAACAGTCGTAGTCGAAACGTTTCGCTGTTTGCTGCGTTTCAAGTGAGAGATTTACAAAAAAAAAAAAATAATACACACAAAATGCTGAAACCAGGGCTTTTTCACATAGGCCGTAAGTCGAATATTCCCACAATTTATGTAGTTTACATATGCTTTTACACGTATACAGTTTTGTTGGTGGTGCTGGGCCAAGCGCTGGCCGTTGACTACTCCAATCCCAAGTCGCAGGTGGAATATATAAGTGCGCAGCCAGGAGACAAGCCCAACATTGTGCCAATAACGCGGCCTCCGTTGCTTAACCAAACACCGCCGCCGCCGCCGGGCAACTCCAAGAATTTTGCATACAATCCCAAAAGTCAAACCTGGACAAAGATTGATGCGCACGATCCACAGCCGGATGAAGATACACTGGTCTGGAATCAAAGCAATGATAAATGGCTTACTAGAGTGCCAGGATCTTAACCAAGAACACGCAACAATATTCGCGAACACGCACGCAAGTTTCGATTAAATCAACACGACACGCACGAAAATTTATATCTCAAGCAAAGTGTTAATCAAATTATTTACTTTTATTTTATTTTCGAAATCTTATAGAAAATGCATATTTATACACACTGTTTATTACGCACAATGCTAATAAACGATTGAAAATAAAAATGTATCGATAAATACCTTTTATTCCTTTCGAAATATATATGAAAAGTATATTGGTAACATTTAAATTGATTTTAAACCAATACAATATAAATTATTTTTACCACACTCTAAAATCGGAATAGGTAATAATATAGCTGCCATATAAAGTAAAAAGGGGTTTCCAAAAATCGTTACACATAGTTTGGGTCTTTTACCATAGATTTAATTAATTATATAGTCCAGCGGCTCATATTTAACGTATTTTTATAAACAAAAAATCAAAATGAAAATGACCATTTTTTTATATATATATTTTTTTTATTAAGCTTTAAAGTCAGAAATTGGCGTATAATGTTATTTTTTCTCAATTTTTCGTTAAGCTACAGAAGTATTCCTGAGCTATTGATTTTTTTTAATGCTTTGAGGACTTGACACATTGGTGTTAAGGTATTTGAAAGAATGGCAAATATATATAAACAATAAAAGTTTTGAAAATATTTTTAAGAAACCTTTCTTACGAAAAATATCTAGCATTCCACTTCGGTTTAAGAAATCCCGAATCTATAAAAAAATATCGGCTTCTTCAAACGCGGTTAGAAAAAATGAAATTCGGTTGCATAGTGTAATTGAGCATATATAATTATGTTTGCAGCTATTGCATATATTATACTTTATACGATAAATACAGCTACATAGTATACATGTAATTATGTCAGCGATGATGACGCAGAGTCTCCGTTGTCGAGGCTGTCGTGGGCGTCTGCTGTTGCCTCATGCGGCACAGCTCGTTGGCGCTGTAGTTGAGCTTGCGCAGCGCGGTCTCCGCGAATTTATCGAACTTGGTTGTGAGCTGGGCAACCTGATCCTTGAGCACTTGCAGCTCGACGCGCCAGTCGTTCGGCTTCAGTTCGTGCTCCTGGCGCAGCTGTTGTGGCACATTTGTAGCGGAGCGCGGACGCAGCAGCTCGTTTATCTGGAAAACCTGGGTCTTTGTCGCGCACGGAGTTTCGAGTTGTTGTCGTTGCGGCGACGCTTTGGACTCCGCCTTGGAGCCCGCCGGCTGGCGCTGGCGCACACTGCGACTGAACATGTGGTAGTTCTTCTCGAACTGGCGCCTTCGCATGCTCATATTACGATCACGCCGCTCCGCGACCAGCTTGTATATGTTCAGCTTGATGTCCTCCGGCAGCTGGGAGCGATCGCGCGGATCATTTGGACGCACCGTGAACTGCAGGCGGTCGCGCGAGGTGCGCAGCAGAGCCTTGCGCTTGCAGTAGTCCACAAGTGGGGCATTGCGCAGCAGCCTGGAAAAGAAGAGACTCTCCAGGCGCGATATCAACTCCGCCTGCCGCACCAGTCGGTCCAGCGTGGCGGACACCTGCAGGCCCTGGATATCGCTGACGGCCAGGCCCAGCATCAGGTTGGTCAATATCACCGTAACCAGCAGCACGAAGGCTAGGAAAATGATATGAGATGTGACTGGAAACTTCACCGCATAGTCGCCATAGAAGATATCCTCGAACTCCAGCTCGCCGGACATCATGGTGAAGGACTTGAGGAAGGACCATGTTATATTCTCAAAGGCCGGATAGTCGTTGAAGAGCACCGCGAAGCTCAAGCCAAAGGCAATCAGCAAACAGATGTAGGCCATCAGGAACTTGCCAAAATTGACAGCGACTGCAAACGAATTATTATTTCAGTTGCTGGAAAAGTTGAACTTCTGCTCATACCCTTGGTAAACATTTGCACATAGACGCCAAATATGGGAAAGCGACCCACCAGCATCATCAGCTCCAGCCAGACCAGTAGAATGACCACCGCAGCCACATGATGCTGCCACATGGGCACAGCCAATAGATCGCCGGTCCATAGTATTTCCGGTGTCTGAAAATATAAGAATGAAGAGTTTATTTTTGGGATCCCAACTGCGCAAATATTACAGATTTACGAAAGAATTTTCTTATCTATATAAACCCTTTTATTATACAAATCCAATTACAATAAAAAATATATTGATTATACTCGAATTTTAGTAAAGGAAAGTTTTAGAGCTTAAATTTGTACGGCTTGTCTCTGTTCTAGTCTTTAAAAAAATGTTGCCATAATAAGAAGTAAATGAAAATTTGTATTAAAGAATTTTTTCAATATAACTGCAAAAACCTTAAGAGTTTCCAAGTTTCGCTACAATAATTGAAAATATTGAGAGAATAATATATTCAACAATTTTTTGAAAACAAAAGAGTATTTCAGACAAGAACTTGATTTTCGACAGATCGGGGAATGATGGTAAACTATTCCAATGTAAAGTTTTTAATATTTATATTAAGGCTCTATATTTGTTGGGTAATAAATAATTTTATAAAGGCTCTATATTTGTCGGGTAGTTTCTATGAAATGCATGGAAGGGAATCTGGCTTATTCAGAAAACCATTTCCTTTTGAATATTCTTAATTAAAGACTTGGGAATTGAGCTTTGAATAAAAAAAATAATATTTGCTTAAGTATAACAGTTTGTAGATTTAAAATAATCGTAAAAAGTTCGCAATGGAAGTACAAAATGTCGTTCATAGAGAACTGTATTTATGTTTCGTATTTAGAAACTTTTGGGATTACAAATATTTCTTTAAAAAATAAATTTGGGTGACATAGTTTGTACTTTAACTGAGTTCAACATTCTCGTTTTTTTCCCTGAGTTGGTTGGCTATTTCGCTCAACTAATCACGTTGATCAATAATATTTAAAGTATTCTATTTGATACACTGGTTTTTACGTTAAGTTTCCTTTCTATCAATTGGAGTACTACATACCACACATAGAAGCACACCGAAGACAATGGTCCATTGTAGCCAGTTTTCCCAGTACTTGGCATAGCCGTGCAGGCCGTGCGCCATTTGGAAGAGCTCCTTGCAGAGCAGCATGAGATTCAGGACGATCACAAAATAGCCAATGGTGGTCACATAGCCGGGTGCCAGACACGTCTCACCCTCCTTGCAGCAGCGCACATAGACACCGATCACGAAGAGGGTGAAGAGCATCACGAAGCAGGTGTGATAGGCGAGGCTCATGAGGAAGAACTTGCGTATGCGGCGCCACTTGAGGAAGAGAAAGGTTTCGCATAGCGGATGCATAAGTATGCGCTTCTGGCCCACTTCGATGAGGCTCAACATTAGCTCCGCCTCGCCCTTCTCCGTCGACGAGCTGGGCACAAGAAGATGAAAGTCCAACTTAATTTGGCAATCGACATCCCCAATCTCGTGATCATTCGCCTTGATCGAGCTGTCCAGCTTGTGCATTAGCTTGGGTATTATCTCCGGACAACGCCGGACAATGAATGTCAGAGCCGTTGTGTGCCCGTCGGTGCGAGCAGTCAGATCTGCGCCATTTTCTGTGAAGTTCTGAAGTTAGAAAGAATCGGAGGTTATGCATATTACCCACCTATAAAGATGTAGACACAGCTGCTGAACTCGTTAAGGGCGGCAATATGCAGGGGCGTGTATCCATAGTCATCCGCCTTGTTGACATCGGCACCGGCCTTAAGGAGCGCATTGCAGCAGTCCAGGCAACGCGACTGCTTCACGATGGCGGCATGCAGAGCGGTGCGCCCGTCCCGATAAACGGCATTCACATTGGCGCCGTGCTTCACCAGAATCTCCACGCTGCTTAGCGACTGGGAGAGACAGGCCAGGTGCAGTGGCGTCTGCTGGCTGGCATTGCGACAGTTCACATCGGCGCCGTGCTCCAACAGCAGCTGCACACATTCCGCATAGTCATTCTCGGCGGCTGCACGATCGCCAAAATGTCAGTTTGCTTACTTCAATGTAAATCCCAACACCGTGCTTACCCAGGTGTAATGCCGTCACCTTGCCTTCGCCGAACTGGGAGCGGACGTCGGCATTGTGATTCAGCAGCAGCTGCACGCACTTGGTGAATCCGGATGCGCAGGCGGTATGCAGCGGTGTCTCAGTGTACACCTGCGGTGTATTCGGATCGGCGCCATATTTTAATAGAGTTTCCACACAATCGACCGCATCGCCGTCAATGGCATAATGCAGGGCCGATCGCCTGTTAATGCCAATATTGATATTCGCTTTCCGTCTCAGCAGCAGTAGAATACACTCCACGCTTTTCGAACTGAAATTATGAGAGATTTGCATAGTTCGATTTTGTCAGGTTCATTGTAAAGTTCATGTCAATTCTTGAGCGGTTAAATTTAGTGTTATGCAACATTATAAAGAAAGTTTACAGTTATATTCACAATCTAGTTGAAATTATAAAGTTTAAAATCTTTATATTTGTAAACATAAAGATATATATTTTGTGTTTAGAAACAGTATGAAGGGCTGTACTGAGATTACAGAAATGCTTTTCATTTAGTCGCATAAAAAAATGTACAATGAAGATAAGGTCCCGTCTAACTTTTGGCTCTCATATGCAGCTAAGATGTAGCTTAAGTGCTTTGTCTTCAAAAAGGTGTCAACGCTTATTTATAATGTAGACAATGTGCCTTGCAAATATTGACACTCGGATTAAATTGGGATAATCTTTACATATGTTAATACAAAATTTACCCAAGACTTTGTTTATCTAGGTTCGGTTAAGAACCTGACCTGGATCTATCTTTGCCTTCTAATCGAGAACTAAATAAAATAAATGCGATATGTCGAGGACTAATTTTAAATAGTTCTATGATATGTCAAAGCGCTAATGAAAAAGAAAAGCTGCTTAAACATTTCTTCGTGTGTATTGCTTAAGAGTCTAGAGATTTGAAAAGCCGTAAGAATATTGCGTTCATATTTGGACTCGATTCACCTGGCAGCGCAATGCAGCGGCGTCACTTCCTTCTTGTCCTCCCAGCGATTGGGATCCGAGCCACGATCGAGCAAAACTTTGGCTATGGCCGCATTCGCGCGACAACAGGCAAAGTGCAGCGGGGTGCGACCGCGGCTATCTGAGGTATTTGGATCCGCATTGTAGTGGGTCAACAGGTAGATGATATTCTCGACGGAACCGTAGATGGCACAGCATATTAGCGCCAGGTTGCAATCGCTCGGCTCGATCATTAGCTCTGCAGAGCAGCGGAAAGTAATAAAAAACTTAATTGCGAACTATTGCCAGACGCGCTCTCACCCAGAAAGCAACCGGATTTGACCATGTCCAGAATATGCGTGCCATTTGGGACCGCGCACAGCGTCTCCTCGATCTCCTGCGGCTGCCAGAGCACCTGGCTCTGCTGCTGGCGTGTGAAAATCTCATGGGCCTCATTGCTGAAGACGGCATCGCTGTTGGCCTCGCTGGAGATGCTGCGCTTATCAAACAGCAGATCCATATCGACCGTCTCGCTCTCCGACTGCCATTTCAGATCGTTTTCCTGCCAAGACAAATAAACGAACCAGAGTACCGGGCAGAGATGGGTGTACGGCGGGGGGATTGGTGGGCACTTACGATGATGGAAAAACGCACATTCTCCATTCTGTTGATGTGTGTTTACACTTTTGTGGCCTACAAAATAAACTAATTGGTTGACCATACGGAATCTGGCCACAGCATTAACATCATATGTGTCCGCCAGCTCATTCATGCATTTGCCATCTCATGCCACATACATTTTCCGTTCCCGCCTGCAATCAATCTTTTGATCTGCCTGTCGTCATCAACGCCACAGATTCGCAGTTTCTTTCTGCCGACCAAGTGGGTTGCTCTGTTTTTCTTGCTGCCTTTCGTATATGGTTTGTTTATTTGGAAATCTCCAAAATATTGAATTGTTTTTCAAACCGAAGCACGCTGTACGTGCAATTTATTACACCTCCGCCCCTCCTGCCTTGTCGATCCCCTTGCTGCTCGCTGGCTGTTCAGTTTTTCCAGCACTTCTACGGTTATTCGCGTTCCGTGCTCGACGAGGTGCTAATGTGAACTGGCTGTGGGAGCTGTCGGATCGAAATGCCTGCACAACATTTTGCCTCATATATATTTTCTTTTTTTTTGTGCTGTTGTATACCCTGTATTTATTCAAGCTGAGCATAAGAGAGAGTATAATTAAGTTCAACATTTTTCAATTGAAGAAAGTATCTCTGATTCATCAAAATTAATTCGATCGATTATTCACCCATTTCTTGAAATCTAAATGTCTGTATGTAATTGTAGAAATTTAATAATATTAATAATAGTTTGTTATAAAATAAAAATTCTGTATATTAACGGAACCATCCCGCGAATAACGATTTATACTACAAAAAAATAAATAAGATAATACAATATATATTATCCTTTCTGACTAGAAACCAGGGTATAGTTTCCTAGAAGAAAGTTAGAAAGTGAGATGGGCGAAGCACGAATTTTCTTATGTGTATATGTTTACACCCCAACTTGAATAGCTTTACCGCAACTTTTAAAGAGCTTTACATTCTAATTATCCAATAATCAGTTAAATAAGTTTCGTCTGTATTCATATTCGTATTTATATTCATATTCGTATTTAGAGTTTTTGGGGTTATAGACAAAGGATGCTTTAAATCGATCGTTGTTCCCGCAGTACTAGGGCTTTTCGTAAAAGCCAGATGGAGGGAAGAGATTCTACTCTCATCTACCCTTCTCTTCTGCCGTTATCCGTGTGTTTAAGTTACAATAGATGTGAATTAGCACATTTTTGTTCTTTCATTTGAATGCATTATGTGAAAGTAGAGTACAGTGGAAGATAATAATGAAGACGCAATGAGGTGTCAGATGTGATTCATTCTATTTGCTTGGGAAACTAACATTTTTGGCTACGTTCATGTTATGCCCTGTTTATGGCTAGGGCATCCCCAGCAATTGGCTCGTCACAAGCAGCTCTTAATTTCGTCTGCTGTCCAGTTTAACAAAGAGATCGTTTTAGCCTTTGCTCTTAGCACTGTGAGATGAGCAAAGTAGACCTCAACTTTGCGCTCTTTGGCATGCTACATGCGTTCTTTATTTGTTCGCAAAGCTTCTGAAAGCTTCAAACTAGCGGGTGCCGTAAATAGAAATGGCAATAATCAGAAATCTCGCACAGTGGACTAATGGAAACACTGGGATGGCATAAAGTGGATAAGAGAATGTGAACAGCGGGTTGAGAAATGAATAAAAGGATATTTGCAGATCACTTTACTTAGATAATTCTCAAATAAAACCAATAACAATTATATATATCAAATAATTCAAGTTTTAATGATTAAATTCACGTTTAGGTTAGTTGATTTTCACTGTAAAACTTCCATCTTAAAATAACAATTAAAAAGATTGCCCAAATTACATTTATTGTGAAACTCCATCGAAACATGTCAATTATAATGAAATATATCCATATTACGGACAAATTAAGATTTTCAACATTTGTAAACACAAACTAAATGAAGTATTTTTTTTTATACAGCGCACAAGATCCACATTTATCAGAAATTCTTAAAGCATGTCGAATGCTTTAAGTGATTGGCGACCTTGACTTTGATATTTGAATGTATCATTAATTTTTTTGGGGTCTTGCGGAAACTACAACGGAAATTGTGTACAAGTTTAATAAATTATCGTGCTAGCTTCTCTCTATGAAAATTCAACACCTCGCACAAGCTGATGTATTAAAAAGTTTTCATCTTTGCAAATTAGTTGCTGAAGCCGCAAACAACGCGTGGACGGGGCAGATGAGGAGCACACCTTTTGGCTGTTGCTGATGCGTAAACAACATGAATGCAAAGTGACAGGCAGCTATGACGACGCTGGCATTTGGCCGGTGAGGGTTAAAGGTAAGGGCCCAAAGGCGACCACCGGTGGGTTAGATAGGGTTAAGAGCAGGGGGGGGGGGGGGGGCACAATTGCCTCGGGCAGTCAAGCGTAATGAATGCACACACGCAGTGCCTGCCAAAATTAATGCTCACCCCGTTCCGAGGGGCGAGGCAGTGACATTCCCAACCTGTTGCCAATTGAGACACGGACGCACAGCCGCTTGTCCAAAGCAATTAGTGACAGGGACCCGACGCCCACAGCTGATTAACGGCGCCTTAAGAGAATGTCCTAAAGGCTTATACCCTTTATCCTAATAATAAACAACAGTCGGAAGATTTACAGAGAAAATTTCCAACAATAATATTTCATAAATGACATTAAATAATTTATAAGAAACTTTTCGAAACATTTCGTAATTTCAATATTCAAAAAAAAATTGTATTGAAAATTAAAAATATTTATAAAATGTTTTTCAAATTATCCATAATGGAAAGTTGAGAATTCTTCCTATACATACTTTTATGTACGAAATTTTAAATAAAACTTCAAATACCACAAAAAAAATTAAAAAAGAGTTAATTTGGTATTTCCAGAGGGATATAAAATAAAAAACAAATTACAAACAAATTCATTTAAAGTCAGTTTAATTTATAATATATATTATAGTGTACAAATGTCGCACAGTCACATTGAGTCCGAGTTTCGCTTCCGCCAAGACAAGTTCCAGACACTTCTGAGTAGATATTTGTATGTTAAGGATAGTTAAGGTCGTGGTTGTCTCTTTCCAAAACTCACAAACATAAATATGTACATATAATAAGCATTATGCACACATATCCTATGTGCTAGGCCATGTAGCCTGATGGGTAGCTTAGCAAAAAAAAAAAGAAACTACCTAAAATAAAAAACAGGCCACCTGCCGATGTCAACAGGTTGCCCTTCTGTATGTATGTGTACGTATTTACATTGTACGTGCGCGTGCTTGTGCCTGTGTGCACGTGTATGTAATTTGGCTGCCGTCGTCTGTGTTTGGACTGACATTAGTCATGTAGCATAGACAATGTTTGCATATTGGCCTAAAAAAAATATAGTAATATAAAACACGTGTGGGACAAACTTTGGCTAAAGGTCAGCTAAGCAAAACAACTCCCGCAGCGGTCAATTCGGCATGCCGAACAACAAGTATTGAAAGATTTTTGTTTAATATATGCAGTTTTTTATTTACTATATTAACTAAGCATATTTTTACATTTTCTAAAATTTATTCAAATTTAATTTAAACCCAATTGCAGTTTTTAACATTAACCGTTAAACGCCAGCTACTGTATGCGCATGTAACAGGTGCTGTTATGCTGGGCAGCAGCTTTTAACATGCTGTTAACAGCCCAAAAAAGCTATAACATGCTGTTAAACGGTCAGAGATGCGCGCCGTTTAGCGGGTTTTCAGCTAAAAACTAGCTGAATTGTGTTATTAATTGCTTGGAATTAATAAATTATATTATTATCAATAAACGCAAACAAATAAAATACATATATATAAAATATAAATAGATTTAGCATACAGCAGATATGTGTGCATTCATATGTCTGCTAGCACATTGATGCTAACTGTTGTTGCTGCTGTTGTTGCTGCCGGCATTGGTTGAATTGTTTTTGTTGCTGCTGTTGCCGATGTTTATTCGCCTGTTTCAACGCCAGCGCAACGGACGCGTCGTCGCTTTGCCGCCAAACTCCCCATTGTGAGAATTGTCGTGTTGCCGCCGCTGTTTGACGTGTTGTTGTGGGCGTTCTGTGCACTTCCGTGTGAAAACTCTTTTGCATTTTACAACTGCACGAGGGGGCCTGTGAGTGGCGACTGTCTCCCCATACCCTCCGACGCTCTCCAGTTGACAACGCCGCGCAGTCGCCACGCGGTTTTCTTTTTTTTGTTTTTATATATTGCTGTTGTTGTTGTTATTTGGCTGTTGTCGGCTTGTTGCGGATTTTCATTATTGTTTTACAATGGCCTCTTGGCCGCGTCGCAATAAGCAGGCATCGGCATCGGCATCGGCATCGACATCGGAACTACTTGGAGGGGGTAGTTTAAACATGTGCATATAAAAGCATAATTGCTGTGTGCCTTTGGCTTAATACGCGACAGGAACTTAAGCGTGAAGGTTCCTCCACCAATCGAAAGCTAAAACAAAATAAAAAAAACAAATAAAAGAAAATGAAATAAAATACGGGCAGCACATAAACAAATTTCGAAAGTGCAAATTAATAAATAATTTCCTGTTGCAGTCACACGGTGCGTATTCTTACTTCTTGTGTGTGTGTTAAAAAAATTTAAAAAAAAACCTAAAATGTAGTATAAAAACAAACACTTGATTGACCAAATAAACAATATATAATTTCAAAAAATATACGTTGCGTGGCTTGTATTAAATTTATAAACAATTAAAAGGCGCACAGTGGCGTCGTTAAAGTCAGTTTGAGGGGGATTTGTGTACGACTCTAGCTGCAAAAATGTCAAAATTATTTAATTTAATCATATTTAAAAAATTTAATTTAAAAAATGTTTTGCATAGGACCAAGTGTATACCCCATTGGGACGCCTCTGGCTGCGTAGATGTTTACATGTTAGCACCACAAGCGACCTCGACTCGTGGTTTCTGCGCTGATCATAATTTAACCAAATATGTTTGACCCTCTCATAATTTTTTTTGCTA
The DNA here is from genome assembly GCF_035044405.1 of Drosophila montana. Classification (NCBI taxonomy): domain Eukaryota; kingdom Metazoa; phylum Arthropoda; class Insecta; order Diptera; family Drosophilidae; genus Drosophila; species Drosophila montana. The sequence continues at coordinate 307,334 of NW_026998001.1, forward strand.
CATGCAGGCATTATTAGCTAATTGTGTATATATATGCTTACAACATAGAAAGCAATTAGAACTGTTTAGAATTAAAACTCTTTCAACTTTTATTTTGTTTTTTTCATAGATATCTATAAAATAAATTGCCAGTCAGAATTAAATAAAAACATGCTTGTGAAAAAAACTTTCCATTACAGAATTCAAATAAAATATATATATATAGAACAAAGAGTATTCAGACTTTCATATTCAAAGCAAAAATATATTTTTGCTTGTGTTAATCATTTTAATTAGCTGAAGCTAGTTTCGCGTATTTCCGGAATGACTTTGAAAAATATTAGAAATAAATAAAGTTAAGAAAAATTGTTGATGTCTACATCGCGAGCGCTTGTAGATTTGATTTGTTTGATTTGTTTTAAATTTGGCCGCAAGGTCAGGGGAAAAAAGTGAAAAGCCAATTCGTTGCACAACTTGACGGTCAATGTGTGTTTGCCACGAGCCAATATAATGTGTGGCAAATTGCAAACAGCCCAAACCACTGTCATAAAGCTACTTACTAGCTAATAGCACCACCCAACATCGGCTTGTTTCTGGCTCTTACTTGTGGCTTTTATTTGAAAAGCCACAAACAAAAGCGCTTACGTTTTTATTGCCCTGCAACCGCAGATGTCGTCATCAGCCAGCCTGACGGCCGCCGACGGTTTTGGTGTGGTTTACATCGCACCGCTGGTGACAATCGCCGCATCATAATTCATTGTTCATTGGGATTGAGTGTCGCCGAAGACGCGGTCATTTACGAGCCGATCGTAAAGGCATTGAAGCTGCGCCCAGACAAATGGTTAGCCACCATGTTATTGATATTCAAAGTATATGAAGTATACGACGTGGGTGACGGCGCGCTCGAGCAGGGACAGGGCATAAAAGCCGAAAGTGTAGTTAAAGGCTGCCTGGCGGAAAAGTCTTTGGGACCTAAGCCTAAGCATACATCCGAGCTGAATGGGCCGAAAAAAATATGCAAGAAATCAATGAACTGACACAGCATATGATTTTATTTATTACAATATTATTTTATGCTGAATTTTGTTTCGCAAAAATCAATTGTGAGGAGAGAACAAGTGATAAAAGATATTGAAGCAGTTTGCACCTATATGTGCAGCCACAAGCTATTGTTATTCAAAATACATGCGACATAAAAGACGAAGGTATTTAAAGGCTGCTCTATGGAAATGTGTGTCTCATACGTGCAGAAATAAAAGCCTTAAAGCACAATCAATATGCTCGTAAGCATTTGCTGTGATTTCACTTATTATATTTTGATAGGGAATTATTTCCGGCAAAGAAGTATATATTGATTTCATAAAGTAGGTCGCTGCGACCGATTAATGTTCAAAGGACAACAAGCATACGACGCGTGTGACGCAATGAATAGCCAAGAAAAAACGTTTGAATATTTCTGTAATTAATATGGGAAAATATATAATGCAAGTTTTCTTAGTTTATGACGAAATGAATGAAAAGAAAATATACTTGGCATATAGAAATAAATGTAAGAAAATATATAATACCAAAAAGAGGGATGGAATCTACGAAAAGAAAGGATTTATTCTACTAAATAAACGGATAAAAATACGCTAGAGTTCAATATTTTAGCTATTATGCAACAAAATATATAGTGAGAGTTTTCTGAGTGATAAAAGAAATGTAAACATATGTACCCAAAGGTGTATGAACTTTAGTAAAAAAGTATAAAAATACGGTAGAATTCAATATATTAGCTCTTTTACTTGAATATATATGCTAAGAGTTTTCTGAGTGACAGCAATGAATACAAATTTTATAAACCCTAACTATGATTTTTGTTCTGTAAACTGACAGAACTGTAAATTAAAGTACAAATAAGCTGTAGGACATTGCCTAACCTGTTAAAGTTTTATGTGGGGCCTATCTGGCAATTTTTTTGATTAACCGTCCTGCATGACACGAGTCCTTGACCAGAGGCCAGCTTAAGCACGTGCTGCTCAGCTTCCACCAAATAAAACACCTAACCCACTTAACCACTAGCAACAGATTATCACGGCACACGCACACACACACACAATATTTCTATGTATACATATGTATATATATGCACACATGCATGACTAAGTGTGTGTGTGGGTGTTTATATTGTGCGTACTTGCGGTGGCTTTTGTATCATGTTACTCACACATTGTTCTTCAACTCGGGCCATGAGTTTGAGTTTTAGCGTCCTGGTCGCGTTTATTTTTAGTTAAACGTCGCTTATCACTCACATTCTATTGCCGCGCTACCCCCACCACCCCTAGATAGCCCCTTTGTTGGTCAGTTTGTTTTGGCCGCCACAATTGACAGCTGTGAGCAGCCCAAAATGGCAATTATGACGCTTGACTTGTATTTATGAGTAGCTTATTGAACTTGGTCTCGAGTCCTCTCTAAACTTTATAAAGGCTATAACACGCTTTGCTTACTTTGGGTCATAGTCAGGGGAAATTGTTGAACATAATTTTGTTTTTATATTTGATCAAGTTTTGTTTTTGTGGCATGCAAATGGAAAATAGAAATGTGTTAATAGAATTTCCTCGAATTTATTTGCATGATAAAATTAGGTCAACTGCGACATTTCGTTATAATCTACGTCATTTGTGTATAATACAGATGTGAAAGGTCTCTCAGATTAGTTGTTCTTAGTATTTTATCCGACAAAACGCAATTATACAATTTTATTGATATTTAATATTTGTTAAAGTAAGCCAAATGTTTTTCTTTTTTATAATTTATTTAGTAAATAATCGGATTGTAGGGTTGATGTTTTATAAATTTGATTGAGTCAAGTTCTTATATAATTCGAAAGTGCTCAAATGTCTGTTGCACATGACAAAGGGTATATCAAAATTCACCATATCTTTGACATTATTATGTTTAGGCGCCCGACATCCGCATACAAATGCCATTCTTTTTTTTGGGCTAATATTCTGTTCAAGGTTCTGCTATGTCAGCTGTTGGCGGTAGCTTTCACATCCCACATGGAAATGCGCGTCAAAACAAATATATTACGGCCTTTTGTTGGCGGGAAGGGTGCGGGAGGGAGGCTGACCGTCAACTCTTCGGCGCGTCGCTGAGTCTAACAATTTCGCATTTTCAATTTCAGGGCCAACAACAAGTGCGACTACCAATGGCAACAGTTGGGTGCTACTTGTTGTTATACCCTGTAAACGAAAATTGATAAAGAAGGGTTTATGAAAGTTGTGTAAATAAATGCAACGGGAAAATCAGTAAATTACATAATTTCTTTTAAGTGTTTGGTGTAAGAAGTGGAAGTTTAAATTAGATCAATTTATTATTTCTTTTATTTATTTACCGAAATTTAATTACTGAAATATAAAAAAAAATGTAGTTGAGATGCTCTCGACTTATTGCTTGGGTTCGAAATGTTAATATAACTTTTATTATTATGAGAAATATTATTATTATCATTAATATAATTATTATTGTTTGAGTAATTTATAGATATTTAGTTCATTTAAAAATTGTTAATATAATTATTATTGTTTAAGTAATTTATAGATATTTAGTTCATTTAAAAATTGTCGTTGCACATCTTTGATTACTTCCAAATTTTTCATTTATATTATGAATACCGAGTACTATTGGGGTACATTAGAACCGGCTACAGGGTATCTTCTAGCACGGCACTCACGACCAGTTTCTTGTTAATGTTAACTCAGTGGTCGATTGTCGATAGCTGGTAATGAAGTGAAATGACAAGCACAAATGCGTTTGCAGAGCGGAAAAGTGGGCTAAGGGGCAGGGGATTGGGAGGCAACTCCAACAATCATCAACAAGAGTTGCTAGAGTCGCGTCCGCAACTGCCGCGCTTCCCATGACCTTAGCCAGAGTGGAAAGCGGAATTGCTATGCTGCCATGACAACCCCAACCGACTGTAGAGCTGTGTCGCTTCATTGACGAACTGCCGGCGCAGTTGTTTTGGCTATTGATATTTTGTTATTGGTCAGTGGTTAGGTTGATTTATTTTCAATGGAATTTGAGCGGCATAATCATTAGCGACGGGCATTGCGGGCATGGCACGTGCTAGGCAACGAGACGCAACCCAATCTCGGCTCAATTTACGGGGGGAGCCCAGAGCCAGGTCCGTATGAAATGTAGCACGCAATATGTTTTGATAAACACAAAACAGGTCATCAACCCGATGTCAGACCCCCATCCAAAATTATAGACACGAGCATATTTACCCAGCTACGCCATATTCCTCTTTCAAAAGAGTGAACAAGTTTTCAATTCAATGTCTATGCCAAGGTCCCATTGACTACATTCACGGGTCCTTGGGTGCTGCCTGTTGGCATTAGGGTTGCTCACAGCAAAATCTTTTGTATATTTTTATTGCGCAATTGTACATTTTTGTGCTTACTTTGAAGAAAGTACTAAAAGTATTCATAACGAAGTTGATTTAGTATAAAGAAAATCTTATCTTATTATTATTAATAATCAAAATTACTTTGGTTTAAATTGAAAAATTACTTTTATTACTTACTAATTGTGATTCATATATTAACATGAAATTTAGCTGATTAATTTTGTAAATATTATTATTATTTACCTTAAATATTTAAGACTTAAAGATTTGCGATAAATTCTTGTTTTGTTCTACTAAGAAAAACTGCAATTGATTAAAAGTTGCACTTTTATAATTCCTGTCAAACGCCAATTAGTTTTCCTAAACTAGCTTTTATATATTAGACAAACAAATTAATTTACAGTGTTTAGTTAACAGTGTTCTGTTAATGTTGTTGCCATCGCTTTGAAATAAATCTTTTTCCCATGCTATTCACGTGTTCCTGAGCGTAAAATATTTTGCAGCTTTGTTTTGCTCGCACTTTTTCACTTTTGAAGGTGTTTCCACCTTCATATGCATAATACCAAATTATAAAGTGCTTCATTGTTAGTTAAGTTTAACATGAGATTAGTTTGGCTTCATATAAATCAGAGTACCACGAGTATCCCTAATGCTTGCAGATGGTAGATAATATTTCATAGAACTCATTAGTGTGTGTAACAGTTGCTGCCGTTGTTTACACCTTGCTCGACTGCACCACCTGTTCAAGCCCCACCCCGCCGACCGATTCGCATCCCGACTACGCTCGGGATAGCGTGTGAAAATGCGCATGTTATTTTATGGGCTATAGAAAAGCTATCGCAGTAATTAAATTGAAATCAAAACAAAGTTTTTGCCATGCAGCAGACGCCGCACAGACGGCGACTCCGTGGATCGACTAATAAACCTAAGGGTGGCTGGACAGTAGAGAACCTTTTGGGATGCTTTAAAGCCATGGCAACAGATACTTGATGCACATGCTCGACATGGACAGGACCACTCGATGCGTTACGTATACGCCAGGTTGCCGTGTTGGTATTGGTTCATTAGGCACGCGCACTTCCCAATTGTTTCCATGGCTTTGCTTTTGTTTGAGCTCCAAATCCATCTAATTAAAATCTACGCAGCAATGTTTTAAGTCGCAAAAGGTAAAGTCTGGCCCGTCCTGGCCTGGCCTGGCCTAGTCTACTAGCCGTGCCATAATCAGCATGCATGTGGCTGCTACTCAGCTGACGGTGGCGCGTTTTCCTGATGAATATTTATCAGCACAGCAGACATTAATACTTATGTATACACAGATGCCGTGTATGTGTGTGTGTGTGTGTGTGTTCACAATGCACAAACACCAACACAAGCCTTTGAACCATGCGTGTGTTGGTGTGGACAGAAGCAATTATAATACTCTTTTAAGGAGTACGCGGGTCGATTCATTAGAGACAAGTTAAAATACAGAAAGGCAAATGCCGTATGTCAATTCTTGAAAATGCTTTCTGATTTCGACTTACAATGCTCATAGGCTCCAACTTTGAATAATTGTTTGAAGCTCCTTAAAATATTGAGAAGGAAATATATAATTATATATTTATATATTCACATATTTAGTCAAATAGACATACCCATAGATTTCTTCGGATTATTTTTTTCTTTAATTTTATAAATATTATGTTTCCACATATCTTCCACTTGTGGATTTTTACATTAATTTAAACCAATTAGTACAATAATTGTACCTTTATTGCGTTGCAACTTAACTTAATGTTATTTAATCTTTTTAAATGTTCAATATTGATGAAATATGGTTAATAAATTCTTGTATTGAAATTGGGATTTTAATTGGAGACAATCGGTTGAAAAATGTTGCCATTTAATCTATGAACAAATTAATTCAGTGTTATTCAAGAAAAATCATAAACAGTCCTTGGAAATATTTATGGAATAATAACTGAAAACCTTGGTTATATTTTTCTTACCTACAAAATTTATGTATCAGCCCAAATGTTTGTTGTTATGAATTAACATTTGTCTCACGAACAGAGAGGGTCTTTCAAGTACCTTACGTAAGAGAATTAAAGTTTCGGTCTAGTTCAATGCTTTAACACTACCATTTCAATTGTTTACATGGCTGGCTGGGCAAACAGTGTGGACTGCTCGTATCAACCAAATGTCCACATGCACTTGTCCATAATGCCGGGAAGCACTTGTGAGCTGAGGGCCAGACGAGTGCTCGACTCAAGTGATAATTGATATTTTACTGTATTTATTTTGAAGTGTATTGCTTCCAAGTAATCTGCTGATAATTGTTGGGGCGTGGAACGATAATCATTATAATGTTGATGATGATGAATAAGTCTCTGGAAATGTCCCTGGCAATGGCACTGGCCCTGGACGCCACGGCGGCGACGACGACAACGCAAAAAGTGTCCAATAAATGTTTCATAGTTGTCGTTGTCGTTGTCGCTGGCATTGTTGACCTTATCAGAAGCGCAAACACACACACACACATACGTATATCCATAAACAGAGGGTGATATAAAAAATACGCACTCACACCCACGTCTACTGTAGTGCGCCTTGCCGTATACTATAAAATATTTGCTGCCTTTTGTTGCTGCCGCAGCTGAAAAGTATGCAATAATGTTTGGAGTTGAGCCGAAAATATGCGGCCAGGTCTCGTCTAGTTTAGGTGCGACAGCTCGGATGTGGATAACGGCCAGCCAAACTATGCACAAATAAAAAACAAGCAAACAAGCTGATAAGCTCTTGAGTACCCTGTAAAATACTAGAACACATTTAAAATCCATTTGCTTGGTAACAGTTTCTGCTTTATTCATCATAAATTCAAAGTGTTAACTAATAATTATAGGTTAAAGTCAATATATATTAGCCTTAATATCGTAAGCGTTAGAGAAATGTTAATTCTTCCAGGGATCTGTGCTTATAATGGATGGTAAATAGATCTATATATATCTAAATATATAGATTTAAGTTGAAATATTTATATAAGTAATAACCATTAAGGAAACCATTCTTTCGATATAGTAGAAGGGAATTACCATGGCTGCTACATGATACCTTTTGGAACTAATTGAAATATTTACTTTGTATTTATGTGTTTACTGACACATAATTTATTATCTATTTACATCTAATTGAATAAAACTCCATTTAATCAGTCTGCTTTTAGGGTATTGAAAAGGTTCTTCCAGCAGCAGCAGACGGCATTGTCTCGGCTTAGGCCCAAGGCGCTCTAAGCCGCTTCCCTGACGCCTTTTTGCTGACGTACTGTGCGTGCTTTTTCCTGGCCCAGCCATGAATGCCACCTCGCCCAAGTCGTCGCTGGTCAAACTGGGGCTGCATACCAACAAACAAAAGACGCTAAAGGTCATGGTGCTCGGCCAGAGCGGCGTCGGTAAAACGGGTGGGTGTCATTAAAAAACAATGCTTCAGACACGGCCAGGACTCACACCCTGCTCGCTGCTCTTTAATTTGCAGCTATGGTTGTGCGTTTTATTACACGCCGTTTTATTGGCGAATATGATCCGAATTTGGAGAAAATCTATACCTGCCAAACAACACTGGACAAAGAGTCGGTTCAGTTTGACATACTGGATGCCACCGGGCAGCTGCACGTGAGCTGGGTTGATAGCTTAAGAGGATCCGTAATGAAATCTAACTGAACTTTTGCAGGAACTAGATGGCGTTACACTGGAGTCCAATATACGCTGGGCTGACGCATTTATACTCGTCTACTCCATCACAGATAAGTGCTCCTTTGACGAGTGCAGCCGGTTGAAGTTCCTCATCAACTACAACAAGCGAAGACGCAAACTGGGCTCCGCCAGCAAGGTAAGCAGCTGGCTGGACGAGGTAGAGTTGAGATAAGTTGTATTCCAGCTGTATTTTTTGCAGGATTACGCACTGGACATACCCGTCATACTGGTGGGCAACAAGACGGATCAGACGGGCGATCGCATGGTCAGCTTGGAGGAGGGACAACGTCGCTTTCGTGAGCTATCCTGCGCTTGTTTCCATGAGATTTCTGTCAGAGAAAACGTCGACCAGGTGCGTCACATTTTATTTATTCCTTCTCATTCGTTAATTCCCCTTTCGTCTAGGTACAAAACGTATTCCGCGATGTGTTCCGCTTCTGGCGTGTGTTTAGCAAATTTCCAAAGCTCAAACGTTCCACCAGCGACGTGGCGCATGCCGCCGATGGCATCCTAACGCCCGACTCTGGCTCCTGTTCCTTTTACGATGCTTTGCCGCTGGGCGTGGCGCGACGCTCGTTCCTGGTGATCGGCAGCGCATGCCAAGAGGAGAGCGGCAGCGGCGATCACACCGAGTCCACGGATGACATAGCCAGCAGCAGTTTGGGCAGCTCACGCAGCGATATCGATGCACCCTTCCGGAATCGCGCCTCCACCGATGGCACACTGCTGTCCAGGCCCAGACGTTGGCGCTACCCGCCTCCAGGTTGTCTATTGCCGCACACGAATCGTGTCGAGCGACGCATGAGCATCTCGACAAGGGGCAGCAATGCCAGCTACTGAACTGGTGGCCATTTAGTTAGTCCAAATGTTGCGCCAAATATATTTATAGCTAAATGTTCAAATACTTAAAGCGAAAGCATTTATTTCGATTTTACGATTATTTGTAATGAGATTTATTTTTTAAATGGCTACTAAATATGTTCTAAATACAAACATGGATGTCGATTTTTACCTGTCCCAAACATGAAGACCAAAACACACTCGGAAAGGCCTCCTCGTGGAAAGGCATATTATAAGAATGGAAAATTGGCCGAAAACTATTATAAGAAACATTTTAATTTTCTATCCGCTGCGCTCTAAAATCGTTTTCGATGTGCAAATTTATTAAAGATGGGATTTTCAATTTTAGCGGAAGGCGAAAAAAAAACAAATAAGAATTTTATGACAGCCGGACAGAGCTGGGTTATAATTGTTAGCCCAATTTTAAGAACAAGAAAATTGAATCATTTACTGTAGTTAGGGGATTTGGAAAACTACATCCGCATCTTTGGAATATTATTGGAAAACTAGTAGACTTTGTTACTGCATCGTGGAAGGCCCACACTCGGATGAAAACGAGTCATTCAACCTTCCAAACAATAATAATCCGGAGATTTTATGACTAATGTGGAACAAGAAATCTTGGCCCCGGAAATGAGTTTTATACAAATAATTTTCCATAATTATCAATCCTATAATCCAAATTCAAACCTAATTTAACCCATCTCAAAGCTATGAAAAAAACTTTACTTCATTTTCATTTTCAATTTTTGTAGTCGCTTTTGGGCTACATTTATTTGCACTTCCAACAATTTGAACATTAAACGCATAAATATTATGAAAGACATTACATTGCACATTACAGCTAAGAGATTCTCTCGGAGAGCCGTGCTAATCATCGTCAATCTTAAGCATATATTCCTCGGCACGCAGGGCGAGCTCACGGATGTTGCGGAGGCAGCCAGCGGCGGCGAGCTGAAGCTCCTTGTTGGTGGAGCCAATGCACTCCAGCAGGAAGGGCACCACTCCGCTCTACGAGAAGAAAGGTTAACTCGTTAGCTGGGAACAACTGATTCCGAGGCTATTTAATACTCACCTGGTGCATGGTAATGCAGTTCTGTGGATCCATAGAGAGTTTCTCGAGGGCCATGGCCGTGGTGCGATGCACCATCGGATTGTCGCTGGTCATATAGGTGACAATGGGTGTCACGGTGCGCAGACGTCCCAGCTCCTCGGTGTTGTTGCCAAAACAGGCGCACGCTGCGACGGCCGCTGCCAGATTCATGCGCAGCATATCGTCCGTGGTGTTGACCAGATCAGCCAGCTTGTAAATGACGCGCAGATCTGTGAGAATGGCCAGATTGGTCTGGTCCAAGGCAATGGTAGCGATGGCCGCACACACCGCCGACAGCACCATGACTTCCTTGGACTTGAGCAGACCCACTACCAGCTCCATGGCGCCTACCAGGCTGCGCACCAGCTCCGCCGAGTCAGTGGCATTCTTCACGCAAGGACAAATCGCATAGGCGGCATGGGCCTGAACACGGGGACTGGTGTTCTTGAGCAGTGACCAGACCAGACGTACTGCATCCAATTCCTCCAAAATGCGCATGCTCTCCGGATCCTCGGCGCACTCCTTGATCGCCTTGGCCAGGTTTTCGAGCAGCGGCGAATGCGAGGAGTTGAGCAGAGCCACCATGGCTGGCAGGCCGCCAGCATTGCGTACTTGGACGCGATTATTTTGAAAGCGTACGCATTCGGACAAAGCGCCCGTGACATTGGTCAACACGTCGTCGCACTCATCGGCGAGCAGGGCCACCAGATGATGAATGACATTCATGTCGTCCAATTGCTCGACATTCTCATCCGACATGGCACACATCCAAATGGCGCCCGTTGCGCCCCGGATCAGTGGCTTATTATCACGCACTGTCTTGTCCTTGATGATGCCAACCAGCGGCTCTAGTCCGCCCGCCTCGCGTACCAAATCCCGGGTGGTTGCATCAAAGGCGCATTTATAGAGCGCCGTGCTGCCCTCTACCTTGAGATCAATGCACTCCGAATTCAAATGGTTCACAATATCCGCAATCATGCCCTGGGTGGTGATGGCCAGCTGAAATTTTGGCTCCGACGAACATTTTTGGACAGTGCCCATAATCGGTATGACCACATCGATATGAACGGACTTCAGAAGGTTGGCCATTAGGGGCACAATGCCACTCTTCCGCATCTGTTCCATATTGTGCTTGGAGTCGGCCAGCGTCCAAAGGGCACGCGATCCGGCTCGGGCCATGTCCAGGAACGCGATTTCCTCAACGGTAAGTTGGCTGCGAGGCGTTTGCAGTATGCTGCAGCGGATCGGAAACGAAATACACACACACACACATATATATACTAATATATAAGAGCCTTGATATAGCTACCTCATTACAGTACCTCATTTTGATGTCCAGCAGATCGACCAGCTTGGAAATGCCGCCACATTTGCGCACATATTTGCGTGCAAGACGAACTTTGCTGACATTCGACAAGGTTTCGGCGGCCATGGTTTTCAAATCTTTCATGGACGAACTCAGAATATCGACAATCAGCGGTATCCCATCGAGATCGACAATCGTCTTGCGTATGTCAATGTTGAGCGTTATATCGGAGAGGACGGAAAGTGAGCCCAGGCAGCACTTGGTATCGCTGCACTCGAGTATGTTGACCAAGACATCCAGTCCACCAATATCTTGGATAGCGAACTGATTGATTTGCGTGCGCAGATCGTAGTCCTGCAGGCAGCAGAGGGATACTATTGTGGCTGTCTGATTGCCCGCCTTGATGTATTTCACCAGCTTCTGTATGTTGTAATATTCGGCGGGTATTTCGGCAGCTCGGGCCACGTCCTTCCAGCGTTCCTCCTCATCCGTTGAGGATTCCTCTTCTGTGGTATCGGAATCTTCGACAACCACTTGACGCTTGTCCCGAGAGAAGCGATCCGGACAGGAACCGCATTGTTCGCGGATCTTTCGTGGACGTCGTGGCGCACCGGTGCCAATCATCGTGGAATACAAGTTTTTAATATACTTATATTTAACTTGTCATATACAAGTGCTCAGTGATGGGCTTTTGCTGTTGTAGAACTTGGTTGTTCATGAATTTTTGTGCTTACGTTAAGGAATTTCAAAATCTTATAACAAAAATCGATTAAATAACATTTGTTGCCGGGGCAACGTTAACAAAGTTTCCGTACGTCAGTACGTGTATATTTGTATTTGCACATTTCGCTAACAGCTTAACAAAAACAATAAACACTTGCAACTTTTTTTAATTAGTCCGATCTTAGATCATATGCTAATAACGCTAAGTGACTTTAAAACCAGTTTTGAATATCCCGCCGAACTTTGTGTTAAGGCTGCATTGCGGCGAATTCATGAAGCAGTATTTTCTTTGCTTAGTTTGGTCTCATTGTGTTGGATATTTGGTTATTGCGAGAAATACCAATACAATGAACACTTTTTTATTTGTTTTTTTTTTTTCTGTTTGTTATTAGATAAATTGTTTTTTCCAAAAAATCATCAAGAAAGGTTGACTTTACAAACAAATCGTTTTTTGGTTAACAACTTTTTTGAGCCCTTCGGATCTTAATTTTATTGAGTGCCAATTGATAGTAGGGATCCATAAGAATTCAAAAAAGTCAAATATTTCCAACTCAGACGATATTTACCAGAGATATTCCAAAAAAATCATCACAAAATTTTTGGTTTTCGCACCGTTCTCGATTTTGATAAAAAACGGAAATTATTTGGTCGAGATATTCCAAAAAATCTTCGAAGAAGGTTGACTTTTTTTGTCAACAACTTTTTTTGAACCAAAAGATAAAGAAGATGCAGAAGCAGAAATCTGCGAGAAAAATGTTATTGAACCAACCAGAAAAGAACCAGGCGGAAGGTATACAGTTACCATTCCGTTTTAAGAAGAGAAAGAGTTAGGAGAGTCAAGACCACAAGCAATGGTACGGTTTCTGAACTTAGAGAAAAGATTCTTAAGCTGAAGGAAAGTTACAGGAAATTCTTAAAAGAGTTTATGGACTTAGGACATATGGTCGAGTCCATCGAAAAGGGCAAGTTTTCTTTACCTCATCAAGCAGTGTTAAGAGACTCTAGTCTCACAACCAAGTTGAGAGTAGTTTTCGATGCATCCGCAAAAACCGCGAACAACAAAAGCTTAAATGATATAATGTGGGTGGGACCCAGAGTCGAAAAGATATTTTCGACTTCGTATTAAAATAGCGCAAGTGGCAGTTTGCCGTCTCTGCAGATATAGAAAAAATGTATCGGCAGATTAACGCTGACAAAAAGGATCAACAATATTTGTATATTCTGTGGAAAGAAACTCCAAATCAGCAGATTAAAAACTTTTAACCCCATATTTAGAAACAAGAGCGCTAATAGAGATAGCCAATAATTGTAAAGACCAAATCATTGGGGAAACAAACAGAAATTACTTTTATATGGATGATCTGATGTCAGGAGCAGACTCCATACCTGATTGTCAGAAGAAAATAAAATAAATTTCTTTGGAGCTAGCGGAAGCTGGTTTTAATTTGAGAAAATGGATTGCAATTAAACAAGAGATTATAGAACATGTAGAAAATACTGAAGAAAATAAAGTAATAGCGATTAAAGAAAATTAGTCAATTAAAACATTGGGATTACAGTGGGAACCCTTGAAAGACGAATTCAAATTTAAGGTCAATTGTGGGGGCTCAGAAAATATAAAACAAAAGACAAGTATTATTCACGCTTGCAAAGATTTATGATCCATTAGGTTGGCTAGCCTCGGCTACAGTTGTAGGAAAATTATTCATGCAAAAATTATGGTTAATAAACAAAGATTGGGATGACAAACTAAGCAAACTAAGACAATTATATGCATGGAGTGACTCTACAATTACGTTAACTTGGATAAAAAACAGTACAAATAAGAACAAGTTCATAAGAAAAAGAACTGAAGAAATAAAAAATACAAATATAAATTGGGATCATGTAAAATCAGAAGAGAATCCAGCGGATGCGGCCTCAAGAGGAGTTTGTCCAAGTAAATTAAGAGAGTGGCAAGTTTGATGGAAAGGGCCAGAGTAGCTTGCAAAGTCTAAAGAAAATTGGCCAAAAGAACAGACGACCGAAGATATGATAATAGTCAATACAATATTATTTAACTTCGGAAGTAGGATTATACAAGAGTTAATTCAAAGCTATTCTTGCTTACAAAAATTAGAAACGATAAAAGCATATAATATACTAAGATTTATTGCAATCAAAATGACAAAGGAGGTGTTTCCATCCCATCTAACAGTTAAAGAACTCAGAAAAGCAAATATAATTTTATTCAAACAAGAACAGAAAAATCAATTTGTCGCAGAAATAAATTGCTTACGTCAGAAAAAAGAGATTGATACAAAGAGTAAAATACTAGGGGTAGGCTTCAAAATTCAAATGCAGATTTCGATATCAAACATCCAATAATTTTAGACAATGGTCACATAGCTTCTCTAATAATAAGAAAAGCACATAAAGAAACATTGCATGGTGGAATTAACTTAATGAGAAATTATATCCAGAGAAAATACTGGATCGCATTAAGGAACTCCTTAAAGAAATATTTGAAAGAATGTGTCAAATGTACTAGATACCGGCAACACAGAGCCGATAATGGGAAATCTCCCGAAATATAGGACAACATAATCCTTCCCGTTCTTAAATACAGGAGTAGACTATGTAGGACCATATCACATTAGGTGCTCAAAAACTCGGGGACAGAAAACATATAAGGGGTATATAGCAGAATTCGTATGTATGGCCACAAAAGCAATTCACCTAGAAGTAGTTAGTGATTTAACATCAGATGCATTTTTAGCATCACTAAGAAGATTTATAGCAAGACGCGGAGAATGTGCTCACATATACTCCGACAATGGAACTAATTTCGTAGGTGCGTCAAGGAAGCTAAATCAAGATTTTCTAAAATCGACCAAAAGTAATAATGAGATTGCCCCTATACTATAAAATGAAAAAATCCAGTGGCATTTTATCCCGCCGGCAGGACCTCACTTCGGAGGTATTTGGGAGGCCGGAGTCAAGTCGGTAAAATATCACCTAAAAAGTTTAATAGGCGACAACAATCTAACATTCGAAGAAATATCAACATTGTTGTGTCAAATTGAAGCAGTATTAAACTCACGACCTTTGTACACATACGGAGAAGACATTGACGATAACGAAGTGCTGACACCAGGTCATTTTCCAATTGGAAGACCAACATTAGATAGCATAGAATCAGAAACACAGAATAGAATAGGCAACTATGACAGATGGAAACTGTTTCAAAGAATGAAAAAAGAGTTTTGGTCAAAGTGGAAAGAAGATTATTTGTGTACCCTACAACAAAGAAGTAAGTGGAAAAAGGAAACATGGGCTATACAAGAGGGACAAATAGTATTAATGAAAGACGATAACTATCATCCAGCTAGATGGCCCTTGGGCAAAGTAGTAGGGGTACATAGGGGAAAAGATAACAAAGTCAGGGTAGTGAAACAGTAAAATTACAGGCTAGATTTACCACAAGACCAATTACAAAAGTGTGCCCGCTTATTGGCATATAGGCACAAGACTAAAAAGAAAATGAGCAGAAAAATAGGATTGATGGTGATGATGATACTCATGCTGATCTGCCTGAAGTATCAAATACAACCCCGTTAAGGGAACAAGAAAGAAAATGGGTAATAAAAAAAATTAATAGCTCCTCAGCAATGTATCTAGATCCAATGGGTGAGGTAGAAATAGTGTCATCCTCGTGGGATCTGGTCATATTTTACGACATGAAACCATATTTTGAAGAAGGTTTGAAGATCAGTGTAACTTAATACTCAATAGCACACGAAGACAAATTGCGGAATGAGGAGAAGATAACAAACTATTTACAACCAAAAACCGAATAAGAAAAAATCGTTCACCATTGAATTTTATGGGTTCTCTATATCACATTTTGTTTGGAATAATGGACGCCGACGATAGGGAAATAATGAAAGAAAACATGAAAACATTACTTCAAAATCAACACAATTTAAACGAATTGCAGAAAAAACAGATGTCAGTAATCGACTCAACAGCAAATATAATAAAAAAGACAACAGAGGACATAAATAGAAACTTTAAAAAAATGAATCAACGAATAGAGAACATGACCGAACTTCTCAAGGAGAGTTATTCTGTTTATAAGGAATCAATTAGTTTCTTCATAATTAATAAACAACTTAGCTCCTTAATTGATGAATGCGACAAAATACAAACAGGAGTTATAGGACTATCAATTGACATAAATCATGGGCGACTTAATCAAAACATTTTAAAGCCCAGACAATTGAGGGACGAAGTCTCCAAGATAAAAAATAGCCTCTCCGAAAAATTAGTACTTCCAGGAAAGAGAAAAAATACAGAAATTAAGGAGATTTACACACTGTTAAAGGCAAAGGGTATTTTTATAGAGAATAAACTCATCATAAATGTCAAAATACCATTGTTCAGTAGACACCCGTCCCAACTGTTTAGAATTATGCCAGTACCAATACAAAGAGAAGGACCGACGATAATGATATAGTTAACTTTAGAATATTTAGTTTATAACTTTGAGATGGTTTCGTACCATCTAGTGACTTAATCCACATTAAACAAATGCCAAAAATGGCAATCAATCAAGCGAGTGTGTGAAGGAAATTGGCCTTGGGGCAGTGCCAGTGATAGCACCTGTGAAACTTGACCTTTTAAACCAACCAAGACCATCGAATTGTGTTTATAGATCTATGGTAGATTCCAAAACATACTGGGTAGAATTAGAAGGCAGAAGCAGTTTGCTCTTGAAGAACCTGCGTAATACGACAGGTAGGATCCACTGCAAAAAAACACCACCAGAAATAGTGAACTTGCCAAAGCAAGGAATACTATCAATCAGATCTGACTGTACGGCTAGAACGGAAGACAAGTTGTTAATTGCTCGCCATAAGATGCAATCAGAAAGGTAGGAAACCATTATTCCCTCTTACATAAGAGAATTGAAAGAAATACCTAAAATTACGTGGGATCCAATGACAGCAACTAAGATTAGTACTTCTGAGGAATAAAATAAGCTACTTAGTAAAGTTCAAGAATTAAAAGACGTTGAATTAAAACGTTTTATCTTCTACCACATTGTATTAATTTTAGTCGTCATAATTATTGTATTCCTGATAAGAAAAATAACTGTAACTAAAAAACTGCAGGCCATCACCTTTGTCGGCCCTCCGCAGAATGTTCACACATGAACACGTGACACCGAGTCTCACTTAGACCCTCGGTAAAAACATAACTCACACCATATTGTACAACTGCATCCAGCAGCATAAAAATAGATAGCGCATTTGTGGTCGCTTAAGATTCTAAGAGCGACCTACGTTAAGGAATATCATGTTAGAATAATAAGTAGCAAGGGTGAGAAAGATACCCTAATTAAATACAATAGTTTATGACCGCTGCTGCCGAGAATGCATCGACAGCAGGCCTAAATTAAGACACTGTTAGTATATAAGACCTACGATTCGTAAGAATAAAATCAGTATCTGACAAGTACTCAACGAGGATAGATCCGTCCACCTTTCGATCTGGCCTCCCCAGAAGAAGGAGACTCCGCTTCAGATGACACCTTCTTCGGCCCCATCCGCATGTAAGAGGTGATCAACGTCGTTAAAATCCTTCCCAGGGCTAAAGCACCGGGCCATGATGGAATATGCCAGACCACTTTGAAGGCCCTACCAATGCGCGCGCTCCTTTTTATAACGTTGATCTTCAACGCCATATTAAGGACGCAACACTTCCCTGTCAAGTGGAAGTAAGGAGTAAGGAGGATTCATATGATCCACAAGTCGGGCAGGCCGGAATATGGCCCTGAGTTATATCGGCCGATCAGTCTCCTGCCTTCCTTGTCGAAGGTCTGGGAAAGACTGATTGTTGCCCGACTTGCAAGGCTTATGGATCACATGGCCATCCTTCCTGATCACCGATTTGCTTTCAGGGGAGGGCATGGCGCTGGTTCACAGAGTGATTAAT